>NC_133771.1:170974645-171124136 GCF_003597395.2 Chelonoidis abingdonii
TGTTACTCTGCAGACTTAACAGCACCCCACCCCTCTATTTTTTTTTTTTTTTTTTTTTTTTTTTTTTGAGGAAACCTTCTTTTTTCAGCTTTGGGGAAAATGTACTGCAGAGAAAGGTGCCAAACTGAGATCCCTGAGAATGAGACCCTACGCGGAACTACAGCCTAAGTAACACCACACAATATCTCACACACTAAAGTGTTTTAACTTGGACCTAAAGGGACCACTTCTAGGGGTCAGAAGGTAGTTAGGTCTATAGAGAAGGCCAGGAAGTGCCAGTTGCGTGTTTTACATGGAGACCTTTTCACTTAGAATCTATTTATTCAAGTCCTTATACATCCATCAGTGGAGTGTGTGACTGCCTTTACCAGCTCATTTAACTAAGCCACTGGAGGAAGGCCTTCCAAAAGTAATATCTTTTGGTCATTACTGACCTGGGCTGAGTTCAAATGCATTTGGAATGTTTGATATTTATCCAGATCCTGCCCATTGAAAAGTCCCTGAGAGTATACAGATAACAGCAGATTAAAATGCATCATTATAATTACTCCTAAGTGATGTCTAGTACAGAAATAATTAAGTTAGTAAATAAATTTGCATTACATCCTGGTTTTAAAATGTTGCTAAAGCTATAGTTTGCATCCATACATATAACTAAACCAAACATGCCAAACCCAAAACAAAAATGCAGAAATTGGGCTTGTTTTGGGCTTAATTGGCTCGTGAGTTGATTGTTGACTAGTTTTTGGCTTGTAGCTTGTTACTTCTTTTTTTTGGTTGGCTCCTGGCAAGCAGGGGCAGGGAGAAGCAGGGCCATGGTGGGCTGAGAGTCAGGGGTGCACAGCGGGCTCACCATAGTCCCAGACCGCACACAGGGAGATCTGGTTACATAGAGTGTTAGGGTTCCTAGGGATTAGCTTGATTTTTGGCTTATTGTGAAAGTCAGCAGCTTATTTACTATGTGAAAGTTGGCAACTGTGAACTAAAAACACAAATTCTGGGGATTCAGAGCCTGAATTTGAATAGTCTATACCAGTTTAACACCACAGACTTTAGTGGAGTTATTTTGAATTTACACAGGGTCCGATCCAAGATCCATTAAGTCCAGAGGTCCCCAATCTGTGGGCACACCCCTTAGGGGGGTGCCTAGGAATGTTCAGGGGGTGTGTGGCTGGGGTTTGGGCCAGCCTCCATGGGGAGCGAGCGGGGAGGAAGCACCAGCCAGCTCCACTCCTGGCCCCAGCTGCCAGCCCCACCCCCAAGGATCCAGGCTGCCGATCCTGTCCCCAGCTCACAGCCTCAGCCCCCTTATCTCTGTCCCCGTTCCCCCTCCCAGGCCCGGCTGTGGAAGATGGGAGGGTGGCATGGACAGGAGCAAGGGAGGACGCGAGGTAAAAAGTTTGGGGACCACTGCATTAAGTCAATGGGAATCTTACCACTGATTTGCAGTAGGTATTGAATCAGGACTTTTGAAAAGAATCAGGCCCCTTCTACTACCCTCAGGAAGAAGTCCCCATTCTTGCTTTTTATACCCATAAAATAGTTATACTGTGGATGGCTATCACATAGCCAAGCGAGCATGTCTTATGACAATACCTAGTATGAAAATATACAAAGAGGGCCAAGCAAATGACAGAACAAAAATAAAAATCCAAGTATAAATTCTATATCATTTGATTAAAAAAATACTCATAGGATTTGATAAAATCCCCTAAAGTTGTCTGCTGACTTTGTCTTTAAAATGGTACATCATAATAAACTAATTGTGTAATTTAAGATAGCAAAAGTAAACCGAAAATAAAATTTAAAAAAAATCTAAGTAAAGACACAATCATTACTGGATGAGTGTTTTAAATGAAATATTCTTTGCTGATAAATAGAATAGCATCTTTTCTGTTAATGTGTAAAAATAAGAGAGATTTTAAATATCACATTGCAAAGAGATATCATGCACATTTATAACCTTTTCCCCCCTTTAAACAATGGACTGACACCTTGAACATAAAACTATATTTTACACACGCTCTCCTCTTTTAATTGAAATTGCATCTGAGGTCAAGATCACCATTTTTCTTCTGCTTCTCTAACCTCTTCCTGCCTGAAGGCCTGTAACTTGTGAATTATTTAACAATCATATTTGCGGGTGAAAACTGATTTCTGAGAGAATCCAAATTGATTGAGATATGTGAGACTAATGAGTTTGAGGTTAAGGTATTTAGATATTATTACTTCTGATAGTCCCGAATTAGTAGCTTCTCTTTTTTGTGTCTTCCATCAATGCTCAGTTTTACTCCACATTTCTGCTCAGAGTTGTGTTTGTCCATCAAGTAATGAGTCACAAATAAATGTTCTACCCAATGTCTGGTGCATCAATGGAAGTCTTCCAAATACTTCTGTATGCACCATGCTACAGTGCCATAATGCACAATCAAAACTTAGCTATATCACCAGTTAATTTTCAAATTGCCATATCTTCATCCCAGCTCATAGCTAGAATAAATACGCCAGATTCTCAACTGGTGCAAATTGCCGAAGCTCCATTTACTTCAACGAAGCTATGAGGATTTACAGTACTGTAGTTGAAAATCTGGTCCTTGGGTCACTTGAGACTTCTATTGAGTAAGCAATCCTCTCCTATGTGTTGCAGAACAGCAATTAAGCCTTTTCTGCTACTATAGTTTCAGGAATGTAAGTACTGGCCATTAGATCCTTGTAGTCATGGGTCCACCATCGCACGAGCTGGGCTTCCCACCTAATCCTCAAACATCTCTGTATGTGAGCTACAAGGAGTTCATATAGAATACTCCTGAACAGTACACAGGAAAGGGATGATCTCTACTACTTGTGTCTACTACATCCCTACTACATCTTGTCACCTGTGTAGAGTGAAGCCACCCCACTTCCATTGTACTGAGGGCACTCTGCACCTACGTGAGCAGTGAGAAAGGCAGCACTCTCATGGTCTGATTCCTGGATCTAAATAAAGAAACTGAAAATAAATGTAAGCTCAAGAAACTGTTTGGAGCCTCTCTACAATATTCAACTGCGTTACAGAATTATTCAATAATTCTCCACAATATTCAACAGTATTACCGAATATTGATACAACCGAATCTGACTTCATCCCCATGTTCCCTCCACAAAAAAACCAATCTCAAACAGCATGGAAGTCTCTGAGCCAAATTCTGAGTCTTTTCATGGTTTCCTTCATAATGAAATTTAAACTGTTACAGCATTAATTTGTGCCTTTACGCTGACTGGCTAGGGAGTGCCCATGCAGTCCCCATGTATCCCCACATTGCCTTCATATTACCCATGCTAGGAACACAAATAATCAAAGCAGGGAGGATTAATAGAAGGCCACAAGGGAATGTGGTTCATGCCTCCTGATTTCTAGGCTCAGTCTCCAAATGCCCCCACCAAGGATCAATGTTCTAAAGACCTCAGCATGCCTACAGCATTTTGGATGAGATGGGGTGTTCAGGCCCAGCTTTCCCATTCCTTGTCACTATTTTATGAGCTCAAAGAAAGAATATGGTTTTCTATATTTTTGCAAATTACATTTCAATTAAAAAAAGTTCTTGTGTGCATGGCCTTGGTCGTTTAGTCTCCTTTTGGGGTAGTTTTGAAATAGCTGTTTTATATAGGATTAAAAATGAACAAATACTGTGGTGCTTTAAACATCCCAGCTGGAAAGGAATATTGTTTGGTCAATGATCTATTTTTATTTCTGCTCTGCTGTTTCTCAAGAAGCCAAATGACAAAGACCTGTCCTTCAAAGTTAAGTATGGACACTAAATTAGCATTTTCAATTACTTTCTCTGGGTGAAGTCTACTACTGTTGTTTTTTTTTTTACTGTCCCCTTTGGGAGGTAGGAAAGCACTGTCTAAGTTACCTTTCCTTTCTCCTCATTCTTTGGTATGTCTTTCAATGCATCTTTTTTTTAAAAAAAAATGATTTATTAAAAGTTAAAACTAACAAGAAATCTGAATGGAGTTTAAACATTTATGGTGCGCATTTAAACTGTTGACTCCATCTGTTTTAGTTAACAAATTTGTTTTATGTCACTCTTAATCAGTAGATGTATATTTTTATATATTATTGATTTTGCAGCCATGCCAGTTAATGCTATTATCTTGGATGGTACATTCAGAACAGTTACCCTTACAGACATTTTAAATAAAAACAAACATCAATTGGGGACTCAGAAATGAAATCAGATTGCTATATGAACCTGAAAGAACAACCATCTTACTATATTATGTATTCTTTGAATGACCTACTCTTTACCTATCTTTTATGTTATCACAGTAGTCTGGACAAACCAAGGACGGGGAAGGAGGGTGTCAATTCTTTTCTTCCAAATAAATTAGACTAGATACTTAAAAAAAAAAATGGTGGCTGAAACCACTGGTAGGAGATAAGCACAGACCCTGATGATGGACATGGTCTAAATACTGAGATGGATACATACACGTCAGGGTTTGCCTGTGTTAACTAATCACAGTGAAAACTTGGCCACTTTTGCTAATCAAGCCAATTCCACAAGTAGGTAGATAAATAGACAGTCTGCAGTTTGTACTCAGGCCAAGGGAAGGGCTTTATCCTGAGAGGTGTTGCACACCTGATATTGAAGTTAGTAGGACTTGAGGACACTCAGAACCATGCAGGATCAAGTCTTTCTGGAGACCAGGTGTTATACAAGTTATTTCACAAATTTCTGCCTATGTTTGCTTTGATGTTGCCCCGCAAAACCCTTGCTGTCCAGGCCGGCACTTCTGAACAGACCGCCAATCTTGCCAGAGTATGCTGTGGCTTTTTTGATGGTTGGCACTAGAACAAGATCACCACATTAATTCCATTTCCCACAACTTGAACCCTGGTCTCCAGAGCATAAAACTATCAGCATTAATAATGAAAAGGTTTGATACCTTGCTGGTTAGCTTTTCACTTGACTGGCAGCCACCCAAATCACCCTAACCATTCTGTAAAGTTTATCCTCAGCAACTGTAACTTTAATAACTCTGTCTCCACAGGTCTGACATTCTCATGGCAACTTCATTTTAAGACACTTTCGCTCTAGATGTTAAAAGTCTGTTAATTACGGGCTCATTTAACAAAGCCAGTATTCATCTCCTATCAGGAAAAGAATTCATCTCATCTGAATAAGGACTGTGGGAGCAGCGGTAATTTTTATGTGCATGAGTCTAACTGCTATTCAGACTCATTTTTAACTCAATAAGGAGGTTTGTGTTTTGTCCTTCAGCAATAGATTGAGCTCAAATCAGTGTTCCTTTCCTCATTATCCTTATAGTTTTTTGAAGGAAAGGGAGAAAGAGGAAAAGAAAGAATTTTCAGTTCCTTATTCTGCCTAATTCAAGTGCACTGGAAGGAAAAAAAATGTAGCTTCTGGGTCCCCCACCTCTTCCCTCCTAATTTAGTTTAATCATAGTGCAACACCCCACAGCAAATCAAGATCCTATATTTTAGGATTAATAAGCTTTTTTAGACTATTCATAGGCCTCTGAACTTTAAAAGTTCTTTCTTAAAGAAATAAGATAAAAGCATAACTGACCTCAGCAACATTACAAAATAGCCAAGATAAGTAAAACATGCAATGTCGTATTTTCTCATGGTGAAGTGTGGGGTCAGAATTAAAGGTTGGTCTTACACTGCACTCATGAGGAATGCGGCGTGGATATTGTTTCTCTGTACATGCTGGAACTGGATGAGGCTAATTTATAGAGGGGTGGAGTCTGCCAGCGACAGTGAACGTTATTTGTGAGAGCTAAAGTATGTTGAGGAAGGCGATATTAACTGTACATTTCTTGGTTTTAAGTGTGTGTGTTTGTGGCTGGGTCTTTCCATTCCTTGATTATTTTTCCAAGAAGCTTTTTCTTTTCGGGAAGTTCCTTGTATTTTAAAGCTGCATTCAGGGGCTAAGTGGAAAGGACACGTAGATCCCTATTGCTTCAATAACATTTTTGGGCACTTCCATGTAACATAGTAATTTCAAAGATGATATGGAGACTTGTATCAAAGAGCATATCCATGTACTTATTTTGTAACCATGAACTAAAGAGAACAAACTTTGTATTATTATTTTCTGGGGCAGGGAGTTGGGAGGGGGAGACAGATGTAATAGAAAAGATTAACTTTTGAAAGATTAACTGTGGAGCACAGACCTCAAAATTATATAGCAAAAGACTTTAAAAAAAAAAAGTGTAGCAGTTTTGTTTTATTATGATTATAACCATCAAAATGCTAATTACTACGTATATTGTGATCTATTTTCTTTTTTCTATTAGTTAGAGGATTGCTTTTAGAAAATAAATGCAACACAATTTAAAAAAAAATAAATTCCAAAAAACAAACTGAAGGCTTAGGAGATTTTGGGAAAAGGCAATTTCTACTCTAAAAGGAGGGGGATGTTGATATCTACATGAATTTTGAAATTGGAGGGTGCTGTAGCTTTTCAGCAAAGGGATACAAAATGTGGTGAGAGATGGTGCAAAATCTGAAAAAAAAGTGCGATTTTTGGTCATTTCTTTTTGTAGGAAAAATTCCCAATGACTCAAATACCTTCCAAAATCCACAGAGCCTTCAAAGACCCCTTTCTACTTTTCATTTTTTAAGCAGTTCACTGTTTCCGCCTCAGGGGGGTTTTACAGTCCTGTCCTATGCAAAAAGCCTGATGTAGCCTTAACAAGGAACCTTGATCAGTTTCTCGAAAATCTAGCGAGGTTCTTATGTAGTAGAACCTGAGTGACTAATTTAGTTCTGTGAAAGGTACTGGACTGGCAGCCCAAGGGACTGAAGCTGTGATACAGAATATATTATACAGCACAGGGAGAAGCAGGGAAAAACATCCCCACTTTGACCAGCCCTGACCTTATACTATCCTACAATTTTCATGCCTATTCAGTTCTCAATCTTCTCAGTCTCAATGTTGACCCTACCAACAAGTGCCACTTGTGGTGGTGGACTAAGCTGACACGACCAGCTCATTTTAGAAAAGTCACAAAATAGCTGCCGGATAGTAACAACTTTTAGTCACTACCAGTCACTACCAGCCTGGGCTCAATACAAACTAGTGGCCAGTTCCACACCTCATTACTCAATTCTTGAGTTTCTGCAGCCCACGGGGAATGGTCCACTGCTTGTAATAGCTCCCAAATTCTTTTCTACCAAAGGAGTCTGAAAGCATTTTCTGACTCACTATTTTCCAGCAGAGACATGTGGCGTGGGAGTCAGGGAAAGGAGGTAGCAGAGGGGGATGATCTTGGTTATGGATGTTAAATAAACAATTTTTTCTGACAACAAACCCAGAACCCCTCTCACCATGTCATGGCCTGTGATGACTTACTGTCTCCGAAGCATGACCAAGCGATTAGTGGAGCAGTGTCTGTGTATCTCAACAGTAATGGGGGCTCTCTTTCCATTTGCCTTGTATTGAAACCTGAGCGCTCCATTGGCTTATGCATTTTCAGCTTGATGAATTCATTATTCGCCATCTTTCCCTCAAGCCCTCCTCCTTTGGAGCAGAACTTGCTCAAAATGCCTGGTGGGCTGTTTTTGTTTTTTCCCTCATTAGGAGTTTCATTTTATTTTTTCTGTCTAGAGTTCTGTCAAAGTCTAGAGCTGACTCACCTATTTCAATAGCACTTCAGTGTGCATTGGGCTATGTGGATGCCAGACTGTAATCACACCTTTGATTTATTTATTTATTTACTTACTTAGAAAAGAAAAACATGAAAGTTTCTAACAACTTTCACCTACTGATATGGGGAAAAACACATTTTTGAGTTTGATAAGCAAAAGAAAGCATGTAATCCATACTCCCCAATAGGCAAATGAAAGCATATAAATAAAATAACAAAACCAAACCATTTAACTACCACCCAAGCGAGGGAACTCAACACTGCAGCTGCTGCATGCCAGGCTTGACTTTGCCTTTGGGTATTTTGGGGGGTGAGGGACGGAAAGCATAGCCACTTTTTACAAGGTACTGGTACTGTGGTCTTTCTGGTAAAAGCACCAAAGCAAAAATCAGGAGACCTGAGTTCTAGTCCAAATTCTGCCAGAGATTTATCCTGCAGCCTTGTACAATCACTTCACCTCTGCATGTCTTGGTTTCCCTACCTATAAAATGGTGATAACATTTCTCCACCTTTATAAAGTACTCTGAGAACTTTAAATGTTTATTATTACTAATTAATAATAACTAACTATCTATTTGTATTACTTTAGCATCTAAGAACCCCAGTCATGGTGCCAGGAACTGTACAAACAAACCAATTATTATAATATGAGAGTAGATCAGAGAGGGAAGGCTTGAGCCCTGTGATCTTAATTCATGGCATCAGGGGGAGGTGGGAAATAAAGTGATGGAATATCAATATCAACTACCCAGCATAGGGATGTTAGTTTCAGTGCCTTGGCAAATTGCATTTTCACGTCTGCACTCTCCCTCCAAAACTTGGTGTAGTGCCGCTTGGCACTGCTGAACATCTGCTGCGCTCTGTGCCATAGGTGGGTGCATTTCGATGGCAGGTGAAGTGGTTTCTATCAAGTTTGTAAAATGTTTTGAGATCCTTTGAAATGAGAGATGCTTTGTAATTGTTGTGTCATAAATCTAAGGTTATTTAGCTGATGTCTCGAACACAGTGATGTTATACAAAGTACTTATGTTCCACTGGAACTTCAGCACTTAAGTGCAGCTGCCTCTGGTGCACGAGCTGCACTCAAGGTATGTCTGGCTTTGGATTAACAATCCATTAGGCAGCTCCAAAACTGTTAAATAGAGGGGTTATTTACAAATATTACAAATTTCCTCTTAATAAAACCTAGAGGTGTTTGGAGAGGGGGTTGTTTGTTGTTAAAGCATTTTTCAGCCTTTTGTGTGTACTGGGATGATACATCACCTAGTAATTAGAGTGCAGAACTAATAATCAGGACTCCAGTGTTCTGATTCTCATCTTACTTTTGATTTATAATGGTGTAGGTAACTCTTCTGAAGTCAATGGAGTTACACCAAGGTAAAACAAACCTGGGACTCACCCCTCTAAATCTACTCTGTGATGTTAATGGGTTAATTGGCAAAAGGAAGCAACTTTCAGAAGCTGCTAGAAAAGTATCTTGCCTTGAGGCTATATTCAGGCAAGAAAAGTGTTCTGATGATGGAACGCTTCCATGTTGTGGTTCATTGGTTGAACTCCCTGTCACTTCACTGTCCCCTAAGAGTTGTGTGGCTAGGATTCAAAGATAAGCCAGAACTTCACTTCTCCATCATTAAGTAGTTTTATTTGTCTAACTTGCTACTTGTCCCTTAAGTCTTACTACAAATACAGCACACAGGCTAAAAACTCCTATTCAGTCATCAAATTCATACTATGGATTTGTGATATGAGCTATGTTTTTCCTTCCAAAAGCACAGAGACCCTGAAGTCACAGGGTGGAAGATGAATAGCCAGATGGCCTGGAAAAAGAAGTAACTAGGAAGCTGATTCTGGAGTGGATAGACCAGATGGTAGATAAACAAACTCTTAAGTAGCAATCCATACACCATGGCCATAGGCACAGGTTTAACACTGACCATATTCATCAAAAGCATAGAGAGAGAGAAACCCTGTCCTCCGTCATACTGACAAATAAATAACTGAGAATCAAAAGACAGGACTATGGTATTTGTTTTGTTGTCCTGGTTGTATGCAGAGATCTAGCAATATTTCCAACATCAGCAGTTTTATCTTCAAACAGTTCTCTCAAGAATCTATTCTCTTCTGAACATAGGAAAAAAAGTATCATTAGCATCAGAAAGAAGAATCGATCCCATTGGCCTACTTAAGTATAGAGACTCACTCAAAACAGAAGTATTTTTTTTAAAAAAAAAGCAACACTTTTTCTGTGTTAATAAAAATCAAATAATTATACAACTCTAATGTGCCTTTCATCATTTAAGTTGCTTGTTGACTTTTTGCACTTCAATACATCTGAAATAGGCCTGTTTCTAGTTAGTTTCACTTTCTGGCTGTCATGCACATAGCTGGAGGGTTTGGGTTCCAAAACACTACAGTGGAATTTTCTTGATTTGTTATTTATATCATGAAAATATATCTGTTCATATTAGGTTTTCTATAAAAAGTAGTAATCTTTTCAAACTGTAAACTTTGGGCCTAAACCATCCTGTAGTTTTTGTTTCATAAAGCATGATCGTGATGTTTACAAAAATAAAATCTCAATTTTCTGCATGTGATTTCACTGTACTTCCAGGACTCATTCTCCTGTGCAGTGTGCCTCACTGATGTCTCATTCTGCATAGCTTTCATTGTTCTCTGAAAGACTGTATTTAGCTCTTCATGCTGCTGTCTGTTTTCTGGGGTTGTTACTTTTTCTATGGGATTCCTCTCTTCCACTTGAATTAGCTGTTGGCAAGTCTTCCACCATGCACATATCTTGATATCAGTTGGGGTGGAAATGCTTGATGCCAAGATCACTGTTCCTGTGTCAGGGTATGGCTACACTTGAAATTTCAAAGCGGTCGGAGCACCGGCGCTAGGAGAGAGCTCTCCCAGCACTGCACATAAACCACATCCTCTACGGGTGTAGTTTGCAGCGCTGGGAGCCGCGCTCCCAGCGCTGCAGCACTGATTACACAGAGGCTTTACAGCACTGTATCTTGCAGTGCTCAGAGGGGTGTTTTTTCACACCCCTGAGCGCGAAAGTTGCAGCGCTGTAAAGTGCCAGTGTAGCCATACGCTCAGTTTTCTCTAAAATATGCTTGAACAGCTTCTAGAGTTCAACTTGTATTGTGACCTGAAAGAGGAATAGCCACATATGGACTGCTCAGCGCACACGCGCACACACACACACACACACACACTCATAAGCAGTGTGTATACATTTCTTTGTACGATTTTTTAAGAACACAAATTGCCAATACGGATTACTTGGAATGTGTGTTTTTTTAATTCTTCATCCTATAGGATTCCTTGCAGATTATCATTTAAACAAGTAAGCTCTCTTTCTGAAAGGCAATGGGCCTGATCCTGCAAAAATTCTCATGAGAAAAATGGGGACTTTGACCCAGACAGGGACTGTAGGGTTGAGCCTTTATCCAGATCCTGTTCCCAATGGCAAAATTCCATTGACTTCAGTGGAAACAGGACTGATCAAGGGCCCAAGATCAATACCTTTAGGATAAGGACCTCAGTGAGCACTATAAAAGTTATGAGCTATTACAATATTAGGATTAATTTTTTTCTCTCATAACAGATGTACTGAGCACAGAAGTCGTCATAACTACTAACCTGTGTGAGGTTACCAGCTAACATTTGTTGTTGTAAGACTAAGATGAAGGTGGTTATTCTTCTGTTTTAATCTAAGCAATTTACATTTTAAAAAGTGCCGGCCTCTGTGCAGTACCTCACTGAGCAACTCACTCCTTGCTGGATTTTGTACCGTAAGAAGATACTGCAGGTGTTGAGAATTCACTCTAGCTCTTCCTCCATAAAGGTAACCATCAAGTTTTTTAGTCATGGCCATTAACAAAATTCTGCTTCAACACATTTCAGGAAGCTGAGTTGCTTGGTTGAAGTTTTGGATGGTGCTATATGACTCTTCTTTTACTACACTTTGGTTAGCTGGAGAAAACAACCAATGATCTATATTTTAATTACACACAGGAACATTCAATTGTGCCAAGTATTAACCATGTGTGCACTCCTTTTAGATACTTATTTGCATACACACATTTTCAGCCAGGCAGAGACCTGTCTTTACTTTTTCCAGGTACAGTTTGTGCTTCTAAAATTTGCACCTGTAATTTTGCACTCATAAGGTGGTTGCAGATCAGAGTACTTGTGCCTCTAATTACCTATTCTGTCTGAGCATCTGTGCAGTGCCAGGGACAAGTACTGAGATATGTGCTTGCAATTCAAACATAGGTGCAAAACTGCAGTGCATAAGCTGCTCCACAAAAGAAGCCATCTTTGGCCCACTGCACATACCATACAATTGTATGTGCATCTCTGACAGCATTTGAGATCTTTCACACATTGTAAATTGCTCCCACTGTTATCAATGTTTCACTAAGAATAACTGTATGGTTCAGGTAGCTTATATGGGACACAGAGTTGCTCACTTTTATGTCAACAGTTTGAACTTAGCCCAGAAGATAATAATTAAAACTCACTGCCACCTAACAGTTGCTTGAAGTCTTATGTGAACTGAAGTTGGTGTCTTTGTCCAGTTCCCAACAGACAAGTCTAAATCAATTAAAAAAGTACCATGATCATTGGCAATTTGGCTGAGTAAACACTTCAGGATTTCACCCCCACAGAATCAGTGGTCAAGTGGACACCAGAGCCCTAAAAACAAGTCATATGTGACTACAGCGGAAGGCAAGAACTTCTATTCAAAATTAAGTTTTTTATAGGGAGAATTGAGAAATGGAAATATAATACCCACAGAAGAGAACAGTGTGGTTTTTCCAATGATTTATGCTCCAAACTACATTCTAAAATTTCTTTTCCAACCCTTTTGGGAAGTCCTCTGGATTTCTTATTGAATGCCTCACAAACCATCAGCGAAAATTTGAGGATACAAAAGCAGTAGTTGTTATCTCTGCTTCATCTAAAAAGGCGATAGGAACAGGTTTTTTCCTCACTAGATTTGAATGACATAATGACATACACATTTAAAAGACAATTGCAAATCATCACAGTGACAAATCCATGAACAAGTAAAACATTATATATGCTAGCAGCACCATATCAAAAGACAGATATAATTAAAGAACTACACTGTTCTTCCCTTCTCTGTGTCAAGGCCTTTACTGCACTTTGCTTACCAGCTGTCTTAAATTCCTTCTAAACTTACTCCTATCAGGGTCTGAATGAGATAAAAAAGGTGGTGGCACTCTTCTGAGCTCCAGCCACAAAATAAGCTCCATGCACATGAGAGGCTGCTCACAGACAATATTTTGAATATCCACAAAATTATCACACTCCTTCTGGGTTCCTTGCACTCAGTACTTCCTCAGTGGGGTCAGAATATCCTCATGGTCTCTGCTGGACTCCCTGGCTTGGCTTGCCCTTGGAGAGGCTCAGATGCCCCACTAGGTTTACTGAGCCTGTTTCCTGTTGAGTGGTTCAGATGCCCCACTTACCTTTGCTAGGCTCTTTCTTGATTTGGTGTGTGGGTACTTTGCCATATCTCACAGTTGATTGTGCAGCTCTTCATAATATGACCCTTCCTCACTCTTCTTACATACTATGATGAGTGAGGAAACAGTTAACAATATTGTTTGCAGTGTTGCTGTAGTCACGTTGGTCCCAGGATATTAGTGACAAGATGGCTAAGGTAATATCTTTTACTGGACCAACTTATGTTGATGAGACAGACATGCTTTCAAGCTTACACAAAGCTCTTCTTCAGGTCTGGGAAATGTATGTAGCTGTGATGCTCTGAGTACAAGGTGGAACAGATTGTTTAGCATAAGTAGTTAACACATTTCAAGGGACCATTCAAAGTAAAATGGCCAGTTAACACTTCTACAGTGATAGGAAGGGGGGGGGAGGAGGGAAGGGCAGAGGGTGACGGGTTGTTGTAATAAGCTATAAATCCAGTGTCTTCATTAAGTCCATGATTTGTAGTGTCTAGCAAAGTTATGAATTTAAGCTCCCAGGCTCTTCTTTTGAAGGTATTGTGCAGGTTTCCTTTGAGGATAAGGATAGAGAGGTCAGATACATCGTGATACAGGTGCAAGGCTGTTTTTGTCTTTAGTCATTTTTCTGTGTGAGTTAATCTGAGAGTACAGTGATGGTCTCATTTCACCCACATAGTTGTGATTGGTGCATTTAGTACACTGGATGAGGTAACACTGCATGCTGTGATTTGTACATGTAAGATCCAGGGATCTTGAAAGGTATATTGGGGGGGAGAGGTATTGATCTTCGTAGCAGTGCAGATATGTCTACAGGTTTCCCATATGTTGTTATAGCAGACAGTCTGGCACAGCTTCGAGTTGATGGGTTCTAGTCTGTAGGGAGCTCTTTACTTCATCATTAGAGATTTTTAAGAGCAGGTTAGACAAACACCTATCAAGGATGATCTAGATCAGTAGTTCTCAACCAGGATTGTGTGTACCCCTGGAAGCATGCAAAGCTCTTGCAAGGGGTACATCAGCTCATTTAACTATTTTCCTAGTTTTACAACAGGCTACATAAAAAGCACTAGCAAAGTCAGTACAGACTATAATTTCATACAATGACTTGTTTATACTGCTCTATATACTATACATTTCAGTGTAAGTATAGTGTTTATATTCCAATTGATTTATTTTAGAATTATATGGTAAAAATGAGAAAGTAAGCAATGTTTCAGTAATAGTGTGCTGTGACACTTCTGTATTTTTATGTCTGATTTTGTAAGAAAGTAGTTTTTAAGTGAGCTGAAACTTGGGGGTATGCAAGACAAATCAGACTCCTGAAAGAGGTACAGTAGTCTGGAAAGGTTGAGAGCTACTGGTCTAGATAATACTTAGCCCCTGCCATGAGTGGAGGGGACTGGACTAGATGACCTCTCGAGGTCCTTTCCAGTCCTACAATTCTATGATGAGTTGGGAGAAGCTAGGGGCTCTGAAGGCCAGAAGAAGGGATTCAGGAAAGATCTCTTTCAGGATGTGGTCCCAATTGTAATTGTTTAATGACACCCTGTGTGGGTTCCAGTGTAGGGCAGCAGGTGACAACTAGGCTTGTGCAATTGGAGGGGATTTTATTTCTTATTGAAGAAGGTTCTCTCGGGGTATTTGGGTGGACCACTCCGTGACACAACCCACTTCTCTGCTGGAGTTAACAAATGTTGTCACTTAAAGGATCATCACTGGGAATCTGAGGTAGCACCCACTAAAAGGAGAGGGGCAGTTGCACCTCTCAGAGCTACTGGCTGTTCAAATATAGGCAAATATCACTGCATCACTTATATTCAGTTCACATTTTGGGGGCTATTTCAGCACCTCCTAGGACCATGCTGTAACACAACCCTAAAAGCCACTCATGGAGATAGTCATAAATGTTCTGCATCGAGCAGGTCCTCTGTTAGTATGGCATTTTTACTGAATTAATCTGAGTGCAAATGTAAGTGGAAAAAAGTACAGAAATTTTGGAGTCGTAGAGCTTTCTAAGGGTGGAGGAGGAATGGAAAGGACGGCTGGGGTTTATTCTAAAGAAAAAAAAAAGAAGATTTTATACTTTACTTATATCTTATATGCTCAGTTCACCCTCTTCCTGCCCTGGAGGGGTGCCCTTTTCAGTAGCCGCACCATCCTCCCCTCGGGCACTCAAAGAGCCTCTCCTGCGGAGGCTGCTTGGTGAATACTCTGAGTCAGCAAACTCATCCCGTGTAGGCCCAGCACAGAATCAAGCTCTACTTGCTTAAATATTACTTGGCTAACATTTGCACAAGCCAGTGAAAAAGTAAAGGATGAAAGAAGTGCTAAGTATTTTTACTGGACCGAATCCTTACTACCACTGAAGCCAAGGACTTGCCCCAGTAAAGATTTCTGGATGTGACTAACTATTTTTAAGTCACAAGGACGACTAGGTTTACAGTGGTCTGAGCCTTACAACATACAGCAGGCACTACACGTTACCCATATATGACAATATTCTGTGGTGTGGATATTTCTATATTCTAATCTAACACACACATGCAGCAGCTTTTCTTTTTTGGGGTCCTGTACAAACTCCATGTATACTGTATAACTTTATTATTTCATCACAGTAAGCTGCACAATCCTCTGAACATGAGCAGCTAACCACTTCACCATGCACCATTCGAGTCTCAGTGTGGAATATCTTGATTTAATAGAGAAATAAAATGATATAAGGTCGTAAGCTAAGACTATCATAAAGTGAGTCGCAGGCACCCTATACTTAAACACTCCCAGGTTGCCGCTTAACTCCAAGTGAGACAATTTGCCTAATGCCTATAGAAGTGACTCAATTAATTCCCCTCCCTTAAATAATCCTAACCTTTCCTCTATGATGTGCCTCCATAAAAGTATGTTTCCTAAAATAAAACCATTTTTTGTGAAACTCATACCATGAAAAATATTAACTCTGAAAATGCAGTGAGATTAAAAAAAAATGTAAACGGCTCCCCCCCCCCCCCCCAACACTGTGCTCAGATAGTCATCAGAGACCCTTTCCCTCCAAACCAGAGACCAGGCCCCACAGCAGTATAATGAGCACTGCAAAGAACACTCAGTGGACTGCGCTAAAGTAGCCTCAGCTACAAATGGCAATCTCAGCACCTTCCTGCTCATGTTGCCTGATAAAATACTTACAAATGAACCCAACAACCTCCATATTAATCCTCAGGATTTGAACTTTTCTGTCCTGGGGGCACAATGCTTCCGCCATGTTACTTATCACTCTGGCATTTTGCACACCATTTAACAACAGCCTAGGTGGATCAGAGGCTGTGAGCTTCACCTGTACATAAAAGGGAGTTTCTAAGATCCAAGTTGTAAGCTTCTCTCAGCGCAATGGAACATAGAATTTTAGGACCACTGTTTAATGCACATTTTCTATGCGCCTGTGAATGTGTGATCATTTCAGTGCAGTTACATGCTTAGAAATACAGTAACCATTAGCAATACATTGATGCAGAAGAAAAATCTCACTGTACAGAAATCTGTGCAAACCAGCTGAAAACCAGTTTTTGGAGGCAGAAATTCTGGTGAATCAGACAGAAATGATCTCTAGGTGTCAATATTTACCAGAAATTAAACAAGACCTTCAGCTAGGCAAATTAGGAAGGCATGATAGAAGTTAAACTGAAACTCATTAAGGTCATGGTAACACAGAAGACATAGCTGGGAAAGCCGTACAAGCTTACTGCATCTTTTCACCTGCAAATACAGGATATAGTCCCATAATCAGGACATATCTAATACTACACTTGATCTTAGTCAAAAGGCCACACAAAAAAAGCAATTGGGACAGGTAGTGAAGAGTTTCTCTGTTTATATTAGGAAATATTCAGTTAGTTACTCGTAATTAGACTCTAGACCAGGGATTGGCAACATTTGGCCCGTGGCCCGCCAGGGTAAGCCCCCAAGCAGGCTGAGCCAGTTTGTTTACCTGCCACATCTGCAGATTCGGCCAATTGCAGCTCCCACTGGCCGCAGTTCATTGCTCCAGACCAATGGGGGCTGCAGGAAGCGGCACGGGCCAAGGGATGTGCTGGCCGCCACTTTCTGCAGCCCTCCATTGGCCTGGAATGGCAAACCACAGCCAGTGGGAGCTGCTATCAGTCGAACCTGTGAACATGGCAGGTAAACAAACCAGCTCGCAAAGGGGCTTACCCTGGCAGGCTGCATGCCAAAGGTTGCCAATCCCTGCTCTAGACACTGCAGCTACATTGTAATTACAAAGTTAAAACAAACGACAGGGTCACTACATTTGGAGTTACTATTAGCTAAATCTAGAATTACTTATTAAACTGTGTAATCCATATCTCACAAGTGTGGTTTAGTTGTTCACAATTAAAATACTCAGCATGATCATAGGGATTATACTAGTATAAGAATCAAAGGAGTCATTCCCACTAAAGCCAGTGGGAGTTTTGCCATGGACTTCAACTGAGACAAGACTGGGCCCCATATAAAGGACCTAATCCTGAGAGATGTTGACCACCTGAAAAACTTTCATTGGTTTCAACAGTTTACTACACCTATGTGGGTGCTGGTTGTTTATAATTTTTATTTCAGATACTCAAGCATCTCTTTTTTTCCCTCCTACTCCATTTCTGATCAAATAGAGGGCATATCACCTCCCCCCAATAAAGCCTCCTAGATGTTACTGATAATTTTTTTAAGCACATTATGTACTCATCACGTACTATCAAGAAAACCTGATGAGTTCAAGTTGATCAACATTACTCTTGCCAACACAGCCGGTCTGACTTAGCTAGAACCTTTAACACCGTAAATAACATGAAAACATACTTACCTTGATATCATGATTCACACTAAACTCCAAAAAGCCAAAAACATTTAAGGTTACTACAGGTAATATGTAAACAAACATGCATACACACAGCCCAAATGAAATGATCAGAGCTTTACTCTGATCTATATACAGATGCAGATATATAGAGATAAATAATCTCACTGTATGGTCCTGCTTTTCTTCTCATTTTCAGTGGAGTTGCTCCAATGATGTCAATCAGAATATAGATGCAAAGCAAATGTAAGTGAGAGGGGAATCAGGCCTTATGTTAGCTTATGTATGCCCTGAAGGTTTGTAACTTGTCATCATGGAAAAAACAAGAAAACTCTAATATTTTGTAGTTAACGTACTACCCAATAATTATCATGTAATTATACTGTAATTACAGTATCTGATTATTGGTGTACTGTAAACTAAAGTGTTACCAAGTTTTTTTACTGTTCAGTTCTATTTACAGTCATTTGTGATAAAGAATAAGCCTCCCCCAAAATGCATGATAAAGCTTCTTATCACAGGTTTTAATTCCTCTAATAACTACTGTAATTCTGTGTGATTTAGTGCTTTGAATAATCCACCAGGATTTTTCTCTAGATCTTTAAAAGGATTGTAATGTGTACGGAGGTGTCGTAGTGATTAAATTTACAGGACACTTACCAAAATAGTGATAAGAAGAGATGTTTAATTAACACATGTACACGTTGTTCAACTGTACTATCATGCAAAAATGGAAAGACCTGAACAAGACCCCTACCCTCCTTTGGAAATGTACAAAAAAAAATTGAACAAAGGATTAGCTTCACGATACAGTACATGAGCAGATTTTCTGAGGACAACAGAGAATCCAGACAGCACCTGACCATAATACCAGGTAAGCCTATGAGAGCTCTATGGAATGAGCCAGGGTTCTGGTACCAGTCTAACAAGAGAGAGAGACAGGTGTCACATATGACAGCAAGGGGCAGTTTACCAGCTGAATTTGGGAATATCATTCCCTTAGCTACTGGATAGTTCAAGGGCACTGCAGTTATCATCAGCTATAAAGCCTGAAAATATCAGTGCTTTTAAGGCTCATTGATAAAAGTAGTTACAGAAAAACAACTGGATGTTAGTTTAAGTATCACGTATTTCACAGTTCTAAGTCTTGAACACATACAGAACCACTGTAGAAATCCCACCCCCTCTCTCCTTCCATTTTTATACTTACTGGGTAGCTAAAATTCTTACCAATTTATAACAGAAATGTAAATTTCAGATTAAGCAATGAAGTGCCCTAACAGGCGAAACCATGGCTGAATATAGGCAGGTTCAACAATGCAACAATAATCCATAGGCGAGAGTCTTTATTTCTCCAGGGAAATGTTCTACTTTAACTTTACCTGACATTTTGTCCACTGTAATGTTGACAAAAAAAAAACAAAAAACAAAAAAACACAACACTGATGGAGAGATCTAAAGGTGTTATTACATATGATAAAAAGATGAAAGAGGAAAGTCAAGAAGCTCCTGCAACCCATATTCCCACTGGGGAGATAGGCTTTTTAATATTAGAATTGTTTGTGCTTTGAAATGGAAATCCCAGTATCTGTAAGTGCATGCAGCTATAAGTATACTTCACTCCAGAATGGCCAAGAGCAAGGCAGTTATGGGCTCGGGGAATGGACATCTACACCACACATTTAAACTTGGGTTCTCCTTTGAAGAAAATGACTATTTACCATTCTTAAAGAGCAGCTGATATAACATGGAAAACTTTCACCACTTATTCTCTTTTGAGTGAATTCCAGACACTTCGCCTAATGATCTAAGTACAGAACTAGGAATCAGGATCGCCTAAATTCTAATTAATCCATGCTCTGACATGGCTTTGGGCAAGTCTTGTTTTTCTTTTTCTGGCATTAAAATTTTACTGGGAAATGTTTAACAATAATAATACAAGGCAAAACACTTACAAATATGGTAGGAACAGAGCGTAGGTAATATGGATGGCATCAAGCGATAGTAAGACTAAATGCCCTTGAGCTGAATTTATATACTTACCTTGGATCCAGGTGAGTAAGAACAAGCAGGGCTACTCACCCCTTACTCGCTTCTTTGCAGCGGGTGAGTGGGGAATTGCTGTTCCGCCCTCACTTGTTGGCAGGATTAGTTGAGTGGATGGGGAAGAGCAACAGGGCAGCAATTACTGTTGCTATCAGCCACTAGTAAATTACTACCCCTCAGGATCCTGGTTTAGAATCACAAACCCTCCTGGGCCTACTCCTGGAGTGGTGCAATTTAGACTGTGACTTTAGGCAGAGAGTGGTGTGTAGTCTTTAGAGTAGAAATGAGATTTCTTAAAACATCACAAGCTGTTTTCCAAAAGTGATCTCTTATTTTGAGCTCGTAAGAAACGACAGGTGCAATTTTAATGGTCGATCCTGTTGCACTTACACGGCTATCTTTCTGATTGCAATCACATATCAAGAAATTAGATGTCTAATGCTATAAAATGCATCTCCGGCCATCTGCATGTGTCTGCAATTAATCCTAGAAACAAAACTGTGGGTGCAAAAACCAAAGGCTACTTTTCAAGTTTATATTCTGTAAATATATTTATTAATAGCTGTTACATAGGTATTAACCCCCTATAGAGATGCTGATGCATGCGAGTTACATGTGTACATTACAGTTTGTGCTAAATGCTTATAGGAAATAACAAAAGCAGGTGAAACTTGCCTATCTACAAAGGCTATCTATCACAATTAGTCACAAACCTAGAAATCTGCCCAGGTTCATCAACTTTTGATACAACCAGACTGATTTTCAAGAGAATCTGGGCTGAATTTAAGTGAAACTACTGTACTTCCTTCCCCACAAACCTATGCAGCGCTTGGGTATTTTGATTTATTAGAAAACACTAATGTCACCATGTGGAGACCCTGACCAGAAAAAGAAGGATATATCCAACAACTCAGAAATTATAGAGGCTGATGCAGTCACTAACTCTGCCTCCAATGAGTTTATCTGACTCTTTTTCAACATTTTCATATATGGCTGCTCTTGCCTGCTGGGCCTTCTGGGCTCAGGAAAGCCACTAGCAGCTTCTGAATAGGAGGGATAATCATATTTTGTTATATTTGAGCAGTAGTGGAAACAATCATCATTGCAGTTGAGAAAAGGGGAAGGGGAAGGGGCAGGGGCAACACAGGGGGACACCTACCACTTCTTCAGCCAAAATGACTCAGTGTGAAATGCAGTGTCAACAGACCTCAGAAACTGATGGATTTGTAAAACGAAGTTGATATATCTGGCTGCCAATGCAGTTTTGGGTGGTTTTAGGCTCAGATGAAACAACCCGATCTCATTAACTCTAAATTTCTAATACAATCCATGAACTATCTTGGAGATTAGAACTTTTAAAACCTGTAACTATGCATTTTTAACTACATAGCACCTCTAATATGCTTCTTTTGTAAAAATTCATCTTACCTTTTTACCTTGTCTCTGATCTCCAAATCATCTAAAATCGGTCTACAGAACGAGATGCACATGGCTATAAAGGTCAACTGAATGCATTTCATTGCAAAACATGGGGCCACATCCTTCTTTAGCACACTATCAAAAATGTTTGTTTTGATGTAACTGCATGTATTTAAAGACTGGTTCCACTACACACCATTAAACAATGAAGTCCAATTTGGGTTACAGTGTCTTAGCTATTTTTACACCAAGCTACCACTAATCTCAATGGGAATTTTGCAAGCAGAATGATGACAGGAAATGGCCGCTCGGATGCAGTTAATCCAAGCTGCAGTTAATTGGAAGATATGTCCAAAATGGAAGGGTGCTCACCATTTGGTAGGCATGCATAAACTGAGTTACATATGTTAAAGAGATCTGCATTTGAGCAGAATTTCTATGAAGATTCACTTCTGTTCAATTACAATAAAAATTTCCAATAGAGGGCAAAACTAGAAGCATTGGGAACTCTCTGGCAATTTGCATTAGCATGAGCACATGATCTTCTGATAAATATGTAAATAAATAACTCATGCCCCTGCTGCATAGAGTTTCTACAGAGAAAATGACTTATTACCTGACTAGCACTAAAAAGGACTCCATGTTCCCAGCAAAATGATTGGCATGGAACATTAAGTAACACTCTAGAAAGGAGCAGGCAGTACACAGGATTTTTTTTCCCCTTGACACAAAACTACATAGCGTCTAATGACAATAATTCACTCCCATCCAGAAATAAACGTCCTATGTTATTTTTGCAGTGAATATAGTGGTCAGGAAAGATTCTAGAACTGGAAACTTAATTCAGTTCTTATCCACAGAACAGCTACAGTACAAGCAACAGAATGCAAACCTCTCTCCTGTTTCCTATCCAAATTGCACAGATAATGCTTCTGAAGAGGTGATCATCTTTTGGTGAGAGAGGGAAATATGCTTTCCATAGTCATTCAATCACTAGGTTTTCTGTTGAGACTGACAATAAGACTACCAAGGAGGGTTGAAAGCTTCACTCTGCAGCCTTAATAGCAATCTTTTCACATAGATTTTTATATGAAGTTTCTATTTACATTGACTAGACATCACACAATAGGTGGTGAACACTGGAAGAAGCAACAGCAGCATTGACAGGCTGACAGCATCAGCAACCAAGAAAAAAAAACTGTCCTGAATTACTCTCATTAGGTGAAAGAGAGGAACAAAACCACCTGATTTCTCATCTCACTGTCCCTAAAAAAGCGCAGGATTTTTCTAGATTATTCTAGCACCTTCTCTCTCCCTTGAACATTGTTGCATTTATATCCTTGGGTGACACTGTATTACATCCTCATTAGCATAGGCACCAATTTTTCCCCAGCACTGGTGAGTGCTCGTGCTCCCCCCCGACCCCTGGCCCTGCCCTGACTCTACCCCTGCCCTGCCCCTATTCCAACCCCTTCCCCAAAGTCCCCACCCCAACTCCATTCCCTCCCTACCCCTCTCCAAATCCCCACCCCAGCCCTGCCTCTTTCCCCAAGCACGCCATGTTCCCCCTCCTCTCCCCACCCTCCCAATGCTTGCCGCCACAAAACAGCTGTTTCACGGTGCAAGCCCTGGCAGCCAGGGGGAAAAAGTGGGCACACAGTGGTCTCGGTGAAGAGGCAAGCTGGGGCAGGACAGGGACCTGTAGGTGGATGCCGAGCACCCACCAATTTTTCCCTGTGGGTGCTCCAGCCCCAGAGTACCCACAGAGTCAGTGCCTATGCTCATTAGGCATTTGAGAGAAGGATGATCCAGTAGAGGAGCTTGTAGAGGCCATTACCAAGTTTACTGAACATGCTGGTGTGACCTTTGAAAAACAAAGGAGTGTTTGAAAGATGCTTTTCATTAATAGAAATATATATTATGCCATAACTTAGGGTCAAACATAACATAGACTTTGGGCAAAGAACAGAATGAGCAGTGAGCGGGGGGAAAACCCTTACATTAATATAATTAATCATAAAAAGGACAGGTCATTGAAGAACTACCAAGTAAGCCAGAACCCATCCATGAGCTCAAACAGTTAGAATGGCTGTTGTACCCTTTTGCCAACTACTTTAGGAACATAATGAAAACTATAAGCGATCTCAAATGGCCTTTGACTTAGGTGTGTGAGCAGAATGTGTTTTTTCCTAGTTGAGAAAGGAAAGAAATAATAACTGTAGAGAATACCAAAGGGAATGTAGAGAATGAGTGCAGTGCTAAAAGGCATGAGAGTGAAGTCTGGCTTCAGAAGTATCAGAGCTGATATGAAATGATTGAAGGTGTTGGGTCCTCATGTGTGTAATGGCCTGGATCAGAAAACAAGACCCATAATACTGACTTCTTTTTATCTTTTAAGATCTACGTAAACAAAAGAGCCACTCTGACTCCCCCATCCCTTTCAGTTCCACCTTCACCTATTCTAGATGTTTCTCTTTTCAAAACACCATTTTACTTTTACTTTCTCAGAGCTCATATCAAAGTTAGTTTCAGATTTGGAAACAGTATGAAAGAGCATTGTAATATTTACTTTTTAAAGCAAGAGTGTGTTTCATGGAGTGTGAGGATGACACAGGCACTGAGTAAAGTTCTAGTTGCAATGGATACTAGGGAGAGACAAAGCGGGTGAGGTAATATCTTTTAGTGGGCTAACTTCTGTTGGAGAGAGAGAGACAAGCTTTTGTGCTTACACAGGTCTGGGAAATATACTCAGAGGGCCAGAGCTGAATACGAAGTGGAACAGATTATTTAACATAAAGCTTTAACATATATGTCAAGGGACCATTTGTGGTGAGGTGGCCAGTTACTACTTCTCCAGTCATAGGGAGGAAAAAGGAGGAGAGGGATAGAAATAGGGATTGGTTACTGGGTTACAGATTGTTGTAATAAACCATCAGTCTAGCATCTCTGCTCCATACCATGTGATGATTTTTTTTTTGTCTGAGGCAATGGATGCGTGTAGTGGAATAGCCAGTTTCATCTCTGGTGTAGCTCCAAGGACTTTAGTGTAGTTACATCCGAGTGAATTTAGAGTGACAGATTCATGAAAGCTAGTACACAGAAGTATAAATCACATTTCTCTGAGGCAGTGGTGCCCCTTGGGCTCCAGATGCTATTGAACCCATGGGAAGGCACTATTCATACACAGAAGAATGGGGAGAGATTTTACTTCCCAGCACAGTCTCTCTCCGAAAGGGATTTACACTCTTTGGTCTGCGTTATCCCCCCAGAGCCCCTTGATATAGAAATGATTGGGGTTATTTTCCGCCAGTTGGGGCCGCCATCAAGACAGACATTCAGATACTATGGCAGTGAGCAGGTGAAAACACTTTGACTGGAGAGACAGACTCTGGGGTAAGTTCAGTCCTAAGGCTTTATTTTACACAGAGTTCCTTCATAGCAGATTCTCTATTGCATTTTAAAACAGAAACATGTACCCTACAATGCTTTGAAGTTAAAAAAATATTCCCATTGTGATTCTTTTTTATAATAATTACATCTTAAATGTAAGCAGTGTGGTCCATCCCAAATTAAACTATACAGAGAAAGCAATCACTTTGGCACAGAAATTCAGCGCCCTCTGGAGCAGAGCACCACTGGCTCACAACAGTATGAGGAGAAGAAAACTGAAATACCAGGCACCAGGGAAGACCACTTATTCTTACTAAAATTGTGATAGGATCTCTAATGTCCCTTTCAGCTTTGAAGGATTTATGAAGCCTTCACTCTCCCATACTAACTCTTGCTGAAGGAAGAAGACTTGCAATGGATCATTTAAGATGGAAGTCCATTCTATCTGCCACCACGGCTACATCAGAGCAATGTGAATCTGTTGCTGCTCGTGAGTGTTTGAGGTGCTGAGTGGATAATGAGAGAATTCTACAGAGAATTTCTCTTCCATTACATTTTGCCCATTTTGCAAACATTCAAGAGACTTTGCTCATACAAATATTCCTGGAAAGCAAATTTCAAGCCTGCAAATTAGATTTATTTAATCACAAAATAAAGCTTTATTCATGAATAAAGGAAATTTGGTTTGGGTAGTAGGGGAGGTAGCTTATGAAACTTATCCAGTTAGGGAAAAAACAAACACCACCATGTTCAGGGCCAGCTCTAGCCATTTCACCACCCCAAGCACAGCGGCACGCTGCAGGGGGCACTCTGCCGCTTGCCGGTCCTGCAGCTCCGGTAGACCTCCCACCAGCGTCCCTGCGGAGGGTCTGTTGGTCCCACGGCTCCGGTGAAGCATCCGTAGGCACGCCGGCGGGAGGTCCACCGGAGCCGCGGGACCCTCCGTAGGCATGCCTGCGGGAGGTCCACCGGAGCCGCCTACCACCCTCCCAGCAACCGGCAGAGCGCCCCCCGCAGCATGCCGCCCAAGCACATGCTTGGTGCGCTGGGGCCAGGAGCCGGCCCTGACCATGTTACATGTTGCCCTGAAAGGTCTTTGTAGGGGAGGTGAATCTGATGCATAGGAGTTCAATTAGCTTCAAAAATTAATTATTACTGGAATATAGCACTTTAGGAAGCCTCACTGAGAGCAATACTGCATATAACAAACTAAGCTGCCACACAACTACTAATCAGCCACAAGCATCTCCACAATATATGTTCAGGCCCAAACTCTTCAGAAATTCATTACCAGGCACAGCAAACAGCTGCCCTGAAAACAGAACCTTTCCAAATAGCACAGTGATATAAACCCTATTGTATAATATGCTCAAATAATGAAGGGCAAAACTCTTCTAAACCTGGTTTGCCACAAGCCTTCATCCAATCATATGTTCCCTTTATATTAGCCATCTCTCTCCCTGCTGCTCTGCACAACTCTATATTGTAGCACTGCCACCTTAAAGGTCAGCGATGGTATTTCAATAAATAGTGCAGTTGTTGATTCCTTATAGGCCTCTTTATTCTTCTTGCTGCAGTCAATCTTTGGCTCCTTTCTGTTGATCTTGCTCAGCTCACTTTTATATGAATGTCAAATTTTGCATTTGCTGGGTGCTGTCATCTAGATTCCTGCTGAAAAAGAATGCTGTTGTTGTTTGGTATTGCATCAGCTTTAAAACAACTGAATACGAATTAAATTAATGATCCTGGGAAAGTTAAATGAGAAAATAAAATTAAAAAATCCACAAACTTCGAGAATTTCAGTCTTGGTTCTGCCTTCCAGGTTCACATGTTCCACTTTATCTTTGTGCCCAAAGAGTATAAATAGCTTTGCTCATCAATCATCTATTTATTCTTTACGGGCCTGATCCAGAGAAGTGCTGAGCTCCCAACGAGGTCAGTGCCTTTAGGGACCCTCAGCAACTTGTAGAAGGGAATCTTCATTTCCCAGAATCCGGCCCTATACCCAGAACATGCTGCTTTATGCACAAAATAATTTGTTCTCCCCATCCTTCAATATAAATCCTATGTTCCATGAAACCCACTTAGACCAGAGCTAATCCTGTACCTATACAGTGCAAGAGACAGCACATGGTCCTAAGCTTTTCAGGGCCCAGGGAAGACTTCCAATTTGGGGGTCTTCCAGAATGGTCCTTGCTGTGAGAAGAAAGAGGAGAGAGAGAGAGAGAGTTCTGCCTACCGTTGCAGCAGGATGATAGCAGAAGGTAACCCTCTCCCAGATCTCCAATTCCAGCAGTGGAAGTGGAAGAATAGGAATTCTATTCCTGACATCCCATCTCAGCAGTGAGATCTTCACCTCATCTTCTCTGACAACAGAATAGAAGGAGTGGGGCTGAACTGCCTTTGGCAGTAGGGCTGAATTTCATGAGAAGGCAACTCTGTGCCTGCATTCTATTTCCAGCAGTGGGACAACCAGGGGAGGAAAGCCTCACCAGATTCCCATTTCTGGTAGTGAGACTGGAGTGAGAGGCAACTGTTCACCTTGGTATCTCCTTCAGTAGTAGGTGTAGGGGAGGAGAAAATCCTTCGTGTGATTTTCCCCTTTTGCAGCAGGAGTGGAGAGGCGGGCAACTCAGGCCTTGGGATCCTAAGATCCGCCATGGCTCAAACTCACTGTGATTTGTTTACCCATGCTCAAAAGAGAGAGCTATAGAATGGGCAGCTGAGAAAGAACATGTGTTATTTCAAGTGAAAATTTACTCCATCTAGGTTGAAGCACAGTATGTCATAGCGAGGCTAAGAACTTATCCAAGGTCGTACACAAAGTCTGTGGCGGAGCCATCACCAGAACTCCGATCTCCTAACTACCATTTAGCCACAAGAAAATCCTTTTTCTGTCCTGTATGGGGAGCAATGTAAAATGTTCCCCTTCACTGTAATTCCTTTCTAATTGTAATTCCCATCTGTTAGTCTATAGTCAAAATATCAGAACAGGACAAATAGAAGAGTTAACTCAAGCCTGATTATTGGTTGCATTTTCATCTGAACTAAACTAATATTACAAATATATTTACACCTCTCAATTGGGCTATGCAGTTTTGGAATTTGCTTGCAGAATGAAAAAATGTATCTAGATGCAGCATTACCCATAATACACAGTAAAATATATTCTCATGCAATACACTAAAACTGAAAAACCAATAAATGTTCCTATTTATTGAGAAATTGGACAAAAAATAGCTTATTGGCATTTTCTAAAGACTGCAAATCAATAGATGATGAAAGGTTTTGTTTTTTGTTCCTAATAGACTGTTGACTCTAGCAATAAGTGAGATATAGATTAGAAGCTGGAGGATGAAGCATTTGTGTGATATACAATTTGGAAATTCTTGTAGTTTTAGAAACTTAAGTCACAGTGTTTGTGCAATGGGAACCATCTTGGCATAATGAGTATTGGAACGCAGGGCCTTGAGAGCTAAAAATCACGTGTCTCTTCAGCTTGAGCTAAAGAGCTAGTCTTTGTAGAAGGAGGCTGTAATACTCAATTAATTATTATTATTATTATTAATTATTTACTATTTGACAACACACAGTCCCTAGAAGTCCAGTCATGGACCAAGACTGCATTGTGCAAGGTACTGTACAAACAGAACAAACAAACAAAAAATCAGAGACAGTCCCTGCACCAAAGAACTTATAACCTTAGCAGAAGACAAGAGACAACAGATAGATACACACAGACCAATGAGGGTGCACAAGGAAATGATAAGAGACACATCTTCTGTGAATCGGGAACTGGGAGTGGGGAGGGATGGGGGACACTTAACACACACTGACTAGAGAGGTTACATTTACAACTGATCAAGAAAACTCTTCACATCCTGTATCAAACCAAGTATGACACATGGCAGATTCCATAATTGGGTTGGGGGAGGAATTCTACCCCTAAGTTATATACAGCTTCCACTGCAGTCCCTGAGGCTGCAGTAGACTCTGCTGCTACTTGCCTGCTTCACTGGGTGCAGTGGAGCCAGTTCTACACAATGCAAAATCTCAAAACTTGCTCCTTCCCCAAGCCTGTCTTTCCAAATCCCACTGCAAGTGTGTGGTGAAAGAGTCTCCATGGAACTGAGCTCCATAGCATACTGACGGTGTGCACTCTTCAAATCCAGACCCAACACTTCATGCTGTGATAACGCACCAGTCTGGCAGCAGGCATGACCCATATTGAATGTAAATGAGAAGAAAACCAAAGTTCAACTCTCCAGCTCTCAGAGAAGGTTTGGTTCAAGTTTTAGTTGACTGTTCAAGCCCAAGCTGGTTCACCTGTCCCTGACTGCTGTTTCAGTGCAAAGTACTCTATTCACTCACTGCTATCTACATACTACACAGACCACAGACAGAGATGATGCCATACTCTATCAAAGAAACTGAGGAACCACCTGATCAGCATCCTATACAGCAAACAGGGAAACATCAAAAAAAGAGTTCTCCAACCTGGAGACTCTCATAAATAACCAAACTTCCATACAAACGGACTTCACTAAAATAAGACAGGAGATCTACATTACTCACTTCATCTCTCTACAAAGGAAAAAGGACTGTAAGCAGTCAAAACTCCTACCTGTCACATGGGGCCACAACCGTGGTACCCCTAACCAACCTAGCAATATTGTCAATCTATCCAACTACACACTCAGCCCAGAAGAAAAGTCTGTCCTATCTCGGGGACTCTCTTTCTGCCCTGCCACCCCCACTAACATGATACAGTTCTGCGGCAATCTGGAAGCCTACTTTCGCCGTCTCCGAATCAAAGAATACTTCCAGGACAACACTGAAAAGCCCACTGATACACAGGTACCCTCCCACCAACAGCACAAGAAGAACTTCACATGGACTCCTCCTGAGGGTCGAAATGACAGTCTGGACCTATACATAGAATGCTTCCACTGACGTGCACAGGTAGAAATTGTGGAAAAACAACATCGCTTGCCCCATAACCTAAGTCGTGCAGAACGCAATGCCATCCACAGCCTCAGAAACCACTCTGACATCATAATCAAAGATGCTGATAAAGGAGATGCTCTTGTCATCATGAACAGGTCTCGCTACCAAAAGGAGGCCACCAGACAACTCTCCAACACCAAATTCTACAGGCCACTTCCCTCAGATCCCACTGAGGAATACACTAAGAAACTGCACCATCTACTCAGGACACTCCCTACACTAACACCGGAACAAATCAACATACCCTTAGAGCCCCGACCAGGGTTATTCTATCTACTACCCAAGATCCACAAACCCGGAAATCCTGGATGTCCCATCATCTCGGGAATTGGCACTCTCACTGAAGGACTGTCTGGATATGTGGACTCTCTACTCAGACCCTATGCCACCAGCACTCCCAGCAATCTCCATGACACCACTGATTTCCTGAGGAAACTACAATGCATTGGTGACCTTCCAGAAAACGCCATCCTAGCCACCATAGACATAGAGGCTCTCTACACAAACATCCCCCCCACAGATGGAATACAAGCTGTCAGGAACAGTATCCCTGATGATGCCACAGCACAACTGGGTTGCTGAGCTCTGTGTCTTTATCCTCACACACAACTATTTCAAATTTGATGACAATATATACCTCCAGATCAGTGGCACCGCTATGGGCACCCGCATGGCCCCACAATATGGCAACATTTTTATGGCTGACCTGGAACACTTCCTCAGCTCTCGTCCACTCATGCCCCTTCTCTACCTACACTACATTGGTGACATCTTCATCATCTGAACCCATGGGAATGAGACTCCGGAAAAATTTCACCGTGATTTCAACAGCTTCCACCCCACCATCAACCTCAGCCTGGATCAATCTACATGGGAGGTCCACTTCCTAGACATCACGGTGCAAATAAGTGATGGTCACACTAACACCACCCTATACTGAAAACCTACCGACCACATGCCTCCAGCTTCCATCCTGGGCACACCAAACAATCCATTGTCTACAGCCACACACTGAGGTACAACTGCATCTGCTCTAACCCCTCAGAGACCAACACCTACAAAATCCCCACCAAGCATTCTCAAAACTACAATACCACATGAGGAAATAAGAAACAGCTCAACGAGAACCAGATGTGTACCAGAGCCTCCTACTGGAGAGAAACCATAAGAAACAACAGATCCCACTGTCTACAGTCCCCACTAAAACCTTCCACAGGCATCACCAGGGATCTACAACCCATCCCTGGATCAATATCCCGCACTTTCACAGGCCCTAGGTGCAGCGCAGTTCCGCCCACACGACACCTGAAGCATTTCTCCCAGTAATGGCACACGCGAGTCTCACCTATGTACTCTAACTCGAACCAATGCATGCACCAAACCTCGATGCAACATCTGCCCATATTCACACAGCTACAACCATCACAGGACCTAAACAGACAGCACACATCACCTGTTCATCCCATGCACGTACTACCAAGTTAATATATGCCATCATATGCCAGTAATGCCCGTCTGCTATGTACATGGCCAAAACTGGACATGTCTCATCTGCGAAAAGATTAAATGACACAATCAGATTTAGGAATACAATATAACAAAACCTGTAGGAAAAGCACTTCAATCCCTGGACACACAATTAGCAGATTTAAGGCCTCCTGCAGCAAAAAAACTTCAGGACCAGACTTCAAAGAGAAACTGCTGAGCTTCAGTTCATCTGCAAATTTGACACCATCAGCTCAGGATTAAACAAAGACTGTGAATGGCTTGCCAACTACAAAACCAGTTTCTCCTCCCTTGGTTTTCACACCTTAGCTGCTAGAAGAGGGCCTCATCCTCCCTGATTGAACTAATCTCATTATCTCTAGCCTGCTTCTTGCTTGCATATATATACCTGCCCCTGGAAATTTCCACTACATGCATCCAACGAAGTGGGTATTCACCCATGAAAGTTCATGCTCCAAAATGGCTATTAGTCTATAAGGTGCCACAGGACTCTTTGCTGCTTTTATAGATCCAGACTAACACAGTTACCCCTCTGATTCTATTTACTCACAAGCTCCTGGTCATCTCACTGTCAGTGCCCCTTTTACCATGAGTAAGGAGTGCAGGATCAGGGCCCTGAGTGTAGATGACCCATATAAGGCCCTATTCACCACTTGAGCCCTCTCCACAAGGTTGAATTTCACCCTAATAAGACAGAGAGCATAGATTTCAAGGACCCCCTAGCCTCACAAGGAACTGTGCATGAGAATTAGTTTCAAGCCTGCATTGCTATGTTCACTAAATCAGCAACACATAGCATTATGCTTGCCCAACTTCAAATAGGCATCACATAAAGGCATTCTTGTTTCACAGTATGAAAGTGTTTAAAAAAATATTGACAAAAATGCAGGCATACAGAATACTCCGGTTAGGCATAACATTGTACAGAGAGCCCTTAAGCAGTGCTCTATTCAAATTCTTTTTTTTAAGTGAACCACTGGGCATGGCTATTGTGAATAAGGCCAAACACATCTATTCCACACAGGAATATGCTTAATGTTTTGAGGGGTGGGAGTTTGAAGGGGTGACAGTGTAATAGGGAGTTGGTTTGCCACTGGGAAATATATTGTTTGTACATTTGATAACCCTATAGTTGCTTGATTCACACTACACCAGGAGTGACATGCCAAGGACTCTCAGATACACAAACACCCACTCACCAGGCCCCTTGTAAAAAATCAGTCCATCGGACTGGATTGGTGGACTGGACATGAGAAAGTACTTGTAAAAACAGCTGATATGCTTGCACCTGCGTGCAACTGCGCAACAGCTGATTTTACGAGGTGAACAGAGATGCATGCCCATAAATCTAAAGAAAAGAATTGTGCCCCAGTATCTTGAATGGGACAATGATATAAATGAGCTGAAGCTCCTCTGCTGCTCCTATCAGTGCACCTTTCACATTTTGAGAATTTGTCTCCAAGAGCAGAAATCACCACAAACCTCAGCAATTTCAACGTGTTTCTTTTTGTTTCAGGTAGAAAGCCTGACACTTATAAAAAGAGTGCTGTTTCTCCCCGCCACCCTTCTCTTCCAGAATAAAATTCAGGTAGCCCCTTTAAGCTCTTGCTCAAATGTATTCTGTAAAGGAACCTTGAAGAAATAATTTGCTCACAGCATTGTCCGTCTTGAAGATTTTTGTATTTTAAAGGCAGTTCTGTAAATAATCTGGTCAGAAGCTGGCCCTTGGCATAATTTAGTGCTAGGCCTAAGTAATACTAAGGAAATGCCTAGATGACCAGAACGGATCACTCAGAATTTGAGCCAGACCATACTGTCTGCAGTGCACATTTACAAACAAACCAAAAATATTTATTCTTTTTAGAACTTGCTTACTCAGTTCTGATGTTATGAATCAGGGCCGCCCAGATTAGGGGGCAAATGGGGCAATTTGGGAATCAGGGGCCCCAACGAGAATATAATATTCTATAGTTTTGCAACTTTTTTTAATGGAAGGGGCCCCCAAGATTGCTTTGCCCCAGGCCCCCTGAATCCTCTGGGCAGCCCTGCTATGAATGAACTAGAAGAAATTCCATACTCCCTCTCAAAGAGAAAATTATTACTCACATATGGTTTATGCTGCATATCTCCATATAAACATATACATCTGGAAGTGCTGAATAAAATTATAATTGTTTTAAACAGAGTGATGACCCAGAACACTATAAGAAGACAATTGTATGATGTGGTGTTTTGGATGATTACTGTACTTTTATAGTAAGGGTCATCCAAGCCTCAGTTCTCCTGTATTAATTTGTAAACACAATACCAAAAATAAATACTATGTCCCTGATTTTTTAACCATGCCTTAATGTAGCCTCCAAGATTAGAGGCACAAAATTGCATGCACATTTTTGTGCTACCACTGGCATCCACTGAAACATCTAACTGCCTCATATGGACAAGCAGGGAATTAGACATCTAAATGGATTCAACTGCAGACACAAATTAAATGAGTTTTGAGGTATGAGACTGTGCCCATAATACCTGAAAATGTAGACTTCTATCCATTCTCTACCTGAGTATAAAGTAAGTCATAAACAGGTCAAAGACCCACAGAAAGTCAGTATAGAGCTGAGAACAGGCCTAAGACTCCTGGTATTTTTATTAATAAGGGAAGTACCACAAACATTAGGACCGTTCCACTCATATCGTGTGACTGGACAGTCATTTGTCAGTCAAGGCATGTTGATGATCATGGCATATCCCTCTTTTATAATGGGTCTCTAATCAACTGCAGTGTCCACTCTGGCTCCTGAAAATTTTATATTAATTTTACTAGTTCCACAAACCTCAGCAGCAATAATCTAGTAGATTGGGGGCAGGGGACAGAAGGTGGAGGGGGAAATACATGAACCAAAAAAAACCTAGCTCACTCAGCTCTATTCCTCAACAGATTTGATAGCAAGAACAAAAAACAGATTTATATTTTTTGTTTCGGCTGAAAACATCAGAAGGGGATACAGAAGGGGGTTACAAGGTTGGGGAAAGTATTATTAAAAAAAACCCACCAGGTACTGTTTCAAGAACCTACAGATAAGCATCTTAAATCATGGTAAATTACACACCGCATGCTGGTGACTCGGTCATGGAAAATTATGAAGCTACGTGATGTCTCATTTGTTGTGCTGAAAACAAATGTAAATAAATTACTGAGAGAATCTCATTTACATTTAGAAATTCATCTCGATGCATGACATGACTGCTGATTTTTTTTAAATGACACTTTGAGAAGAAGTGCTACTCATTAAAAACAGATCATGATGATCATAGGGAGAGTCTGATTTTTGTTTGTGCATGTGTGTGTGTGTCCCTGTGCAGCAGACATTCTAGACAGATCTTTTGGATCAGGAGGGGGGATAAAAGGCTTCCTTTCACTATTATAGAAACAAATGACAGGGGTGGAGGAAACCACATCACTCTGAATGCTTCTGTGTATGTGTTTTGGGTTTTGTTTCCCCCAGAGTGGGAAACAGAAATAGAGTGCCATGGATTGGCTGCATTTCAGTTCAAATAGAACAAACACAGAAATCCAGAGAAGGGGGAAAAGGGGCTGTGAGATTCTGGACAGTAGGATATACATATTTCCTCCCTTGCAAAGCACTTTGCTCAGCTTTTATTCTTCTTCTGTCACACATTTTAAGATGTCATTTAAACTGAAGAGGAGAACAAGGAAGTCATAAGATAGAGACAAAACAAAGTTTAAACATGGTTAGTTAAGCAGCATACATTTAGGCCAAAATCCAAATGCTTTAAGAACTGCATTTCCCCATCCTGAGAGGTAAGGCTGTAAAGGGATGGACTTGTTTATATCATCCAGTGACAATGCTGAATACTAACGCACACGTTTTCAAAAGGAAGACACTGGTTGATGGCTTTTTAGATTCAGTGCTTGGCTGGCTGGCGTTCAACTTCCAACACCATCAGCCCCTTTTATTTGGTTCCCAAACAGACTTCTAAAAAATATTGTGACATGAGGGTGAAATAAAACAGTTTTTTAATGGGATATTACAGTGTTCTACAGTCCTACATACAGCAACATCTTTACATAAGACTGCATAGGTCAGAGAGTTTATTTGTTAAGGGACAAATAAGCAGGCCATGAAATAATTATTTTTCATTGTGCCCTGCCAAACCTACCCAGCCAAAGGCTAAATTGAGCTGCTATTGTGATTATTTGAACTGTGGAGCCAAAAGTCTTCACGGCAAAGCATCCCAGCTGTCCTAAATTTTATTCTGATGGTTAGTTTTCATGCAGGCTTGAAATTTGCCAAAAAACGCTCCACAAAATAGGCAGGCGGACAGTTTGCTTTATCCAGGCCTGCATCAATTACTGATTTAGAGCTGTTCTGAGAACTTGATTATTAACAAATCACTTCCTGAAATGGTTATGACAAGATTCACATATGCAAACGGCAAGTTGCTCGTATGAACACAGCTAGCAAAGAAAATTAATACCAAGATTCGCAGCTTTATTGATGGTTATTTCTTATTGTGTTTTACTGCAAATTGGGCAGTAAAAATACTGGAGTGGTCCAGCAGTGCCATCACAGCCCTGGTGCACAGTGACATCAGAGTATACGGGCCATAATTAATAGATTCCTGCCTTTTGCTCCTCATGCATGTAGGGAAGCTACCCCTGTTTCCTCGACAGTGAGAAAATGAAAGAATCACAATAACCTTTTAATTCCCTGTAAAGGAGGCACTCCAAAGAAGGGCCACGGGGCTTATTCAGGGAGAGCAGCCCTATCATGTGAGAGTTGTAGGGATACTATTTATTTTAAACAAGGAATGATAAGTAGAGGAGTACTTGTGGGATAGTCTATATGAAGAGGTGGGGGGAACAAACACAGAAGTTTAAACCTTAAGCTTCAGAGTTTACACCAATCCCCAGTAATGAAAAATTAGGATGTGACCTAAGGTAGGGAGCAGATTACCTCACATCCGATTATTATGGGGTTCTTACTGCTTCCTCTGAAGCATCATGTGCGGACCACTGTTGTACAGAGGAACTGGAGTAGATGGACTTTAGATTTGATCCAGTATGGCAATTCCTATGTTCCTATTTACCTAACAATATAAAAATAGGAGTCAGTCAACCTAAGGGCCCTTTTCTATGGAGCATGCAAAATGAATGGAGCAAATAAAAGACATCTACACCATTCGAAACCACCAGATAGTGCATATAGCTACCCTGTCCAATTATGTGATCTCATCACAATTACCCTTGCCCTCAACACCTCCCCTGCCATTGTTTGTTAAACACAAAAGGGAATGAGTGAGTGTAATTAAATTATAACCAGTTCAAGGTAAGAACCAGACCATATCTATATAGGTGTTTGTACAACAGTTAGCACAATGGCGCACCAATCCTGACTGGGGCCTGAGAGTGCCAATGTAACAATTAATAAACTTACGTTAGTCTTTTACGTAGCACCACAGCAGAGTCTGAAGTAAAACAAAGTAATAATCTTTACGACAAACAAATGTAATTGGTGTGTAAACTCCTCATTTGCCTAACACAGCTGCAGGTGGCCCTGTTTATTTTTAAGCTTCAAGATAGCTGCAGGATGCGCAGCAAAGATCTAGTGGGTCACTTAAATATACTTTCATAGGATATCCTGGATGATTTAAGGCATAAGGATAAGTAGCAATAAACCTTAAGTTTAAAGTCATGTTTTGACAACAACTGGTTAACAAATTGCTTTTTTAAAGTGTACATTAAACAATATAATCTGTAAGAGAAACATTTGAATAAATTATATTTCATATTTTTAAAATATGTAATGTACCTTTGAAAATCTAGTGTAATAAAAAAGTGTTTTTGTTTATATTTCACAGACAAAAATTTAACATACCTGCATGTGAATTGAGTCAATCATAATTTTTTAGATTGTTGAAATTTCAGCAACATACATAAAAAGTCCATCTCCATTTTCCCAGAAAAGTAGTCTTTTCTCTTCTAACAGTTCTAAAATGTATGTCTTCTTGAAACAACTTGTTTTCTGATAGCCTCTGCATGAACAGTCCTATTTAGTGCCCTTGTAACTCAGCAAGGCACTTAAGCAGGTTCCTATATTCAACCCTATGAGCAGTCTCATTGACTTTAAGCGACTTGTTGAATCAGGGTGTAAGTGTCTAATTTTGTTCTTATAAACAATGTCCACAGTAAATGGAGGGAATAGCCACACGGTAAAATATTTGTAGAGCATGATCAACAGAACACAGTACTGGTGTAGCCACTTTGTTTAAAATTGGTATTCTGAGTAGTTGAAAAGTCCACCTTAAAAATCTACCTTAAAAATTAAGGATGTGTCAGCAGCAGCCATCTTAAGTCTGTCTGTCTGTAGTAACATAAATACAGCAGGAATTTGTTGCTGACTTGAAGGTCGCGTGTCTCTTATTTAGCACAGCCTATTTGAGTTCCAAATGTAAAATGCCAGAGCAGGACCCGTGTTGCTGGGACTCCCGCTGGGTCAGCAGTGCTTAGTGATTTCGGGCTTGACTACATCACTGAAGTCCAGGAGAGTTTTGCCACTGATGCAAATGTGAATAGGACTTGGCCGGTCAGAAGTGTCCTCCTTTTTGTCCCTTCCATCTCTGACCTCTTTCACCTGCTCTACTGAAAGAGAGAACTTCCTGCCACTCACGATTTAACTCTTACCTCATTTGGCCTAGGGTACAGAGCACTGACCTCCAGCAAACTCGACCCACTACTAACCTACCACCCAGGAGTCTGTACTATAATTGGAGGATGGCCTTCATGCTCCCACACAGCCAATAAGACACAACAATATAAAATAGAACATTTACATCTTTGCATGTACTAAGTCATACTCAAGATATTTGACAAAGTCCAATGAAATCCTATTAGGCAATAATATAAATGACAGAATTTTAAGATACAGTTATGGGCTGTTCAATTAAGAGCTAATATCTGCAAAGTTCCAAGCAGATTTATTGCCAGAAGAAGAAATTCAAGACCTTTTCGATAGCCCCATTTTAATGAATCTGTGGTCTGTCCGATCCAACAACTTTGTCAGGGATACCTCAGCAGTTTAAATACTGTCAACAGCTTGCTTTGCATTGAGCTTTGCAGAAACTGTATAACATTTGCATGGTATAACACATACTGTTGTTCACTCGCTGCAGTCTGATTCAAAGTGCTATAAATATGTTTGCCCTTTCTGCTAAGCCCGCCTCAGGGATTAGCAACCCCCCAAAAGTTCAGTTGAATATTAACTGCATTAACTTTGCAGTCTGTAACATACTGTTATTCTCAAACAGCCTACAGTGCAGTATGGATGACTTGCTTAATAAAAAAATGTTTTCATGTGAAGTCCTATTACTGGAAAAAATTTACTCTATCAAAGGAGATGCCCTCCCCACTTACCTTTGTAAGGCAAATAAATAAAAGGAGTCCTTAAAGAGATGTCTAGTTAAACACTTTATCACTCACTCTCCCAAACAGACTTCCCCTTACAATGCAGCCCCTCATCCACTCTGCCTTAAAAACATCCGCCAGTTCTCCAAGAAAACTGCATGAGGCGTATATATATTATATATATAAAATTTTATTCTATGTATGTATGTACATACATACACACACACTATACACACACACACACACACCCACCCACCCACACACCTTTACAAACTGAAATTATACAGTGGCAAAAACAAACACAAAAATAAAAGTGGAAACATTTTTAAAAGAGATAGAATCACTGAAATAGAGACACACAGGAAATCTGTTCCCCCAGTGCTAAGAGTTGTGGAGGAAGTTTTTAAACTTCCTATCATCTGTATGTTTAGGAAGAAGCAGACCAGGAGGCTGATGTAAATTGAGCAGATGGAGGAGAAAAAAAAGAAAAGAAAGAAAGGGTCCGTACTGATGTCTGGGAACAAATTTATGAAGGTTATACTAAATACAAGAAATGAACAGGGAGCCAGTGGGTTAATTCTTGCTACATTTATTAGATTTACTTACTTTTCTAAGGTGCTGCTTAAAATGACCAAGAATTTCTTCCTTGTACCAAATCAGAACAAAAAAAAGAAAAAAAAAAAAAAGTGTGTGACTATTCTTTTGCCACCTGCTGACAATGGAGATGAAATTACAAATCTTCTGCCCATAGTATAAAATAAATAGAAGAAATTCTCACTATGCTGCTGTGCGATAACACAATAGGTATTACAATAGATCTGCACACTAAAGTCCACATGAAACATCTTCGTGTCTTTTTTATATCCCTGATCTCTGTAACATACACATTCTTCAAGTCTCAGAATCATATACCCATGTAGAAAGAGGGCTGGGTATAATTAGAAATCAAGTCAAATCTTAAGGCCTAGAACCTTAATTTCTTCATAATGGTGTACACTTAACTGCTCCTGCCATTTGCCAACACAATTATTTTGTCTAGATATGGAGACAAATAGTAGATTTTGGCCCTTAAAGAGGAACTTAAGCTGCAGCCAGAGAGCCTGAAACCACAGTATTAAAGCTTTACATGTAAAGCAAAAGTCCCTGTAATCATCAACCCACCACACACATGTACAAACTCACACACACCTGCTACCCACAAACCAGATGGGACTGAATTCTCCTGAATCAGACCCTGGATTTTTAAGCTTATCTTGAGTTCAAGTGGATTTGAGGACATCAAGATATATTATTTTTATTTAATATAAATATTACAGCAGTGTCCAGAATCCCCAAATGAAGACCAGGGCCCACTGTGCAAGGCACTGCAAAGACATATACAAAAGACATAGTTCTTGCCCCAAAGATATAAACATGCATAAAAAGGGAAAATAAGATGTGGCATTGTATAACCAAATAAATATAATGTTTAAAAATCCAATCTCATAACACCAAACTGTTGTGTAATATTATGAGGAAGGTGAAGTAAGTGATTTCATTTCTTAGTGGAAGCCAATATCCATCTTTAAAAACTGCAGGATTTGTTCTCAAGGAGTTCTTACTCACAGGTTGCAGGATTAATGCATAGGAACCACTGAAATTAGCGCGCGTGCACACACACACACACTCTCTCTCTCTCTCTCTCTCTCTATATTATTGAGAGCAGGTTTACAGCTAGAGGATTCACCAGGCTGCCCAAAATGAGATTTATTATCAGTACAATTTCTTGGGGAAAGACACCTTTTACACCATTTTCAGTACAAGGGCCTTTATAGCTACACTGCAAAATTCAAACTCTGGCAGCGCATTTTATACTGCCTGCCTGTGTGACATCAGAAGCAGCTCAGTGGGTTGGTTACAACTGGGTTAAGCCCCTTATTAACTGGGACCCAGTCATCTGAGCGAATGTCTCTCAGCCAAGATCCAGCAGTCCATTGGGTCACACTCAAGGAGTTAATCTCTCCAGTGGCAAGTGGCAAGACATTCTTAGTGTAGGACACAGCTGTCTGGAACCTGCTCCCTGTGGTGTTCCACCAGAGCCCAAGTCTGCCAAGCTTACAGGCAGAACGTAAGACCTATTTGTTAAGCCAGCCATTGGACCAACCATTAGGCATAACAGGGAATGGAGGTTTTCTTAGTGAGCAGGGAGTCCCACTATACAATTTTAAAACTGATTGCTTTATTGATGTAAAGCAGTGGTTCTCAACCAGAGTTATGCATACCCATGGGAGTAAGCAGAGATCTTCAAGGGGGTACGCAACTCATCTAGATATTTGCCTAGTTTTACAACAGGCTACATAAAAAGCATTAGTGAAGTCAGTACAATCTAAAATTTCATACAGACAATGGCTTGTTTATACTGTTCTCTGTACTAAACAGTGAAAATGTAAGTACAATATTTATATTCCAATTGATTCCTTGTATAATTATATGGTAAAAATGAGAAAGTAAGTAATGTTTCAGTAACGGTGTGCTGTGACATTTTTGTATCTGATTTTGTAAGCAAGTATTTTTAAGTGAGATGAAACTCGGGGATATGCAAGACAAATCAGACTCCTGAAAGGGGTACAGTAGTCTGGAAAGGTTGAGAGCTACCAATGTAAAGTGCTCAGGTGCTTTCATGGTAGTCTCTAATACTTAATTTTATTTTAGAAATCTGTAAAGCCAAGATTGTGCCGTTGTTACGGATACTGAGGGGTACCTTATTCCTCAAGTAATAACACCACCATCAGCACCTAGTTCTTATAGAACACTTTTAATCAGGTATCAGAGTGGTAGCCATGTTAGTCTGGATCTGTAAAAAGCGACAAAGAGTCCTGTGGCGCCTTTCGAAACCTTATGCTCCAATACGTCTGTTAGTCTATGAGGTGCCACAGGACTCTTTGTTGCTTTTAATCAGCAGATCTCAAAGCACTTTACAGAGGAGGTCAGTATTACAATTCCTCTTTTACAGAAAGGGAAACTGAAAAAAAAAAAAAAAAAAAAGAAGAGTAACATACCCAAGCTCACATAGCAAGCCGGGACAGCGATGGGAATAAAACCCAGGTCCTTCTGAGTCCCAGTCAGGCACTCTACCCACGGGGCCACACTATTTGCATGACATAGTGCTACTCAACATGAGTAAGAGTGGCACCTTAATTAGTAAATATGCAATAAAACAAACTTGACTGAAACTTCACCCAATCCCAGAATTTTTATAAATGGCTACCCAGCAACTACGAGTTAATGGCGCCCCCATAACAGTGTAATTTTCACCTTCTGCATACCAAGCACCAAATTCATTTGCAAAAATTTAGTAAAATACCGCAAAGCAAGCCAAAGAGATATGGTGACAAACATATTTCTGGGGTGCTCTTACAGTCATTTAGAAAAGGAAGCTGACATGAGCCACAGCCTCAACTTAGCAGGAATTTTAGTGTTTATTCACTAGTCACAAAAATGGCAACTTTTTAGAGGCTCAGGGCTGGATCCTGCACACCTTATTCACTCAAAGGAGCTACTGAAATCAATGGGAGCTGAGGGCATGTCAGGAATTCATGACTGGCTCCTTAATGAATGTGATGATCAGTTAAATTAAGGCAACCGCCATCTAGACTTTCTATTCTAGGTCTAGGTGGACATAAAATGACATTGATTCCAGGAAATGGTGATATACAGCAAGACTGTATCAGCCTTTGACTGAAAGCTAAATTTATTGTTGGGCTATTGTATGCTTTCAGACGGTACCATTTGATTCAAGGGAATTAAGCATCTATAAACCACATCTTTTCAATTAATGGTTTAAAAGGCACCTACTATGAAAAAAAAGTGCTCTAACAGAGGTCAATATGACCCCTGCCTCTTACATACACTTTTTTTTTTTTTTTTAAAAGGAGAATATGCAGCAGAGGCCACATTAGACATTCAGAAAGACACAGTATATTTTGGACCAGCCTGAGAATGATCTTTTCTCCATATCATCTTTAATTCAAAAGTAATTTCAAACCACTGGTGCTCAGAGTTAAAAACGAGTTCTCTTGAAGACTCAGAAAAGGAATTAATTCCGATCCTTACCTTTGGCACCTTAAAGTCTTTTGGCCATGACTTACCTGTATAAATAGAAAGAACTAATTTACTACAGAAATGCCCATGGGCAAACATGTTCTGGCTAATGAAGTGTTCAGCTTTTCCATGATTAACCAGCTGGTGGGGGTGGTGTAACAATCACAGGGCATAAAAGAATAAGAAAAATTGATTAACAGCTCTCTTTTAAAGTACTCCATGAAAAATTTCCTTATTTTTATTCAGTAGCTTGGAAAGTGACTATATGGAAAGACAGATTCAAATGATTTACCAGAGACCCAAACAGCGACTGTGTCAGGCATTCATTCCTTCAAGACTCACATTGCAGGGAAGCTCAAATTAAAGTAAGAACACTGATCAGCTCTATAGCTGGATTACTTACATAACAGGTCTTGCCACTTGTCACACAGTTAATTTTCTAATATATTGCGAAATATGTTATATAAAGTTAAAAACTATGACTGTGCTTTGTGTCAATTCAATTTCCTCCCCAGTGTCCTAGGCTTGAGCACCATATTTGGTTTCAACTACTATAGGAAGGCCAATTCATTAAAAAGTACATATGCTTGAGCCAAAGTACTCCCACACTTTACTCAGAAATAAGCCGCTCTAGCCACACATTTATGCCAAGCTAAGTACAGAGGTGGTTTTGGTACTCACTGAGGGTGAAATCCATGCCCTGTACAAAGGGTCCCCCTCCACCCTCACATCTGATGTACCACTTAAGCCCTCCAAATAGGACTTGAGTTGGATTTCAATGATTACATGGGTCTTGTCCTGGCTTTTTGCACAGAAAGGAAAGTTCATCCTTAAATTTCTGGTGAACCAGAGGCATATGAGCTGATGTGGCTTGAGAACAACCCAACCTTGTGCACTATTCCTTCAGCTTGGGTTGCACAACCAGTATCTAACGTGCAATTAAACAGAGAAAATGAGTATTTACCATAGCATGGAGCTATTGCAGAGATTCAAATACTTTCTTAAATGACTGCATTTACCCATATACAATGTGAAGGTGCCAAGCACTAAAGATGAAAAATTATGATTATTTCCAGTAGTCAATGTCACTCTCATAGGTAATGGATTGTCATAGTCCAGGAGTTCTCAAACTGGAGGTCGGGACCTCTCAGGGGGTCGTGAGGTCATTACGTGGGGGAGGGGGGTGTCGCAAGCACTCAACCTCCACCCCAAGCCCCACTTGCCTCCAGCATTTATAATGGTGTTAAATATATTAAAAAGTGTGTTTAATTTATGCGTGGAGGGTCACACTCAGAGGCTTGCAATGTGAAAGGGGTCGCCAGTAAAAAAGTTTGAGACCCACTTCATCTTTGCTTCTTTACAGTAAATAAAAATCACTTTCTTCTTTACTTCCTTGGGGGGGAAAAAAAGCTGAACTGGTTAACAGGTAAGGAAAATGGGAGAGGTGAGTGAAGGATTTGCATTAGGTAGTCCAGTTTTTTTACCATGTTGATATTTTGTTCTTGCACTGAGAATGCAGCTCTAGCTTAGATACTGGTACTTCACAGACTGGGAATCTGTATGAATTTCCTTTGGCAACAATCATATTTGATATTAAAACACAACCACAGATTGCCTCCCCCAAGTTCCCTATGTGTAGCTGAATATGAATGCAAGTGTACAACATGCATCAAGTTTACGCACTCAGTTACACAATTCTTAGGGATAGCAATCCTTCCCTTATTAAACATAGACAGAGAACACATCTACAAAAGGAACTAAAAGGTATTCTGAGCACAGAACCAAAACACCACCGAAGCGCTTATTCTTTCTTTTAGAGACTACATTCATTTCAATTAATAGTTTCCTAGATTCACTCTCTCTCGGAAAACAACATAAGAAAGGTTGCTCATCTTGCAGAAGGTGAGCCATGAGAGTCCCCAGAAAAGTTACCGCTTAAACACGCACAGTCCATTCATTCATCCAAAAATGATGAAAGGGGAAGCTGATGGGATAGCATTGCAACTGTTGCATCTCAGTCACCTATTTTCCTCTTTATCTTGCAAATCTAAGATCTTGTCAGTCATTTTAATTGTAATCACTCTAGGCTTTGAGACTCCTAAAGTTTTAATGTATGGTTTTGTTTAAAAAAGAAAAAGAAAAAAAGACCATGCTGGCTAGGTGGATTTTCCATACTTGCATAGTTCTTGCTTTCAGAGCCTCCCTTAAACTTTTGGAAACATTTCTACATATTACCACTTAGTAAAGTGGGCACAGAGCTGACACAAGCAAACAAAAATAGAGGAAAACTGATAACGCTGGCATGAAGCAACATTTCCGTTCGTGCATCAATTTGGGAGGTGGTTTCTTTTCTCCCATTGAACAGAGGAAAGCTCAATAAAATAGAAAAAGTGCGAGTTCCAGCGAGGTAAGAGATTTTATTTTTGTCTAATGTCTACAGTCAACCTTGAATCATAAGCAGTGATTTCTAAACTGTCAGTTATTTCTAATTCTGATCAGCTCAGACTGTGACCACATTAAGGGTTGTAATCGTGTTTGAAGCTATTTTCAAACACGTTCACAGCCTAATATGACTGTAACATGATTTGCATCTTCACTTGTTAAGAAACTATTCTGTAGGCTTCCTAAGGGCCATATCTGTGGCACAGTTGTGGCTAGTATGGTCTAAAAAAAAAAAAAAAAAATCCTGTCTAACGCTGACTGGGAAGCCTTATTAAAATGATATCACCTAAAAGCATGGTGGAAAACAGTTGTCAAGCACAGTTGTTGTAAAGGTGCAATAAAAATATTTTAGGCTTCTACAGTGTCCTCTCGTCCAGGACCTCAAAGTGCTTTAGAAACACTAATTAAGCCTCACAGCACTGCTGGGAGCTGAGAATTATCACTCCCCATTTTATATATATGGATCTAGAGGTACAGAAAGGCTAAGTAACTTTTGACCATCCTCACCTTGGTTTTACTGTGTTAAACATGAACACATAGGCTCAGCACAGGATCTGGGCCACTTATAGGGCACAGCACAGGAGGTGGGAGGAAAGGAAAGTTGCTTTATGGCACCTTTGCCCCTTCCAGATTAAATGCTCCTTCTAGGGCTAATGTGGCTCCCAGGATAGGTGCTTCCTCAGAGCTAACAATGGGCTGCACAGCAGCTAGGAATAACTACTGTGGAGAGCAGCCAATAGGACTGCTTATGCCGCCATTGCCCACCCCATAGTAGGGGTATTTTCTGAGAGTTCCTTCTGCCCCCTTTAGCAGCATAAAAGGCCCTTGGGAAGACATAACCTGCCCTCTTTTTTTTTTTTTTTGAAAATTCAACAGCAACATTATTAAATCTAAATACAGAAGCTAGCATCCATGTGTAATGGGTATAAGGGCAAGAATGACGAGCCAAAGGAGTTCTAATGCCAATGTAAGTGATTCTATAAATGTTAATGTATTGTGTTCTTGATTATTGTATACTGTTCTCAGTATGCAAAATAAAATTTTTGTTCTTTAGAAAGATAAAATAGTTGTCAGTGAGCCAAGTGTGAAATTCACCCTAGCGCAGAAATTCCACATAAGGAGATACATGCCACTGAAGCCCCACTCAAGATCTTAGGGTATCATTGCTTTGCATGCTCAACTACAGGTATTCATTTCTAATCTTCAGCTTCTTGTAGTAGGGTCTCTTACAACTGTTTCCAAATCCGTTACTGAAATACTATATCCAAGGAAGGAATATATGTTTACATTATGGATAAATAGAGAAAAACATAAAAATCCATCCTCTCCAGTGCAGAATAGAGCTGCTAAAATTAGTCATTAGACTTCCTCCTTTAAATCTAGCCATTGACCAACCCTCCTTTTGATCTCAAAGCAGTAAAAAGCTCCTTTAAAAAAAAAAAAAATTGATGTCAGTTCAGCGTGTAGAATCCCAATCAAAACGTCACTGTAAGAGTGTTTTTTTTTTTTAAGCAGCAACTTTTGCTCCAGTGTCAAGCAACTGTACAAGCACAGAGAACTGAAATGCCCTTTCACCCCCTGCTAGAGGTGACAAGTGAGTCCTTCTAAAATTGCAGACACACGCTCCCAGTGCAGGTGTTTGTAAACAAGTTTGGAAATATTTCTAATTATAAGCCATCAGAACTAAAATTAGAAGTCCGATCTGTTAGCTTTAAAAAAAGAACTTCCAAAAGGGTTCATCAAGTGAGAGCAGACAGTGGGGTTTAATTTAGTGGCAAGAGTAGCAGTCCTGTGACACAGAGTGATGTGCTGCTCTGCCTCAGACTTTCCACTCTAGAATGACTTATCTTTTTATTTGCTTGTGAAGAAAGTTACAATTTCAGTCCACTCTCATGTTATGACGCTGTACACTTTGACATGTGATATTAATAAGACATCCATTATTCACAGCCTCATTTCTCCCATATATTCTATTAAAAATGGTAAAAATATCCTCCCATAAGTTCTGAATTTCTCTTTGCCTCCAGCATCAAGTTGAGTTTTGATTCTGAACAGCCAATGTTTCTTGGCAATCCTAAAAAACAAATAGAACTATTTATGAAGTATTCATTAGTGAATCTGACTATCAATTGAGAGACACAGATGACCTGAGGGATCCTCATATTTGTGGATACGGAGCTCTAAATTAATCCCACACAACAGATTCGCGGTAAGATTTTTGGTAAATTGTGGACAAGAGGGATTCTGTCTGGGTATAATTCATCTATGGTGTGGAATGCTCACAAAAGGCCTGCTAAGCCACTGTATCCTACCTTGGATCTGGCCCTGCATAACTCACACAGGGATGGAACCAGGGAGGGGTCATGGAATTCAAAATTGATGTGGCCTTGGTGGCCCCAACACAATGAATAAGTGGCATAGGGGGCCTGTGACCAGAACTCCAGCCCATAGTCTGGAAATGCAGCTGCAAGAGGCTTTGCATCTTAGGGTACGTCTACATGGGGATAAAAGCCACATCAGCTGACTTGGCATGTGGGGCTACAAATAGCTGTTCGGGCTCAGGCTAGAGACCAAGCTCTGGGTCACTGAATGTCTATATAGCAATATTTTGGCCAGGAACCCAAGCCGCATGAGCCCGAGTCAGCTGAGCAGGGCCTGCTGTGGGTTTTTTATTCCCACGGAGCCACATCCAAAGATACATATCAGATGGAGGCTGATTCTGTAGTCCTTGCACAGCTGTGGCTGAGCCCAGCGTGTGTCACGAGAAAGCTGGCCAGGTGAAAAGCTGGATTTTATCTCTAATTGAGCATTCTCATCCAAATCAAGGGGATAGTTATTTTTAGTAAAAAAGGTACATGTTGGCCCTTTCCATTTTCACACGGTTTCTTTAAAGAAGTTAAATATCAATAACTTTTAAAGCATTATAATCACTTCCTCCAAATGAGTCTATGCCAGTAATTCCTTACTAACCCTGTGATTACCTGCATGAATAAGAGATGGAGGATTGGGCCCTATGACTTCAATGCAGGGGTTAGAGTAACAGGGAGCAGAGTGAGAGCACAGCTCACCCACCTCTGATCAAAGCAGAGGGAAGTTGCCCCTCTTCTCCCTGGCTTGGGAAAACAGCACTTCCCCACAGCTCCTCCTCCTTGGCTGGTGCATTGAGAGCTTCCCCTTCCGTTTCAGTATAGTCTGTATCAAAGACCACTTCACTGGAAGTGAATGAGGACAGCGGGTTCGAACCCTAGGTCAGGGGGATAGGCTTGCTGCTGGAAAGGAACAGCAAAATGGCACCTCTAAAGATTCATTCAGTTATGAAGTTATTAAGCCATTAAGCGAGATTTCTAAAAAAGGGTTTTTTTAAATCAGCTATAGTGTCTGAGTGTGTGTATATCATGTATGATAATGTAATATATATTCTTTGTTAGTAATCCCATTGTCATTTAATTCAAAATCAGTATGAAAACTGCTAATCTCTACCAGCACACCTGCTTTCTGAAATAGCGATGGAGTTTCAGCATGTTCCCTTACTGAGTTCAGCTGGAAAAATATTATTTTAAATGAGCATGTGTTGGAGATGTGTTTGCAAATTTAAAAAACACCAAGGTTTTCTTTGTGTATATAAATATTTTAATTAAAAACATATTATGTATTTAGGAGATTTGGCATCAAAGACTAGATCAGCAAGGGCAATTAACCCATTAGAGGGTTGTTGTTGTTTTTTTAATGTCTTAGATATAAGAAAAATCTACACATAGAATATTCTGACTCATTTAAATTAAATATCTGAATACTAAAGAAATCTTGGCTTGAGACCGATTTCAAATATATTCTGCGAGCATGAAAGCAGCACAAAATGCATATATCTGACTGCCACAAATAGCTGAAAAAGACCATAGAAGAAAGCCTACTGGGTTACAAAAGTAAAGTGTAAGCCACTAACTGCTAATTAGAAGCATCAAAAGCAAACTTTGCTGCAGTAAGAGCTGTCCCTTAAGTAGATGTTTCTGTAACCATTTAAAGGCACAGGGTTTCTCCAGTTGCTGAGAATGGAGCTTGGATGGTTTCATCATAAAGGCCATGTGAAAGGAGACTGTGGCACTTGGCCATGTTACCCAGCTGTTTTCTAAATATGATGACAGGTGCCATATTTTCCATTTGATCGTGGAACGTAATACGTCTTCAAACAAATTTTCCCCAACTAGACTGGTGCAGTTACATTTCAGAGATTCAGCTAAAAGAATGTTCACCCACCCTCCAGAGAAATATTACACAGTGTTTCTTTTGACAAATATTTATCTTAATTTTTAAGAGTCAGATTTGGGGGGCAGGTATTTAAACTATTACAGGGGGAAAATTAGAATTGGTGATAGATCGTTTTTTAAATCCTAAGGTAAAAGGATTTGAGCATTCACAAATAAGAAAGATCACAGACTTGCAACATCTTGGGGGAATGGGGAGAAGAGGGAAGGTCCTCTTCCTCTCAGCCCCATACCTCTTGAGGGATTGAAAGCAGGATGTTTTATCCTGGGGACTTCCCCTTTTCTTTATTAATTAAATGGCCAGAGTAGGCTCTTATATCATGACTTAAAGGATGCCCAGCCTGTCAAAAGGCCTATGGGCTAGGGCAGGAAAAGTTACTCTGAAAGAGTTGGGTGGCTGTGCCACAATTCATAGCACTAAGAAGCCAAGAAACAGAAAGTCTCAGCTAAGGACACAACAGAGACACAGAGAAAATGCCTTGTGGAAGAAGGATGGCAAACGCAAAAGGATCCAAATCTAGCCCAGTTCAATGCAATCCCTTAGCAGCAGCAAGGACTGGATGATGGGAGGTTAAGAGCCTACAAACTTAATTTGAAGATGCAGAAAAATACTAGGTGAAGGATTAAGGAGCAGTCTTCTGCCCTCCTCCAGTAAAGGAATGATAAAACTAGCTTTAGATGAGGTACTACAAGTCCAAGTTTCAGGCTGTTGATCAATTGCAGGGACAGCAATATGGCTGTTACAGGATCAATGACATTCATAATAAGGTTTGGAGAAGACTAGACCAGCTGACCCAATACTTCGGAAAGATGAGAAGGGACCAGTCAGCAAATGATGGAAGGGAGCTAGAGTGGGACAGGAAGTAATGGAGTTCATGCTCTTCCTCAGACCTATACGCATGAGAAGTAATAGCAAATGAGGATGAGGAACTGACTAAAGAGATTAAAGGTGGTTAAACAGAGTAATTTTCTAAAACAAAACCAAACCACCAGAAATATACAACAGATATGGGGAAATTATATTTAACATTTAAACACCTTAAATGTTAATTAATCCTCAAAATGTCCTTGTGAGATAGGTAGGTAAACAGTATCTCCATTCTACAAAATAGGGAAACAAACCCCAAAAGAGCAAAAACCACAGCAGGAGACAGTGTCAAAGACAGAATGAATAACTCAGTAGTCATCAAGCTCAGGCCACAAAGTGTTCCAAAGACATGTATATGCAACATGTAAGAGATCAACATCAAGAACAATCCAACCAGGGAAGTAGACAACATATTCCTTTTCAACAATATGAATGAGGGTTATTTTGAGAATACCAGGAGATAACAGTGAGCGAAATCAAACAGCATGGTGGATGCTACCTTATCTTATGAGAGCAGATACCTCTATTGTGGAGGAGCACATGGTCTACAGCACAAGATACTCCTGGGGGAATTCTGTGCCACTGCACACGTGCAGAATTCATGTTCCCCCTGAATTTTTTTCTCTGCAGAAAATAGATTCTGCCAGAGAGGTGCTGCAGTTACACCTTTCGCTCATCAGGGGTTGCTGTGTCACCAAAAGAGAGGGCGGTCAGCTCAATGGCCAGAGCAGCCAGCCGTGGACAGGGAGGGTGCAGTGGCTGCATTCCTCACAACAACCTGCTCCTGGGGCCAGGTGGGGAGGCACAGGATATGGGGAAGATATACAGAGCGAGGCACACAGGGCTGCTGTGGGGGGGAGGGGGGGCACATCAACTGAGGTTCAGAACAACTAGTTGGGTAACAACACTGAGCCAAGGGTGAATGGGAGTAGAGGTACAGGGCCACATGGGAATGGGGGGGGAGGGCAGCTGAGTAGGGGTGAAGGACCACATAGGGACAGGGCAGATGTGCCTGATAGAATGGGGGAGGTTAGGGGTCAGCGAGGGTCTGTATGGGGGAGGTTACTTAACTCGCTCAGAATCCCTCCCCACCTCCCAAAAAAGCCCTGCTCTATACTTCTCCCACCTATACCCAACAATCCTCCAGGTTCACTCCCAGGCTCCTTCCTAGCAATTACTTCCCTCTCCCTCAGCTCCTCTGTTACCCCTGACTCCCCAAGCCTTTGCACTGTTTCTGAGGCATGTGGAAAATACATTTCTGTATTGTAGTTAAAATGAATTATTGCTCAGAGTTCTGTATTAATATGCCCAGTAAGGAATCCATTTATCAAAAAAAATTCCGGAATCTTTTTTGTTGTTTATTATTACAGACATACTTGCTGTCAAGTATTCTGAAATAAATTTCCAAAATAATTGAAACCAGTGTGATTATATTCTGTTATTTTGACAAATAAAATATGCAAAATTTTAAAATATTGTGCACAGAATTTTAAATTTTTTGGTGCAGAATTTCCGCAGGAGTAACAAGAAGGTGGGAAGATATTATGTAGCTACTGAGGGGACTCCTATATTGTACTAATGGCACTTCTATCAACACAGAAGGTAGGATGCAGGCATGATGTGACGGAATTAAAAAATAAAACTTGATGGGGAAAAAGCATGATCTTTCTGAAAATGAGACTGGCAGGTAACGTAGATGTAAACAGACAAACCCAATGCTCATGCTTCTTCAGTAACTGCAGTTATTCTAACAGAGGAAATAAATGATTCTTTTAGAGGGAAAAATCCCATGTCATTAATGTTGTAGGCATAGAATAGGGTTCTGGGAAACCTGATGCACTAGAGAAAGAACAAGGAGCACAGTTTCAGGCCACGTCTACACTACGGGATAATATCGAATTAGCTAAAATCGGTTTTATAAAACTGATATTATAAATTCGATTTCATGCGGCCACACTAGGCACAGTAATTCGGCGTTGTGCGTCCATGGTCCGAGGCTAACGTCGATTTCTGAAGCGTTGCATTGTGGGTAGCTCTTCCGTAGCTATCCCATAGTTCCCGCAGTCTCCCCCGCCCCTTGGAATTCTGGGTTGAATCATTATTGTCGCGGGTGGTTCTGGGTAAATGTCGTCAGTCATTCCTTCCTCCGGGAAAACATCAGCTGACAATCCTTTCGCGCCGTTTTTCCCTGGATTGCCCTGGCAGACGCCATAGCACGGCAACCATGGAGCCCGTTCAGTTTTTTTTTTTTCCGGCACCGTATGTGTACTGGATGCCGCGGACAGAGAGGCGATACTCCAGCGCTACACAGCAGCATTCACTTGCTTTTGCATGATAGCAGAGATGGTTACCAGTCGTTCTGTACCGTCTACTGCCGGAGTAAACTGGCAATGAAATGACAGTTATCTCTCCCCCTCTGTACTGTCCGCTGCTATCATGAGTGCCCCTGGCTGAAATCGGCCGGGGGCGCAACGCAAAAGCAAAATTGGGATTGACTCACTTGGGACTGAGTCAATCCCTCCCTTATGGTTTCTAAAAATAGAGTCAGTCCTGCCTAGAATAAGGGGCAAGTGTATTAGAGGACCAGTGTATCAGAGCACAGCTGCTCCGTGTCAGTATTCACAGGGGGTGCCCCTGCAACAACCCCACCCGTTGCTTCCCTCCTCCCCCAACCTTCCTGGGATACCGTGGCAGTGTCCTGCCCATTTGTGTCATGAAGTAATAAAGAATGCAGGAATAAGAAACACTGAGTGTTTAGTGACATAAAATGAGGGGGAGGCAGCCTCCCGGCGCGATGATAGTCCAGGCAGGACATTAAGCGGTGTGGGGGAGAGGAGCCCAGCATGCTGCTGCTATGACAGTCCAGGCAGTACAGAATCTTTTCTTTACACAGGAAAGGGAGGGGGCTGAAGCCCCCAGTTGCTATGATGAAGCTGGTTATTAGCTGTTCTGTCCTATCTACTGGGAGTAACCAGCAATGTTGGCCTCGATGTCAACATGTTAGATATTCATGAGGACGGTTACTAGTCCTATTGCACCGTCTACCACCGGGGAGGGGGAGAGGGAGAGGAGCGGATACTGCTCTTCACTGCTGCAGCATCGCGTCTACCAGCAGCATTCAGTACACATAGGGTGACATTGAAAGTAGTCAAGAAATGATTTCTTTCCCTTTTCTTTCACGTGTGGGGGTGGGGGGGAAGAAACTGAGGAGCTATTCCCTGAACCACGCCAGACACTGTGTTTGAACCTACAGACATTGGGAGCTCAGCCAAGAATGCAAATACTTTTCAGAGACTGCTGTGGACTGTGGGATAGCTGGAGTCCTCAGTACCCCCTCCATCCATGAGCGTCCATTTGAGTCTCTGGCTTCCCGTTACGCTTGTCACGCAGCGCTGTGTATCCTGGAGATTTTTTTTCAAATGCTTTGGCATTTCGTGTTCTGTAACGGAGCTCTGATACAACAGATTTGTCTCCCCATACAGCGATCAGATCTAGTATCTCCCGTACGGTCCATGCTGGAGCTCTTTTTGGATTTGAGACTGCATCGCCACCCGTGCTGATCAGAGCTCCACGCTGGGCAAACAGGAAATGTAATTCAAAAGTTCGCGGGGCTTTTCCTGTTTACCTGCCCGCTGCATCCGAGTTCAGATTGCTGTCCAGAGCGGTCAGTGGTGCACTGTGGGATACCGCCCGGAGGCCAATAACGTCGATTTCCGTCCACACTAACCGTAATTCGATATGTTAATATCGAATTTAGCGCTACTCCTCTCGTCGGGGTGGAGTACAGAAATCGATTTAAAGAGCCCTTTATATCGATATAAAGAGCGTTGTAGTGTGGACAGGTACAGCGTTAAATCGATTTAATGCTCTTTAAATCGATTTAAACGCATAGTGTAGACCAGGCCTCAGTTGCTCTGTTGGACTATGATACCTGTGAAGTCTTGTGCATAGTTAGCCCAACTTAGGGTTGCCAGGTGATATGAATGAGAAAATACAGTGTATGCAGCTCAACCATGTATTCTTGCTTATGCACGATAAAGAGGAGGTAAAAGATCTAGAAGATACATGTAGGAGACTGGCACAAAAGAATCCCAAAAGCAGTGAAGATAATCACCAATACACAGCAGCTTTGATCTGAGCTATCATTACCTGGGGAAAAGAGACCAGGGATTTTCTATACGCTTCTAGGATTTTTTTTTCTTTCCTTCATTGTATGTCTATCTAGAGGCAGTGTTGCCTAGTGAATAGAGCAGTGAACTGAGAATCAGGAGATCCAGATTCTGTTCCTGGATCTGCCACTAGCCTAGAGCGTCACTTTGGGAAAATTATTCCCTGCTCTGTGCCTTAGTTTCACTATATGTAAAATGGGAATAAAGATACAGACCTCCTTTGTAAAGTGCTTAGCAATCTACAGATGATAAGTATAAGAGCTAGATTGTTATTATATAGTTGTACCAATCCCATTACCCTAATATCCTGGAAAAATCCTGCGAGTTATTCAAGTATCTGGAGAAGATCAAGAATTCTGATGTTACTTTTAAGGCTAATGTGTGGCTAAGGTACAGCATGCAATTTAGGTGGAGGATGGCATGGACTGGGACAGGGTAGAGAAAGACAGCATTGTAGAAAATGCTTTCATCAGCAAACAGAGAACAGACTCCTAGCCCCAAATAATGCAGCAGGTGCTCCAGAAGGCTGTTTACTAACAGTTTGATTGTGAGTGGTACAGAAACTGCAAATTTAGGCATGAATGCTCCAGGCCATTAGCAGGTGCTTCAAGCAGTCATCCAAATCAAAGCAAGACAGTGGAAAAAGCCAAGAGTTGATTAAAGGGGCCTGCAAAGAGCATAAATTCCAGTGAGGGCAGATAAAATGTTTTCCTGGTTGTTGAAATAGGCTGACAAATTAAAAAAAAAAATTAAAAACACCACACACATTTGCTGTGTAAAGGTTCTGTGGAGGGTTTAAACCATCTTACTCTGGCCCCAAGACAAAATGTTGGCAAGGAAGCTGAGATCAGCAGTTATATGTCCTCAGGTGGTTAGAGGCAAGATAGAAAAGAACTGGCATGTAGGGAGAATAGTGGGTCTGTTTGATAATGCTCCACTTGAGCATATGAGGGTTTCCCCTGTGGGTATTGTCCCGAAGAAAGCTTCGGGCAAGTTTACGCTGATTCATCACTTGTCACATCCAGAAGGTGAGTCAGTTAATGATTACTTCAACTCTCTTTTGAGTTTGGTTTCATATGCATCTTTCCAATCAAGCAACTGCATGCTCTTGCAGTCAAACAACCCGATCAGGACAAGGGCCTATATGGAATCTGTTTTTCACTTGCTGCTGGAACACTTGTAGGGTTTTAGTTGTCAGGATTGCATTGACAAACTGAGTTTACAAACTACATTTTTTTTGGATAAAAACAGACTCCTGGACTGTAATATTTTGAAGCACCTTCTATAGCCACTTCTTTTATCAGAGTATACAACTCTGGGTCTTGAATTTGGATTAGTTTCTGGAGGGCCCATCACATCAGAAAGTGAAGTACAAGACACTGGTGAAGTAGCTAATGAATTTGGAGTAGAAGAATAAAAACAGATGGTCCAAGTCCAGCACAGACACTAAGGACTTGAGTTCTTTCTTGGAAAATGAATTCTAACCTCCCCATGGATAAACTCAGTGGACTGAATTCAACCTGCCAGAACACCACTGACTTCACTTGTGTTACACTAGGGGTGAGCTTGGACCAGTGAGTTCAAGCAGTTGCTGGTGCAGGCTGTAATAGCCAATAAATTTTCCTTTAAAGCATGTGGTCATTTCAACTTCATTGGTAACATCCTGCAGATTGAGATTTTTGTCAGCTGCTGGGGGCTAGCTGGCTTGACAGCAGGAGAGAAACAATGCCTTTCATCAGAGTAACACAAGTCAATGTACAGGAAGATATTTCCATCTGCTCTGTGCTTCTGGAGATGTGATACCATGCTATATTTTGGTAGATGTTTCTGACAAAATGTGCATGAAACCTGCTGGTTCTGTAAGTCCCTTCATATCCCATATATAAGGGAGATCCTCCTGGAAGTCACACAAGCCCCAACCATATTTTTCATAAGCTACTGTTACTTTCCAATGTAGGGCATTGTAGGAGCTGATAAAAAGCTATCAGTGAACTTATGTGAGGCTACTTCAGGAGGAAGAACCACTGCTGTTTATTTCAGGCATTCATAGCATGCAGAGACCTGGCTACTGTTTTAAAAAGAGCGTATCTGAAGCACATTATGTTCGTTAAACTATTGTCTATAAAGGCAAATTCGGCCACCCACTGTAATCACCTGAGGAATCTGTTGTATCTGAGAACTTATGGCCACTAGACTTAACCAATTAGGAGGGTGTCCCATCCTGTTTCTGTACTGGCCATGTGTCCCCGCACATTCCCACAGCTAAGTCCCAGGGACTTTCATGGTCTGTGGGCAGCAAATTGGGTGAGCCAAAAGGAAAGGTTCCACCTGGCTGAGCCAGCAGGAGGTATATTAAGCTTGTCTCAGCTGGAGGTCATTCTGCATATTTTGAAGGGTGCTCTTTCAGTAGCTGTTCAAGCAATCCATGGTCAGAAACTAAGGACGTGATTTTCAGAGGTGCAGAACACCAACCACCTTTGAAACCTGTCCCTAAGTATTAAAGGTTTTATATTCTGAAGAGTTTACATCTGCATATTTCTTTCAGGGCCAAACAGGTTCTTAGTGTTGCTAAGACAATTGCTTAGTCTGTCATTTCCACTGCTCTTGATTGAGATGGTCTGCTGCTGAGCTCGCAGCAAAGATGAACTTGTCTAATTCCAGATTTCTTTTAGCTGCTTTGTGGCCAAGGGGCTTTGCTATGGAAATTGGTGGCTGCCATCATCTGTTAGGCATGTAGTTAGGAGGCATTAACATATTTCCTTCAAGAAGGAAAAAAAGGTGAATGAAAATACATGGTCAATCCCAATGGAATACATACTCTTGTGCTTAGTGTCACTTTACAAGCAAGGCCTGGACTATTCCTCAGCAGCTGTGAGATTGTTAGCAGTAAGATTCTTTACAAAGCTTGGTGGCATATGGAATATATTGCTTGCCTCTTACTACAGAAGAAAAAAAAATTGCTCGAGAATTGAGCTAGCAAAAAGAAGCAGATGCCTGATAAAGAAAGAATCCATCATGCATCAAGTGTTTATGGACTTTTTGGAAACTCTGGACAAGGGTATTTTCAAGACCAATTTCTTTTCAGATTAGTCAAATAGCATTTTGGAGGAGCTACTTGACCACTGATGTGGACTGACCACTGATATGGACTGCCTCCTTCAAAAATGAATAGCTGAAATCATACAAGTGCAGGATAATATAACATTCAAAGACTCAGTAGCCTACACAGTCACTATTCCTAAGCAATTCTAAAAAGGAGAATGGCCTTCTGCAAGTCAGAACCAGAACAATATCCAGTCCTTATATTTAATGTTTTAGGAAAGGATCTTTTTTTCCCCCAAACATGTTCTGACCAGCAGATTTTGGCACAATACTGGTTCCTCAAGTGCACAGCTGGACTTGCCAAAGAGAGGATTAAGCAAGAACAGGTGGCATGCCGGTGAATTTATTCAATGTTAAACCACAAATGGAGGCACAGAATAGGAACAAGGTCAGGCAGTTATTTCCATGTTTATGTTCTCTCTACAGCAGATACCCAACAGGCAAAGAAGCAGAAATAGATTTGTGGGCATTTGTTTGAGTCCTGGGTGCAACAGAAAAGTAGTTTTCAAAATTATGGTGCACAGCTGGAGTCAGAAAACCAAGCTACAGGAAAAGGGGGAGTGATGGGGGAGCAATTATTATACACACTGCTTTCTAAGTCTATCTTCCAACATGATGGCTGACATTTAAGGAAGGAATGAGAAGAAAACTAGGACTACTAGGAAGGTATTTGAAAAAACTGCATTGACCAAAATCATATTGTAGGAAGCAAGGAAATAGGTGAGGTGCATAAGGTTCATACAGAAGAGAAATCTATGCAGAAAGGGATTATGTTGTGAGCTTTCCAGGGAGCTGGTAATTTCTTACAATACACTGCACATATTATTCCTTCCAGATAGTGATCAGCTCTCAGAGATCTTAGCTTGTATTTATAGAACTCCCTGGAGATTATGCTTTTCAATGCCATGTGGGGTGACACAGTAAGGAATTGTTGGTCAGATCTGTGGTGGATGGATATTGGTGCTATCCATTAGTTTTCTGTCACCTCCATGAAGCTCTGTCTGTTTGCGACTGAAGTAGCCTTGATCTGGAAAAGGGACTGGGATGGATCTTTTCCAGTACACAGGAGTAGTCCCAGACAAATGAATACTAAGGGGGGGAAGAGTGTTTGTTCCTGTCACATCTGCATAGCGACACTGGAAGGGACTGGAGTTATTTCAGAGGTATCTGAAGGTATCCATAACAATGACTTGTTCATGTTAATGATGATCTATTACAATATGCTTGTTATTTATGTAGCTTTATTATGTCCTTTAACTTTCAGTAGCACAGGCATGAGCAAGAAAAAGGAGGTCAAAGGAAAATGTCAGTGCTAAAGCACAAAGGGCTTTCCTAGTAGTCTCTTTTCATACAAAGCACAAACCATAAAATAAAATAAAAAAATAAAACCAATAAAGCCCATTGTCTAATAAAGCAGACTTAATAATACTTAACTCTTTTATAATGCTTTTCATCCAGAGATCTCAAAGCTCTTTACAAAAGATCAGTGGCAGAGCCACAACTCAGTCCTTTGTCCCATCCACTGGACCACACCTTTAGATGTACGGACATCTTCTATTAACTGGCAAAGGGAGAGGCACATGTGCACCAAAGGACAATATTTGCCCTCATAAATTTACCACTGACTGCTTGCTTTTATTAACTTGTTCCAAATGTCTTGTGCTTAAATTAACAGATCACAATGTACTTATTTTGTTCCATGTAACATTGCATGTACAGGCAATACAGTACATAGGACATGATCTTCCTTTCAGTTACACAAGTGTGAGAGGATAATCAGCCCTATAAATTTGATTTACCTTCCTCTTCCCAAAGACTTTTCAGATGTCTTATATACAGAAGAAATAAATAGAATTTCCCTTATCATCACACAAAATAAAAATTCCTGCAATATCACAGAGGAGGCAAACTGAAAACCATAAAGGTTTTATTAAAAATAGGGAAAGGTCAGTACTTTTCCCCCCAAAGAAACAGTCAAAGCTTGTAGGAATTATTACAATACAATAGTTTCTTTATGAAATTCAATCTGACCAAAAAAAAGACAACCCACAACAAATAACTTGGATAAACTGCAAGTTTCACTTTCATTTTAGCAGAAGCTTTTCTTAAGAACTGGTAGGCACTAACTTTAGTACAGAACATATAAGTAAAACATGTCTTATCAACTGCATCTTCGGATCAGAAGATTACTGACTTGATCATTGGCCAAGTTCTGGTCTCAGGTACACCTGTGGAAAACTGGAGTAATTCCACTAACAGCAATGGAGTTACTCCAGATTTACACCACCGTAACTGAGATCAGAATTTGGCCTGTGTCTCTGGATTTTAAGTCTTTGTTGAATAACAAAATTCAGTATTAAGTATACATGGGCAACTGACACAACAGAGATAACCAATATATAATCTCTTTGTACATACAAAAAAAAGAGTACATGTCCAACCTCTGTTTCTGTGCTTGTAACCAAGGCACTGTTGTACAGGGGCAAAAAAATCATTTAGATTTTACCTGTGGCTCTCTCTGGTTAGAAGTATTGGCAACTGAATTAATTCAAGTGAATTCACTGAATTAAAGGAATACTTGTAGTCAGGGCTGGCTCCAGGGGTTTTGCCGCCCCAAGCAGCCAAAAAAAGAAAAAAAAGCCGTGATCGCAATCTGCGGCAATTCAGCGGGAGGTCCTTCGCTCCGAGCAGGAGTGAGGGATCCTCCGCCAAATTGCCGCTGAATACCTGAAAGTGCTGCCCTACTCCAGAGTGGCTGCCCCAAGCACATGCTTGATAAGCTGGTGCCTGGAGCCAGCCCTGCTTCTAGTGCCTCTTAGTTAATGCTTTTCACTTTTCCATAACGAATAATCTAGCACTGGAATTAAGAGCCTTCCTAAAATGGATTCCCCTTGTGTATGAATTCATTTCATTTGTTTTATTACTCCATTTTTATTTATATAGAACATTTGGGCTTTTTTTAGCATGTTATCATGAACTTCTCTCTTTCCCCATCTACCTGCCAACTTCAGAGGATCAGTATTAAAATAACCATAATTAAAAACAGTACCTTCCCGTGTAAGACCTTACAGAAGAGGAAAGGATAAAACATTGAGAGGTTCCCCATCATCTCTACCTGTTAGAGCCCACAGCTTCCCAACAGCCTTACAACAGGCCACATCTTGGTGACAGAGAACAGGTCACTTCATTCAATTTTGCTGGGATGAGTGGTGTTTGTAATGCTCCCTTTTTACATTTCAGATCACACCGTTTGCAGAAAAGTCCACAACATTCAGTTGCTCAGAAGCAGACTATAGCATTATATAATGATCAGAGGCATTCTTTCATGGAGAAACAAACTGGCTCCAAAACACATTCAGTGAAGAAATAGAGGGGGGGGGCAGGGAGCGAGAGAGAGACAGCTTTTACTTAGGTGCTCAATTATCAATGGATTCAAAAAAAAAAGTGAATTCTTATCAGTCTCAGTTAAGAATCATTTCAATCCATCCTATCCGGCTGCACATTGCCTTCCTTAAAATATTTTCTGCCATTACCAAGAAAGGAATAAGTTTCCATTCATCAAATGGATTAAGGGGAAGGGGGGAAAGTCCTTGAAAGGAGTAATGCAGGGAAGCAGAAGGAAGGATTCAGTAAACTGCCAACCAAACAGAAGCACTCTGCTATCTCCCACTGTGAAGTAATAGTATCTGGGCTATAGATATGTTTGTCAAACATATCTATAGCACAGATAATTAAGTTAGTGCAGCAAACTATCTACATGCTTTGAAGTGTTCCTGCAGTTGGTATACTAACCTTTCTTTCACCTGGTAGGTTAAGCTCACCATCTCCTCACACATCTTTGCAGGCTTGTGACCTATACTCCATCCTCATTATCACATCATTTATGGTAGCTAACCATGTTGGAACTGATATTCAAGGCTTTGTTATAAATAAAAGTGATTAAAGGGGGAGCCTAAATAAGAGCCTTATATCAGTGAGAAATACTTTGTATGTCTATAACACCTTTCGCCCAAGATGCTCAAAGCACTTTACAAACATTAAACTGCACAATACTCCTACAAGATAGATATTTAATATTATTATCATCCCTACTGATAGATCTATTTTATGATTAGTGTCCAAGAGTCTTGACTCCCTGTCCACTGATCATTAGAACTAAAACACATTCTCTCTTTGTTAGTCAAAGAAAATACTTTTAATAGTTAATAAAATCACCACAGATATCTCAATTGCTATGCTGAAATCACATAATGTGATGGACAAGATTATAAAATAGAAGCATCTGAAGACTATTTATGGCATTTGTAAGGCATGCCGCTCTGATTTGGGGACCATGCAGCTCTTCCCAAGTGAATTCTCTTTTCAGCTGTCTGAAGCAGAATTGCACCTGCTATTGTGAGAAAGACTGCCCCACCCCTTGGTAAGTCTGGAGGACCCCTAACTGCTAATATATATAATTTTGGTAACAACCGAAGTATTTGATGCTAGACCAGCCTGGAATGGTCAAACCTTAGCCCTGCCAAATTTATAGTTTGCCTCTCCCACAATGGGGCTGCATCTTTTGGGATTAATGGGGCTGAAAAACCCTAATGTAGACAAGGCCATAAAGGAAATGTGAGAAAGTCTGCACTGCAAATCTCCTTGTAATACCTGTCCTGTGGGTAAACAGAGGCTTTTATTCTCCAGGGACATCAGACAGACATCTTCCAAGAGCACTGTAAAACATTCCCTTGATAAAATTAACAGAAAAACCTCTTGCTGCTTTTTGTTGTTGCCACACTGTACCCTTGTCTTTTTTTTTTTAAACCAGTTCTTAATTACGGTATATTTATAGTCCCTGGTGTTTCAATCTATAGGGTAATAACTGGCCCTCTGCAGTTAAATTAGACCTTATTTAAGTATGACAAAATGTCTTGCCTGTGGTATTTGTACTCCACCAGGAGTCTGAAACCATGAAACAACCAATAAAAAAAAAAAATCTGAAAAAAAGAGTCAGACTTTCTCTCTTACCTTGTAAACTTCAGCAGGTTCTAAAGCCACTTTCAAAGAGACAGAGAAAGTAAGAACTACAGGTCTCAGAAACATGCCTTGACAATAAGACCTCTTGCTTTTGCCAGGGATTTAGCCAGTCTTAGAAACAGCATTTTACCTGCAGTGAAGTGAAACACAAAGCCTGACAGGTAACCAAGGAACCCACACTACAGTGAGCTGCTTTTACACTACACAGCTATGGTGCGCAAAGGAGACCAAACTTCCTCACACATGCAAACTCCAGATTTAATTTTCTGCAAGATTACCCACAATAATTACAAAGTTTCTGTAATTTATCCTTAAAAGCTTGTGACTGTAGGATCCATAGGAATTGATCTTTTATCTTTTACCTCCAAAGATACTGCGTCTATGCGTATCATGTTTAATGCAGTTTACCAGTTTAACACAGAGCATATTTTCCATTAAATTTCTAGAGTTACTAAACTGAACCTTAACTAAAATTAAGTTGACTATTAAAAGCTCAATGAGTAACCCAATGAACGGAGGTCCTGTATATAGGGTTTAGCAAACATGCTGCAAGAGTTCTGGCAGCCACCAAGACAGAACATCTGCTGATCAGCATGCATTTTCTATTGGCTACATACATTAACCATACATACATTAACCATTACTTTGACATTCTAAAAGCAATGACCAGATTCCTGCAGTTCTTGGCCTGCAATTGGTGTTTTAATGCAATCTATATCACTCCATCTAATTTGTGCCACTGAATGTAGAATTTTAACATCTTCAGGGAAAACGAGAAAAAGACTTTCTGCAACAAAAGTCTAAACATATTTGGCTAATTGCAGCATGTGTTTCACCAACAAAAGGAGTGATTTGGAAAATCCAAATCCATTCTGAAAATGAGCATCACATACACCACACTGAGGGATTTTACAAGATAGTTTATCCTTGAAATGCTGTAGTTTAGTTCCAATATGCCATTCCATTAACCAAAAAGAAAATACTTCTTTTGACTCGTGTATCAATTTTCATAGTCTTAAGATTACAAAATAGCATATATGAACTCTAATGGGTTAATTTTGATAAGAGAAGTTTATTGAATTGAAATCTACAGGCTAGTTTACAATACATACGCTACCACTTAAACTAACTGATTTATATAGGTATATAAAAAAATTGTTTTAGAAATACATGTGTAATATAACTAAAAGTCACCAGCTGGTGCTATTATAAACCATTTTACAAATTTTGTTTAACTAAATGTATAGGCGGTTAGATTTTGGTAGAAATGGTGTTTTACTTGTGATGCAATTCTTTTCAGTAGCTGCTATTAAAAGTAAAGTTTGTTCACTACCTGAGAATCTCTCTAGCTAGAATTTTGTAAAATTGCAAGCTGTTAGGTATAAAGACTATCTGTCTGCAGTGGTGCTAGAACTAGGAGTGCTGCTGCCACACCCGCTGACTTAAAGTAGTAATAACACACACCAAACACACGGTTTCCATCATCAGCATCACACTATACAAATTGTTCCAACACCCCTGCCTGTTTGTATAACTTCTAGGCCAGCGGGCACTACCCTAGTACAAATGGAATAATTTCTTAGGTTCAGCTCTATCACTCACAGGATTATACCCATGGAAGTAAACAATAACACTGCATGGCCATGTCTACACTACAGGTAGATCGGCACTGCTGCAATTGATGCAGTGGGGTCAATTTAGCAGGTGTAGTGAAGACCTGCTAAATCAACGGCAGAGCGCTCTCCAGTCAACTCCAGTACTCCACCAGAACAAGAAGAGTAAGGTAAGGCGACAGGAGAGCATCTCCCATCGACGCAGCACAGCGTAGACACTGCAGTAAGTCGACCTAAGCTACGTCAATTCCAAATACATTATTCACAAAACTAGAGTAGCATAACTTAGGTTGACCTACTGCAGTAGTGTAGACCAGGCCACAGCTATAAGAAGCTCTTGAAGTGTAGATGCAACCTAAGGAAAAAAATATTTCTACCCAGTTCAGCTACTCAAGATGAACTAAAAAAGCAGGAACCTTCACACGGAGTGGGAAAAGTTCATTTTTCAGGGTCACCTGAAATCCAGAAATGAGGTGGGAAAAGGCTGTTACCTGTTAATCTGGACTGGAGAGAAAAGTAAAGACATTTATAAAAATTTGGATAAAATATGTCAGTTGAAAGAAAAAAAGAGAGCCATATTACAATAGGTTCGATATACACCTTTACCCCGATATAACACGACCTGATATAACGTGAATTCGGATATAACACAGTAAAGCAGCGCTCCAGGGAGGAGGGGCTGTGCAGTCCAGCGGATCAAAGCAAATTTGATATAACATGGTTTCACCTATAACGCAGTAAGATTTTTTTTGGCTCTCGAGGACAGCGTTATATCGGAGTAGAAGTGTATATGACACCACAAAAGCTATAGAATTTATAATAAAGTAGAAGGTCCAAATGAACTCAGAGCAGTATGCGATAGAGGTAAAGCTATTAGCTAAAGACAGTTTAAGGAGACATCAGTTTGAGACAGTATCTAGGCCTATTTGACCAAAAATACATGAAAGGCTGATGATAACTCAAGAAACTAAGCTCGATTTAAATAAAATAGTAGATATGGCTAGAATACATGAAATAGCACAAGTACAGCTAAAAATTAGTGATGGCATAGGATCACCGACTCAGCTACTTCTGAGCCATTGCTTCATTTTGCCTTCACAGAACACCACTCCAAGCCAAGTCATCATCCAGCTACAGCTCTGAAAAAGCTTAAGGCAAAGATCTTCAAAAGTGACTAGTGATTTGGGTCCCCAACTTGAGACCCCTTAAAGGGGACTGATTCTCAAAGTGCTAAGCACTCATCCTCAGAAAAATCAAGCCCCTTTAAAGGGGTCTCAAGTTGGGCACCTGATAACAGAGGTGTCCAAAAATCACTGGTCACTTTTGAAATTCTTAGCATAACACTAAACAGGTCCAACAGCCCAGTTTTAAAGCCTTACCAGGAAAGAGAGAGCGTGTGCAAGCAGAATCCTGATGGCTAGTCTGGCACTGTTTGTCTGTACCAGTCTACCATCTAGTACAGACAAACAATGGAAGAATATTTCAGCATAATCAAAACACATGCTCAAGTCAGAATAAGTTAATTTTAATCCAGTTGGTTCTGATTATCACTCTGTTTCTAGACCACAAGACAGTTGTGTGTCCTGGAGAACATAACACCTTTGATGACCCTGAAAGAAGTAAATTTGAAAAGCAAAAAGGAATCAAAAGACAATTAAAATCATTATGGGCCCAATTCATTGCCCACTGAAGTCAACAGGAGCCTTCCACTGACTTCAATTGGATAAGGCCTGTTTTATCCATACGAGTTGTGTTGTAAAACCACATTAGAAATCGAATCTATAAATACTGTGTTGTTATAAATACTGTTAATATTTGAAACATATAAGAATTTAAATAGCAATATTCTGAAATATTTGATGACTAGATATTTGGTGATGGCTGCTTAGTAGTCCATATGAAATGAATTTGTGGCTTCAGTCCAGTCCCTGGTAGGCAGGCTCCCACTTAATAAAAGACACCAACACATTTTTCACCCTTTTTGGCAGCCTCAACAGAACAGGCCAAGTACTGAGTGAGCTTGGATATTGAATCACTCTCTCATCCCTTCAGGTGGTACTTCCAAACCTATTTTGACTCAGTTTGCAGAAGTTTACACAAACATGACAGGAATTTAGTTATCAGGACTGTCCATCTGGTATTTTCACAAGCAAAAAACCAAACAAACATTCCTCAAGTGCTAACATGTTGGTACCTAGACACTGAAAAAATAGCAGAAGTTCAGTTAAAATAAAAAACCAGCTAGAGTGCCCATCCCTACAGAGTTGTTTCTTTTTCTTATTTCAGATCAGCTGTAGGGATGTTTACAAGATGCAAGGCTACCATCAACTATATTATTAATTATTAATACTTAATGGTAATCATTGATTACTTTCACTGTGTCCAAAAATGTGCTCTATCTTGTGTTATACGATTAAAAGAAAAAAAACTTGTGTGCCCTGAATCTTCACTAAGTGTTATGTGTCTCTGTCTCAGTTTCAAGTATGCAGAGAGGTTTTCTGGTAACTTCTGCTCAAAATAGACTTCTCTTTCTGTGTAGGTTCTTATATTATGCCCATCACTATAGTCTATGAATCCTGGACCAGAGACAGGAAAACTCAGTTTCCAGTTCTGCCTGTTGGAAAAAGTGCTTTGTCATCCCATTCTCTAACTTCTCAAAGTTTTAGGTCATAAATCCAATATCTTATTCAAAATCGATAGAGAAAAACTGGTGTCACAGTCAGTAAGAGATACCCACTTGAAACAAAGGAAGGCTGCCACTCGCCCCATGTTCCTGAAGCCATACTGCACGTCTGATCCTGAATTCTTTGTTCTTCTAGGCTGAGACCTCTCTGATACATTCAAAAGATCACTGCTTCTGCCAGGCTCAATAATATGTATGTATTTCCGGGGTTTTTGTTCAATAATTAACAACACACTTTGGGGCGGGGGGAATGCATTAGAAATTTTGCAGAAGTTTACAACTTTTTTTTACTGAAATTTAATTTTTGACTAAACTTCCCAAACAACTCTAATATCTACCTTCCAAGAGTGTTGTGTGGATTAATTAGTTAATATTTGTAAGGTGNTTTCCGGGGTTTTTGTTCAATAATTAACAACACACTTGGGGGGGGGGGGGGGGAAGCAGTACTGTCTTATAATTTATTTGGATATTAGTCTTGATTTTTCTCCAAACATTTTAATTTAATTTGAGATCTCCATCAGTCTGTGTATGAACAGTTGTATGGTAACTTCACTGTTAAGTCACCTTTTTGGGGGGAGCTACATTAGGGCCGGATGTGCACATTTTAAAGATACTATTTTGTCTCAAAAAATCATATTTCCCCCTCTTTTCTGTGCACTACCAAAATCTTAACACTTACACAATTCAAACAATGACAAAGGTCCTTGTTGTATTTGGAAGATTTTTCTGACATACCTGTCTAATCAGAAAGCTCTCCTTTTACTTGCTTTTCAAATGCACTTCTTTTCAGTAGAAGTCGGGTTAACAGGGCCTATATGTAGTGAGTGGCCTGTTACTGTGGCCAAATCCCACTCTCCTTATGCACACAAGGAGTCCCACTGATGTCAGTGGGACTACTCAGAAGAATAAAGCAAACAGGATTTGTCGCTTTGTCTAGCTATATACTTTTTAATGGTAACCCTGTATGCCTGACATACGCTGGTCAATTCTAACAGGGTGATGATAAATAATTCAAAACACTTCCTGGCTGAAATCTCTATATATTATCATTACTGACAGGACATAGCTGTGTGTGACCCTTTACAGTCATAGAAATAAGTCAAGTTCCCTGCCCACGGAGCTTACAGTTGCATTCATCCAAATAACATTGTGACATAATAAGTACAAGAAACCACAGAGAGTTGATAGAGGGGTGACAAAAACAATAGAAGAGGGTTAAAGTTCTTAGGGGAGGCTTTTTTGGGATGTGGCAGTTGTGGACTTAGATTTACAATCATTGGAGTTGTCATATGACAAAGTTCTTGGGTATTTTTGTTTGGTTTTATTATTTATTGTTCTCTTTTACAAACTCTACATGGTTAGCACAGGCATGGCAAAGGAAAGCACCCGAGATTAATGGAGGATAATAGTTGATTCTTCTAGGCTTTGAGAAGGGCTTGAAAATTGGAAGGGGGGAAATGAAAATACAGACATATATGTATACACATACACACACGGAAAGGGATTTGGTTATGGTTAGAATTTGTGATTGATGGGGCGCATGGCAGTCAGGAGTCAGCAAAGATTTGGTGGGATGGAAAATCTTGAGATAAGACACACCACTGCTCACGCAATCTGCATGTGCCTATCATCATGCAGTATTATACTAGCTGACATCATTGGTTTACCACCTCTCCAAAAGACAAAGGCTATAAATTAAGACCAGGGACTGGGACATGGTGAATGAGAAATGAAAGTCATAACACTTAAAACCTCCACAACAGATATAACCTATTATCCTTCTTGTCAAAATACTAAAACTTCTATTTCACAATTTAATTTCAGCATTGACTGTTTCTTTAAATTACAAAGATCTTTTGTATAGTAACTTACCTACTAAGTGCCTGATCCTACAAATACTTATGCATACCCCTAATTGCAAGCATGAGTAGTCACACTGATTTTTAGTTTAATGGGACTACTCACAGGAGTTAACCATGTGCATAGGTGTTTTCAGGATCATGGCCTAAATCATAATATGTAATTAAACAGAAACATTTCCTGAGAATGTTTTTTCCCCTTCAGTGGATCTAGTGCAACAGTGGGGCTGGTGGAGATACACAGTTTAAATTGAACCTGAAAAATTGAAATACTTTCCCTTTAATACTGAATACAAGCTGATACAGTATCACATGACCTTTACCGTAATTTCTATTAAAATCATTTCATGTCTGGTTGATTCTGCTATCTTGGCTCATTTGTATTGTTTACAACAAGTCATTGCACCGGGCAGTTAGTGGTGGCTGAATCCATGGTTACCAGTTTTTACATTCACTAGTTAAATGGAATGCAGCTCTTCTGTGAGTTTCATGGAGAAAGCTCTTAAGAAACCACAATCCAGCTATCAATCAGGCTAACCTGGGAGAAATTAATCTTATAAACATAAGTATTGTTGCATATTAAAAATTTATAGAAAGGGAGCTCAAGGCTTTTATAAGATGTAGTTGCAAAAGTGGACGTGTTGAGATCTGGCTTAGTACATGGGAGACTTAGGGTCTGTGGTCTACATCTGACATTCATCCATGTTGTGCCTTCTCTAGCTTTCAAGGCTAATAAAACTATCCTTTTTTTAAGCTTTTAAATCTTGAGCACTTATTTTACCAGCATTGTGCCTGGAATATAAATAGTGCTTAAACACAGGTCTAACCACACTGCAGTCCTAGCAAAGTAACTTAAACAGACACATACAAGATAGTAAAACACAGAATAGACAGTACTGAGTAGAATTCAATTAAGACAAAACAACACTGGAATGTTCTTTACTAGTAAATTAAGCCAGCAAACTAATATGTTTTATTGCTCCTAAGAACTACCTGAACTAATTCTACTTGCCCTGTTATTTATTGTTCGTTGTGGGGTGCGGTTGAAAAAAACAAACAACTTATTTACAAGATGGAGACCACACACATTTATAATGCCTAATACTATCAGAAAAGTTCTCTACTGTTTGCTGGCTACAATAATTGTCCCACAAGATACATGAGAGCAACAAACAGTTAAATCAAACATATTTCTAGCTCATCTACTGCAAAGTCACTGTATCAGAAGCCCGAATTGATTTGTTTCCCCAGAACGAATTGAAAATGAATGTAACATAACGTCTGGAAAAAAAAATCTCTACTGCACTGCTAATCGGATATTGTATAATGGTTGATTGCAGCTTTGCACTGTGCTATTGTTGCCTAAATCATACATACTTACAGGTTCTGGGTTCTTCCAAGAGTTTGGTGCAGTTTCAAGGACAAATGTCTTAAGGAAGTCTTTCTACTGTGCAGCAATGATCCTAGCTCTGATCTGATTACATGAGCAAAGTGCTAAATCTGACAATAGAAAGGAAACTTCCTGTGTAAAGAAGAAATCTTGGAAAGTCTCAGGGTTAAAAAGGCTGCTTAAACGTGCTGGTTGATTTGCTCCCTAGTTGTGTATACACAGTAGCAGCTGATCTCTGTTTGCAGCCCTGCAGAAAGAAACCTTTACTGAAAACCAATGGCATCACATTTCACAGGAGCTATTGCCAGGCTCTGGAGAGCAAAGCAACCTTGGACAACTTCACACAATTAAAATAAGTGGGTTTGCTGCATGTCCAGAAGGACTTTTAAAATTGTGAATTTACTGTGTCATTTTTGCTAACAATGAGCTGAAATCCTGCAGTCCTTAATCAGTCCTGATACAAGCAAAACTCCCATTCACTTCAATAGGGTTTTGTCAAGACTGTGTATGGAGTGTAGTATTTGTCCAAGCATGTTTTGCTTTGTCTTGATTGTGGTCTTTGCAGGTGATAAGGTGTTAGCTGTGCCCTAAGGCACTTTATGTGTTGGAACTGTTATAGCAGGTGCTGTACACAACCTGTGTTTATCTTAAATTCATTCTGACCCTGTCTTACATCAGTCACACTCTTTTCTTAGCTTTCTTTCAGATACTGAGCAAATTATTTGTTTGTTTGTTTTTCTCTCTCTCTCCTCCCCTCCCCAACCCCAGTGTCCTATGTCAAACTCTCTGGCACATTCCTACTAGAATAAAATCCTCCGATTCCAACAACCAAAAATTTTGCAAGGATTCAGAAGCCTGTTTCAGAGCCAAACTGCAGAGCTGGCCACTATTTTTATAGCAGGCTTAACCGAAACTTCAGATCCAAACACTCCATAACTTGGGGAAGGAGAAAGTTCAGAATGTTGATGTGGGTCTCAGTTTCTTAGTGATGTCCAAGTAAACATATAAAACCAGAAAAACAACATTTTGAATCAGTCCGCAGGAGCTACGTGGACTTCTGTGGAAAGGAGCTGCAACTCAAACTGAGCAACACGCTTTGTGGGTAATTATTTTTGTTATCATTAATCATGATTTTTACTGTAACATTTAGCCCTGGATAATGTTCCAAATACTAACTGGAACATGCATTGCAATTAGAACATGACTGAACAGCATGTAAGGTGCTTTTTTAAAAAAGGGGTCAGTTTTCTCTTTTCTGGGCCACAAACATGAAAATCAAAAGGAAATGTAATATGGTTCAATTTTTAAACACAATGATAGAGTCTAGTTAAGAAGAGTTATTGTATATTTTGTTCTGGACCTTTGCAAGGTAGTTTATGATCACTTAGATCAGCAGTTCTCAAACTGTGGGTCAGAACCCCAAAGTGGGTCACGACCCTATTTTAATGGGGTCGCCAGGGCTAGCATTAGACTTGCTGGGACTCAGGGCTGAAGCAGAAGCCTGAGCTCCACCCCCACCTAGGGCAATGGGGCTCAGGCTGTAGCCCCTTCTCGCCCCACCTGGAGTGGCAGGGCTTTGCCTATGATCCGTTTTCCCCCCACCCAGGGTGGCAGGGCTCTGAACCCCCCGCCCAGGGTCATATAGTAACTTTATTGTCAGAAGTGGGATCACGGTGCAATGAAGTTTGAGAACCCTGACTTAGATTATTCAACACCCTTTGTCACTATGACTGTAGTAGTTAGTAGTATATTGTGTTATTTCTCTAATATTCTGAACTTTTGTTCCAAAGGGCAGAAACCAAGCCACGTTCAAGAATTCAAACCGCACAACAATTGAGATTCTATGTATATCTGCTATACATGCAGGACCGGCGCTAGGGTTTTGAGCGGCCTAGGCGGAGGGCAATTTCGCCGCCCCACGCGCTGGTCCCGCAGCTCCAGTGGAGCTGCCGCAGTGGTGCCTGCAGAGGGTCCGGTGTGCCTGCGGGCGGTCCACCGGAGCCGCGCGAGCAGCCGACTGTCCACAGGCACGACTGCGGCAGCTCCATGGGAGCTGCCTGCCACCCCCTCCGGCGGCGCCCTAACCCAGGGGACACCCTGGGCTGACGGCTGCAACGGTGGCACCCTGACCCAGGGTCAGAGCGCCTCCACGGCAGCCGGCAGCCCGGGGTTTCCCTGGGCCAGGGGACCCCCTGGGCTGCTGGCTGCTGAGGCGGCGCCCTGACCCAGGGGACACCCTGGGCTGCCGGCTGCAACGGTGGCACCCTGACCCAGGGTCAGAGCGCCTCCACGGCAGCCGGCAGCCCGGGGTTTCCCTGGGCCAGGGGACACCCTGGGCTGCTGGCTGCTGAGGCGGCGCCCTGACCCAGGGGACACCCTGGGCTGCCGGCTGCCGCGGCGGCGCCCTGACCCAGGGGACACCCTGGGCTGCTGGCTCCCGCCTGCAGCCCAGACTCCCTCTCTGTCCTAGCAGCAGGGCTGCTCAACCATTTAAAAAAAAATTGGGGGGCGCTTTTTGGCGCCCCCAAATCTCGGCGCCCTAGGCAACCGCCTAGCCCACCTAAATGGTTGCACTGGCCCTGTATACATGCATGAGTGTGCACATTGTACATACCTGCATGTAAAATTAGGGTTCACAGTTATGTTGGTGTTAGGATGACCAGGTGTAGCGAGGAGGCCCCACTCCCCCATGCTCCTGAGGGGAATAGGCCAGAAAAGGCACAGCCACGGGCGGAGGCCCCGCCACCTGTCCCCACCCCCCAGAAGTCAAGGGGTGGGACAAGAAGTACAAAAGCCCGGCCCAGCACTCAGTTAGGAGAAGGCTGCTGGAGAAGGCAGACACTGGGGTCTGAGCTCTCACTGGGCCCGGCCTACCCTGTGCCCAGTATCCGGAGGGGTACTGGCCTTACCTCCCCTGGGCCCAGTACTCAGAGGAGCCAACTGAGCTTTCTGACGCTCGGCCGGTGGAGGAGTGAACCGGACCCCCCAACGCTTGGTACCCCGAGGAGTGGACTGTACCTCCCGATGCCGGACCCCCTGAGGAACCTATGGTTTGGGACCCCCAGGACGACGCTGGCAGAGGGCAGGTACCCAGTGAGGGGGAGGTTAGAAGTGGCCTGGGGGCAGCCGACTCCTGTCAGGCTGCAGACTCACCTAAGGCAACGTCAGTGTGTTTCGGTCGGGATCCCCCACTGACTGTCAGCGGCGTTGACCGCTGCTAGGGCCCCGGGCTGGAACATAGTGGAGTGGGAGGGCCTGCGTTCCCCCTGCCACCCCTTCAAGGGTGGCAGACTCCCCCTCCCCTGGCCCGAGGAGGCCATTCACGGTGGTTATTCGCTCAGCCCCTGCTGAAAGGCCTGAGCTTAGACTGTGTGCTGCCCTGCCCTGCCCAAGGGCCTCGGCTTATATATTCTGTTACCTTATTCGCTCAGCCCCTGCTCTAAGGCCTGAGCTTAGCCTGTGTGCTGCACCCGCCCTGACCCAGGGCCTGGGCTTATATACTGTTGCCTTATTCGCTCAGCCCCTGTTGAAAGGCCTGAGCTCAGACTGTGTGACGGCCCAGCCCTGACCCAGGGCCTGGGCATCTAGAGACCAGTCGTTTGCTCAGCCCTGCACCAGAGGGCCTGAGCTGCTTACTAACTGCTGTTGGTTCACTCAGCCCCGCAGCGAGGGACGGGCCCCGGGCCGACAGAGTGCGGTGAGCCGGTGTGACTCCCCTCCGCCCTCAAGGAGGGTTGAGCCCCGGTCACACTCCGCTACACTAGGTGTTCGCTTTTCATCCAGAACACCCATTCAAAAAGGGACCCTGGTGGCTCCAGTCAGCACGGCCAGCCGGGCCATTAAAAGTCCAGCCAGTGTTGCTGCCAGCTAAGGCAGGCTAGTCCCTACCTATTCTGACGCTGCGCTGTGCTTCAGAAGCAGTCAGCAGTTCTGGCTCCTAGGCTGGGGGGAGAGGCCACAGGGCTCCATGTGCTGCCCCCACCCCGAGCACCAGCTCTGCACTCCCATTGGCTGGGAACTGGCCAATGGGAGCTGGAGAGGAGGTGCCTGCAGGTAAAAGCAGCAGGCAGAGCCCCCTGCATGCCTCTGCCTAGGAGCTAGACTTGCTGCTGGCTGCTTCTGGGGCACAGCACAGTCCATAGTGCCAGGAACCTGCCTTAGGCCCCCACCCCCTGCTGACCAGGAGCCACCAGAGGTAAGCCTGTGCCCCAGCCCTGCCCCCCTAACCTGGAGCCCCCTCTTGCACCCAAAACCCCTCATCCCTGGCCCCAGCTGAGAGCCCACACTCCCATGCTAGAGCCCTCACCCCCCTCCTGCACCCTAACCCCCTGCCCCAGCACAGAACCCCCTTGCATACCCTGAATCCCTCAACCCTGGCCCCACCCCAGAGCCAGCACACCCAGCCAAGAGCCCTCAACCCCTCGCACATCCCCCTGCCTCAACCTGCAGCACTCTCCCACACTCTGAATCCCTCAGCACCACCTCCAGCCTGGAGCCCTCTTGTTCACCCCAAACCCCTCATCCCTGACCCCAGGACAGAGCCCACACCCCAGCTGGAGCCCTCCCCCACAACAACTTTCTGCCCCAGTCCCCTCCTGCACCCTGAACCCCTCATTTCTGGCCCTACCCTGAAGCCTGAACCCCCAGTTAGAGCCCTCACCCGCACTCCAACCCCCTGCTACAGCCCAGTGAAAGTGAGTGAGGGTGGGGGAGAGCAAGCCACCGAGGGAGGGGGAATGTAGTGAATGGGGGAAGGGTGGAAAAGGGGGCTAGGCCTTGGGGAAGGGGTAGGGCTAGGGTGTTTGGTTTTGTTCATTTAGAAAGTTGGCAGCCCTAGTGGGTAGATTACTGGCCTGATTTTCAGAGGTGCTCAGCACCTTTGAAAAATCAGACTGCATGTTCCTTGAATTTTTTTAATCAATCTGATTGGTTACAATGGTAACAGACAGTCTGTAACAAGAGACCATCAGTAAAATCCAACATACATATTCTCCTCCACAACAACAAACATTAAAACAATTGCTGCCTTCCCAGAGTTTCCTGCAGGAGGGCAGGAGCTTGTCAGCTCCTTGAGTGTCTCCACTGGGAAAATGAGTTAGCATTTCCTGCTGGAGGGAGAAATCTCATTTGCACTGAAGTAAAAGAGAGAGTGTGGTGCTACTAACTGAGAACCTAGGAGTCAGGAGACCTGGTTCTGCTGTGTGACCTTGAACAAAGCACTTTACCTCTCTGATCCTGCATCATTAAAGTCAAAAGGAGTTTTGCCATTGACTTCAGTGGGAGCAGAGTGTCTCTGCCTCAGTTTCTCCATCTGTGAAATGGGGATAGTGTTTGGGAGGAAGACAATGGACTGAAACTCAGAAGCTCTGAGTTCAACTCCTGGTTCTGCCATAGTCTTCCCCTGTGACTTGGGCAAATCACTATTGCTTCAGTTCCCAATATTCTTCTTATGTTATATCCCCTTCTCCCACCATTTCTCTATCGTGTCTATTTTAATTGATCTCTTCAGGGCAGGCTTTGTCTCTGATTTATGCATATGTACACTGCCCAGTGCAATGGGACCCTCTTGTCAGTTGGGACCTGTAGGTGCTAATTCATTCATTCAATCAATAAATAATAAAGTATTTGAGGATAAGGATTTCAGTGAGTCAAGATGACTGCCCAAAGCCTTTATGTGCAGAAGTCCTTATTCACAAAGACTGACCTTCCTGAGTCCTGCATAAAGCCCAGTACTCTGGATTTATGCAGTTGTCCTGTTCTAAAATAAGTGGGCATGACAAAATCCACCCCACAAACCTGGGGAATGTCACAGAGTTGCAGGACATCCAGCCAGGATTCGCATCCACTCTTTATGTCTCCCATGTGAGGTTTCCCAGCCACTGCACCTGTGTAAATGAGACTCCCCTTGCCTCAACTTTCCTCCCTCTGACAGCACATACCGAGCCTGCCTGGAACCCAACAACCCAGCACACTGGGATTTCAAAAGCCCATCTTCCCTCAGACCTCTCAAGTGTACCCCATTGGTGGTACATTCTGTGTCACAGCTGTCTCTCCCTCTGTCCCTGCACTTCATTCTCAAGAAGTGCCCCCTGTGAGGCGGGGTAACAGCTGGCTGGTGGGGTGGGGTAGAGGAAGGAGGAGACCTTTCCTCCAGCAGCTCTGGGATCTCCTACACTCTCATCTCTCCTCCCCAGTTGCAAGGAGCAGAGAGAGATGAGAAGCTTTCAGGGAGCCAGAGTAAGAGCCAACTTATATGTGGAAAGTAAGAGCTGGGTAAGGAGCAAATAGACTGGCTCCCTACATTAATCATAGAAATGGAAGGGAGCTGGGAGTGGAGCAGGCCCCAAGCAGTTGAGTTCTTCACAGGCTGGGAGGTTCCACTCCCTCCAGTGAAGAGCATACAGGCCCAGCTGCTCCTTGCAACTTCTCTCCCCACAAGTAAACCAATGCCCGCTCCTGGGCCGCAGGGTCTCTCTGTCTGCTCTTTAGTGGGAAGGGGGAGATAGTGGCACATGACAGGGGCCAGAGTAGCAAAGACCTTCCTGGGGGCAGTAGCAATGGAATCCTGCAGTGAAGGAGGGCTATACACCTTAATGGTAGATAGAAGTGGGGCATGAGGAGAGGGGGAAAAGTTAATTAGATTTAGTACAGGGTGGGAGTGGTCTGAGTTAACTGCAGAGAGTTGGGGGCTCATGCCTGGGGACACCAGTTTATATTGAGGCCAAGGCAGGAACTAGCCCCCCCAAATCCCTAATCTGTAACAGTTAAAAAAAAAAATTAATTTCATTCACACAGTGTGACGGCATCCATTAAAAACAGATCTTTATAATAAAAAAAATCATAATATGTAAATCACACAGAGCCCAGTGATGCCAACACTTAAGCAGTGGCATTGATTCTCATGATTCCATGATTGTCCTTTTGATATCTGTTGTTTTTCTTAAACCCCAGTGCCTGGAGTGAAGTGATAATGTGAGATTCTCACTTTTGTTTTTAAAAAAGAAGTTTCTAGCCCTTGCCTTTGCAGGAAAAAGGTTGAAAATGTGATTCAAGTGCACTCTCAAGGCTCAGAAATGAGTGCCAATAAACCATCCCACCAAGATATACAGTGGTTTTAAAAAAACAAACAAACATGATTCTTAAGCTAATCTCGTGATTTTAGGAACCATACTCATGATTTTTGAATTGCTGGGGTTGCTAATATTGCTCAACCACACAACTTTATCCACAGGAACAATAGTCTCTTTGAATTCAATGTGAGTACTCAAAGTAGTAAGAACTATAATCAATAGTAAGTGTTTGCATAACCAGGCCCCAAGAAACCAATTGTACAGTTTTTACTCACGCAATACGTGTTTTGCCCAAATAAAAGCTGCAGAATCATATTCATATAAGTCTTTCTAGTATTTATATTGTCCCCATCACATGCAATCAGAGCACCATGCAATCTTTGCCTTTCTCTTCTTCCTTCTGCTCCACCTTCTGTGTATTCTTCCATGCATGAAATACCTTCCGAATTCCTGTTCAACCAAGTCACCACGGTCTCCTCATTCAAATTCCTCCGAAAAACTCACTTCTGCCTTGTCAGCTACAAACATTTAATCAAAATTAATAGAACCATCAAGGTATGCACATGCCTAAACTGAGTAAACATGTGAGCTATAACATTGTTTTCTAATCCTTGCCCACATCACCTTCCATTCCTCCATCAGCCCCATTTTGTTTATTACCCTCACTTTTTGTGTCTTGCATAAAATTTAGATTGTATGATTTTTCATTCAGGGCCTTTTCCTTGCTCTGTAACATGCCCAGCACGCTTCTGAGACATGTATAAATAATAAAATAATAGCACTAATAACAATATAGATATAAATACGACTTATAACATAGCTATAACTACCACCACAGAGGCATTACTGTAACTGTGACATTTGGGATAAATAATTCTAGGCATCTAAATCTAATTTAAATTCTTTGCCGGCTTTAACCACGGCTTCAAAACCAGATGAACTTAAGCCAAGGTGTATGACTTTATGCTACACTGGTAATCCACACTAACTAGGAAATAAATTTTCAGCGATTAAGTTGAATTGTTCGTACAAAATGTCAGCTTCAGCTTTTCACCCATACAAAACAGCTTGGAAAATATATACTGCATGTGTTTATTATAGCTACAGTCACTATGAACATCTATAACTCTCCAACAATTTCTTTGATTTATGTTCAAAAACATACAGGGCATGAAATGATGCCTGCAACCTTACATTTTTCTCAAGAACATTGTGGGGAGCAGATATATTCCAAAACATTGTTAGATTCCCTGTTATGTCTGCCTTTTAAAATAAATGTATGATAATCAATTACACATGCTTCAAAGCAACTGCCACTAGATTCCCCATCAGAAAAGCTGTTTGAAAAAAGTTCCATTTTCTTTTCCCTTAATATCTGGGTTTTAATAAGGGACTGTGCCCACATATTAAAAAAGGAAAAATGCTTTCGTAAAATAAGTGCCAATCTTAACTCACACCAGCAAGCTAGTCTTACCACAAGTTTATAGAAAAGAGCCTTCTTCATTGATCGACATGCTAATAAAAGTGTACATGCTGTGAAACTCTTGGGTCTGATGCTCCTCTCACTCATACATTTGCCAACTAGGAGTAACTCCTCTGATATCCAAGGAATGACACTGGCATTAAGTGAGAGGAGAGGAGAGTTAGGCCTCACATATTTAACTAAGATGTAAAATGTTTGCGTAAGAAACTTGCCTAGTTTTGGTTTCTATTAGAAACAATAAACCAGGAGTCGGCAACCTTTCAGAAGTGGTGTGCCGAGTCTTCATTTATTCACTCTAATTTAAGGTTTCATGTGCCAGTAATACATTTTAACATTTTTAGATGGTCTCTTCCTATAAGTCTATAATATATAACTAAACTATGGTTGTATGTAAAGGAAATAAGGCTTTTAAAATGTTTAAGAAGCTTCATTTAAAATTAAATTAAAATGCAGAGCCCCCCCGGACTGGTGGCCAGGATCCAGGCAGTGGGAGTGCCACTGAAAATCAGCTCGCCTGCCACCTTCAGCATGCATGCCATAGGTTGCCTACCCCTGCAACTCTGAGCATTTTTGTGGAAACATTTGTCAAGGGCCTGATCTTTTTTCCCATTGAAATCAATGAGAGTAGGACTGATTCCTAATGACCATTAACGACCATTGAGTTTCAGGTGAATATGAGCCTAGATGCGAGTGAATCTGGACCTGGGTTCTAGTAATGCTGGGTTCTGCTTCAAGCTATCACAGCAACCAGCCAACATTCCTGTTTTCAACATACCAATTGGAATAAACTCAGCAGCTGTAATAGGGTTTAGCTGTGAGATGTTGGATTTGTTTGAACCCCACACCCAAAGAATGCAAACAGACATGGATCGAAACCAAGGAAAATATTTGCATGATCTCCTGGTTGGTGGAGCACCATTTTTCACACAGCTCTAGTAATGAAGTCTTTGAAGAGGGATGGAGTTAACTGCATGTATGCCCATTACCCATGCAGCCACATCTAGAGAGCATCAACGGATGCTCACCTATTTTCACAGTGGGAAATAACCAAGTATTAATTTTCTAGGAATAATCAAGAGGAATCTAGGTCAAAATCAGAGGAAGACTGCCCTGTCCATTTGATGAAATTTGCTTGCAAGCACAATGTTTGTGTAAAAACAAAACTTATTTTAATGGTTATAATATTTCCTCAGACTCGCACATAAGAGTGGAAACATAAAACTGCTTTGTTTGAGTAAAATGCACTATTCCCTTAGTTTGATTGTTGAAAGGTATTTAAAATCAATATAAAACTGCAATATCAGAAAAATGTATAATCATTATTTAAAATAGGCAGACTTGAAAGAGTCTCTTGTTCATGGGGAAATCTTCAGTTAGTTTTTATAGTACCAGTGGTTCAATCGAAAGATTCACCAACTGCCCCCTGGAGAAAACCGAAGATCTGCATTTAAATGGAGATATAGTATTTCCAAATGCACGGTACCTGGAAGGCAGATACTGTCAAGGTTTCTCAGTGAGTGGATCTTAAATTGCATAGGTACACTTCAGCACAGTAACTATCCCCATTTCATAGGAGTAGGACTATTTACATATCATTTTTTCTATGTGCATACTTTGTAATATTTGTCCTAAGTTAAAATTCAACCCTGATCCAAAATGAAGCTCTCACATACTAACAACAAACAATTATACTTTATATATAATTTTCTGATATGCACAATGAAGACCATACTAGATTGCCTGTCTAGAAACGTTAAATAATTGAAAAGTATGATGACTTAATAGAATAGTAAGCTTGGTTTACAATGCAGCCAATTTAGAGCCATAAAAACACTGTAAAAATGTTATCTTGCGGTTGACCATTACATATCCTATTTATTATTCAAAAGTGTTTCAGCAGCATTTTTCATCATTAATGTGGCTGCTGGCATTTAACACCAAGTCTCTACATTTGGATAATTTTCCAAATACAGTTTTAAAACAAGCTAGCTAAAATTCAGTAAATCACAGCATAAATGCTATATTTTCATATTTTACCTTAAACTTACTTGATGGGCTGTAAAATACATTCAAAACCCACAAGACTCTGTAATCTGATAAATCAAAGCCTGTATGTGTGTGTGTCCAATACATAACATTTAAAAAAGCCAGTATAACTACCTCTGGATGACACATCAGAAAACCAAAATCAAATCTTATAAATACTTTTTTTTCCCTATTGTATACAATTGCAAAGATGTGTCTTCCTGTTACTAAAACACTATAACCTTTCAGAAAACTTTTTTGCATGAGTATTCGGTTAAGGCATATATAATATTTAGTGAAAAAGACGCTCACAATCAATTTCAAACACACAGACATTAGTCTAGGCAGCCTCTTGCTGAAATTCTGGTGGCAACTGAAATGTCCCTGTAAACAAGGTTACTGAGAACAGACCAAGATATCCTTCTCAGCAACACCTTCACCAGGAGCCCTTCAGCTGTCTACTTAGTTTGTTATATCTTATCTTGCAGCACTGACATTCTAATGCTGATTCAAATTCAGGATTCAAAATGAAAGATGAACTATCTTTAAGATCACTTAATATTGAAATACTGTTGCAGTAATAAGTGGTGCTAGGTTTGAGATATGGACATAGTACTCTAATAGTAATCTTTTAATTTCTGAAAAATAGTGCACAATAAATGAAGTATTGCACAGTTACTGTAATTGACTTATTTGCAGTATGTTGATAATGAACACATCAAATGCCATGTTTACCTTCTGCTGTCTCTTGAACATTTTAAACTCTAAAGTCCCCCTAGGGGAGACCTGTCAGATTCCAGTTTATGCATTTAAAAATTCACTTGTTACACTGATACTTTAAAATACAGGGAACAAGAATGTAACTATACAAATCATTTCTTGATCCCAAACCCTTGGATGTTTTCAGTGGAAGTGCAATACAGGGTTGAATATCCATGCGTACAATCTAACTTGGGTTCTGTTGTAAGTACTCACATTTTAGCTTGGAATTTGAGATGCAGTGTATCAAAGCTTTGCACTTCTTCACATTTAAAATGAGATGAGGGAGGCAAGGAAAATAGAAGATTCCGAAATCTTTCTTCCCCCACTAACTGCCTGCTGCAGCTCATGTACTTCCCTTATATGACCAAGGAGCTATGTTCATAGTTCTTCACTGTCTTTTATTTGAAGGGCATTCAAATTTCCCTCCCTCGCACAGACTGTGGTACTGTCTCAATTTTTATGTTTTGTTAAAGTCCGCTTAACTACATCAAAATAATGCAGTTGGGGTTAAAAATCACAATAAAATGGGATCAAGGCCCTCTATTCCATCCTTTCTACACCCACCCTCCTCTTTTACTTTCTTTTTAAATTCTACTCATTTTTATTTGCCCCTTTCATTATTCTGCTCATTTCTGAAATGCATTCCTCCTGTGTGATGTGGGGTAGCCTGCAAAATCTTTTAACAACAGTACAAAAAGTATTAAGAGAACTGCCCCTGCAGCACTTCAAAATATATCCTCAGACCACTTTATCTTTTATAGCATTAATGTTAAGTTAAAAAATAACTGCCAGGCAGGTCATATTTAGACAGCAACATGAGATCACTTCTATAAAATCCCTCCAGATTGGAGCTGGGATACCACCAAGATGAGAGCTACATCCCCCCCGTTCCACACTTTCCTTTTGTCCTCCCGGATTCTGTTTGCAAATGACTTGCTTTCTTTGTGCCTATAGATGTGTCATGTTGCATGTCCACTGATTCTAGTACATACTACAACACAAACAGAGCAAATGTGCTTTCCTGGCCAAGCAGCCCCATGTGGCAATTTCACAACATCACTGAAGCAACCAGGCTACAGACAGACATAAATAAATACATAATAAATAATAACAACGGGAACCCTCCTCCCCACCACAGTGACATACAGGGTTTCCACCAGGCCTGTTTGGCTCTTGTGAATCACTCATAGAAATGTTTAAGGAAGAAGAACGGGAGGGGGGAGGAAAGGGAAGCGTCTTTCTCTCTGGGTCCGTTGCTCTTTCCTTAGGAGCTTAACTGGGCTTAATCTAGGGGGAACCACTGCATCGTGTTGGGCCGATGGGGGCTGCTCTTGGCAACCCGGGGGCCGAGACAGCAAAGCAGCAGCAGCGAGCTGGGAAGCCCGGGGATCGCGGAACTTCTGAGCTCTCTGCGAGGGGCACTAAGGAAGGCTGCGAGACACACTCGGAGCAGCAGCGGCCACCACACACAGTGACAACAGCTGTAAAGTCAAGTCCCCCTACCCCTTTCGCAAAAGCCAAAGCCGCCCCAAGGACCCTGTCCCCTAACTCCGGCTCGTTAAAACCTTGTCACTTTCACAGCACTCTCGGTCCTTTGGAAAGAAGGGAAAAGGGGGAGGAGGGTAGAGCAGGACAAAACCTGCCGGGTTTGGATCTGTCGGCAGAAAAAATACCAATCTAATGTATAATCAATTCTTTAAAAACCGCCGAAGAGCTGAAAATCGATCATCCCTGGGGCCTGGGCTTTGTTGTGTGATTTTTATTTTATTTTATTTTTTTAAGGGACTGACTCCAAGCAAGTGAAATTGACAAGGTCTGAAGGTGGAAGCGGGGGAGGTAATAGAGCTGCTAGTCTCAAATCAAAAACATGCCCCAGATGCGGTGTCAGTCTGCAGATGTGCATGATGGTAAGGTGGGGACTCGGTTTACCTGGTCAGGTCAGAACCGCAGGCAGGTTAATCAGGTGAGTCGTCGGGGATTTTAAAGAAGCCGAAGCCGGTTTCTTTGCTAGGAAAGTCTACAACACCATGCAGGGACATTGCAAAATCTTTCCACACGCCTCCTTTAACTGGGCTCCCGCGACCTCAGCCGGCGAAGGGGGGAGGCTTAGCCGAGGCAGGCCCAGGCCACCTCCCCATGCCCTGGCCAGGGGATCAGCGGGCTGCCCCGCGGCACCGGGACCACCTAAGGGGCTGCTCTGCACCGGGCGAGGCGGGTTCTAAGGGGATCAAGGGAGCAGCGGGTGCTCGGGGGATGCGGAGGCCTCCCTGTTTCCTTGGTAGAGTCGATCCGCACTCAGTCTGACCCAGGACGTCATTCTGCCTGTCTATTTTCTCAATGATAACTTGGCAGGAGAAGGGGGAAGCTGCCAGGTTTTCCCTGGGCTCACTACCTGGTATGTGAACGTTTCTTTGCATGCATGGAGGTGCGGGGGGAATTTGACACTTTCTTTAGAAACACATAATCATACGGTGGTGGTCGTTAGCGGACGGCTCTGCTGTGTTTGCATTGATGGAGTCGCTGTGTGTATTTTTCGCTGCGGCTGCTGAAGGAATCAAGCATGCGTTCATCTTTTTGTCTTTCATTTTACCTTCAGGGTGACATTCAGTGCCAACGTGCTCTTTTCTGGTCATCACTAAGTCCCACCTGGAAAAAAAAGGGTTAGGGAAAGGGGGTGCCAACCGTCAGCCAGCCCGGATGCTGGGTAGTAAATTCCTCCTCCTGCAACAAATGGGACGCTTCTCCCACTCATACATAGGAAAACAAGCCATTTTCTAAGCCATCGGGGGCCAAAGGGAAAGAGCAACAGAAATGCTAGATGGATCTAGAGAGTCCAATAATGTTCTTGCTTTGCACTGTCTGAATTGCCTCTAGGCAGACACACAGTGTATAGGCCTTGCGCAATTTGCTTTAGAGCTCCTTGGTAAGATGGGGAGGGGGGAGGCCCCCAGCTGAATGTATCCATATGGTACAGTATTAAATTTAGGGATTGCCTAGTGTTCATTTTAGAGTGAACACAGCAGGGCAGAAAGGAAGGTATAACCAATACTTTTAAAATTCACCAGTATAATGGTGTCTCTTAAAAAAAAAAAAGAAAAGCCTTGAACATTTTCCTCAAATATTATTTAAGATTATCTTTCACTACATCTGCTGCAAAGCTTCCAAAATATTTCTTTCTGAAAAGTAATAAAATGTTTTATATAGATAGATAGGCTTAATCCTGCAACTACCATTAAAGTCAATTTGCTCGCACTGCACATATGTACTTTTTAAAAAAATATCTATGGTCAGTTTAGTGTTTGCCTTAATGCATATAGTATGTGCAGTCTGAATAGATTAAAGTTGCAACAAGAAGCTTAGCTTTTCATTCTCTGACTTTTGCAAGTTTTAGGCTGCATCCTGAAAACACTTAGGCTATGTCTACACTACAGTGATAATATCAGCATAGCTATGTCAGCGTAGCTATGCAGGCATGACCCTGTAATGTAGATGCAGCCTACAGTGACAGAAGGGGGTTTTCCATCGATGTAGGAACACTACCTCTCAAATGAAGCTAGCTACATCAACAGAAGCGTTCTTCTGTTGAGATAGCTGTGTCTACAGTGGGGCTAGATGGGCATAGTTATGTCAGGGTTTTTGACACCCTTGACCGATGAAGGCCAAAATTGTGTGAACCTAACTTATGTCGGCATACAGCCACTGCAGTTATTAAATCGGTCACGTGTGTGAACAGTTGGTTCCTTATGTCAACGGTGTGTGTCCTCACCTGGAGCGCTTGTATAGATTGTATTGTTAGTGTCGGACATTGTGGGATGGCTTCTGGTGGCCAGTAACAGTTGACATAAGCAACGCAGTGTCTACATTGACACTGAGTTGACCGAATTACCTCAACCGTGACTCTGAGCTGCTCAGGGAAATTGTTACTAAATTGGCGTAGAGAGGCACTTATGTCAGCTGGGAGCCACATTTAAGTAATGACACTTCCACAGCGAGGTTGATGCAAGGCAGCTTACATCGACCTAACCCTGTAGTGCAGACTAGGCCCTAGTTATGTCAACCTAACTTTTAAGGGTTGACCAACTTGACAAATTAGTAGTTACACTGAACTCAAGCAACTTCTCACATCTGTGAAGTTACTCACATACTTAAGTGTTTGCAGAAGTGGCACTAACTTTGCAACCTCAGCAGTAATTTAGGTTTTTGCACTATAGAACTAAACACAAATTATTTTACACACACACACACCTTAAATACCAAAACTGTGTTAATGCATATTAAATCTGCACACTCAAATCGCAGAATTCAGGGAATGCAAAAATGAAGGGTCCTACAGCAGAGCTAACTCTGCTCATTTGCACCTTCCTGTATGCTTTAGTACCTGCTTTTAATAATAAATCATAATATGCTCAGCGACACATTTAACCAGAAAAACAGGAATCATAAATACTGCATGTGTGCAATGTGGCTGATGTAAGTTATTGCTGGAACTTTACCTTTTGCATTCCTGTGATTTCGGCTATGCAACCTTAATATTAGATTAACAAACTTTTTTTTTCATTTAATTTCCCGGGTTTTTTATATGTAAAGAAAAAAGGAAAAATTGTCCATGCTTCATGTTATTAGCCCGTAAATGGTCCTAATTAGGTGTTGGCAATCACACTTTATTGAGAAGATGGGGTCAAGCAGAGGTAAATTCCCACTTTTCCTGCTGCTGTTGTTTGACTGGACAATTTTCTGCAAGGCTGGGTTAATAGGGCAACACCACATTGATTTACATTGTGATGTCTGTATCTTTCAGTTTGAAAGAGAGAGAGTTGGGTTTTTTAAATGAAAACCTAGAACTTTTAGAACGTGGTAGGATATAGCCAGATTCTAAAATTGCAGCATCTGTTTGTTTGTTTGGTGATATGTTATTTTTTAAAAACATTTTGTTGCTGTATTGAAATGAGACTTCTACACTCTCCTGCATTTAACATTTCTTGGAGCAACAGAATGCATTGCTTAAAGTATTTGAATGTATTATATTCTTGGCTATAGTGTGCCATCAGTTTTTAAGCAGGACTGCCAGTTAATTGCCGTGGAGAGTTCTCCTTAACAATTAAGGGCATGATACGGCTGCCTGAGAGGTAAATTGCAGTTGCTCAACACTTCTCACTGTGTGGCCCTGTGAGATGAAAGGATGGATTGTGATTGTGGGAGTGAATATTTACAAGATAATTTTTAAAATTAAGTATCTTTAAAGAAGTCTATGTATTTAAAATATATTACATTTCCATAAAATAAATGAGTAATCAGGCCTTTCCTAAACCAACAACAAAGAAATTGGTCTATCTTTGCAAGTAAGAACTTAGCTGTAGGCCCAAACGCAGCCTTGGTGAAATCAGCTGAGTTGTGCCCCTTTGCAGCATAGTTAACTTTAGCCTATAGATCATACAGCAGATAGTTTACTCAGTTGCCAAAGAAGCATAGCTTTAAAATGTGTGCACAACGTAGGCCTACTCCGTCTTCTCCAGTGTGATTAGAATATGAAGTTAAATTCAACCCTTTTCCACTTAGCCCAGTCCTGCAGACTGTTCATATGTAAAACTTAGTCTGGCTTCCATGGCAGACAGTCCTGCACAAGGAAACAATGCAGGGCTGGGTTTCAAGGGATACTCCGAAAGTATTTTAGCCCAAAATTTGACCTACTTTTCTTTTATCTGTTTATGAAGCCCAGTTAATTCATTGCAGGTTTTTCTTTCTCAAAATAATGTTTTTTCTTAAAATCACTAACAGTACCCACAGATTTATGATCAACTCTACAATAACATACCCAGGTATATGCCACAAAGGAAAACAATTAGATTTTATAGAACCCATTCTGACTCCTGTTTGAATTCCAGTAGAAGTTATGCCACTGGGTTTCACTGGAGGCAGTGTTAGGCCCTTAACTGCAAGAATGTCCAATGGGTTATGAGAAACAAAAGGAAAAAACATTTTAAAACTATGAAAAATAGATTGGCCATATCCTTTTAAATACACAGGATCCATTTTTACTTTATATACTGCTCTATTTAAAGCAGTAGGTCTAACTGAAGCACCATTAAAAGTTAATCATATTACCTTAAAGAGGAATTTCTCATAAACTTCCACAGAATGGGTTGCAGAATTAATATGGCATTTAGAAGGCACTTTAAGAATAAGGTTCTGATTCGGAACGTATACAGTTCTAACACCATAGAAGTCAGTACAGTAATGCAGTATAAAATCAGTGTGAGTGAGATCAGAATCAGGCACCTATAGCATAACTGGTTTATAGGAACATTATGAAAATGAGAGTCTAACCAAAATATCCTATAGTTTAATGCTAAGCAGAAAATTGTTCAAAAGTCATTCTGACTTGAGCTGGTAGGGACTCTTTTTGACAAAGCATTTTTTCACTCAGGGGAGGAGGAGAAAAACCCACCCCGGAACAGTCACTAGCCCAGTGGTTAAGGCATTAATCTAGGAGATGCAGGTTCAAGTCTCAAATCCAAATCAGGCAGAGCAGGGAACTGAACTGGACTAATCGTTCTGGGATAGTTAGCTAACTTGAGTTATGAATGCATGTTTTTTCCTAATGAAGACATAGCCTGCGTGGAGGAGCTGAGTCTCTGCTATATGCTGTGAAAAGGGTCTCTGCTCTGCTTTGATGCTACAGTGGGAGCAGACAGGAGCGTGGACAGAGATCTGCATTTAGGCAGATTGAATGGCCCCACATCCCATGCAAAAGGCAGCAATGGCCTTCAGATGGTACCCTAAACCATAAGCTTGACTGATGGTCATGACAGGTGGGGGGAAGGGATTTTCACCTATCGATACTTCTCCCACATACAACCTTACGTTCTGGAAGGAAAATTAGCTTCTCTCCACACTGAGTAATGAAGGAAAGGTAAAACAGAGGGTTCTGAAAAAGAATCAAACTATTACTGTTGGGCAGTTTAGGTATCAGCTATGCTCTCTGGCCTGACTCAAGCAAGAGTAACATTGAAGACAATGGGCTTTTGGAGTCTACATGAGTGGGCCTGGTCTCAGGCCATATGCTTTCCTGCAAACAACTGAATAGACCCTTGCATGCTTATTGAGATCATGAAAACTAAATTTATGTTAAGCTGTGTCCCCAATGAGGAACCCCTAAAACGTGGAGCTACCTGCAGCTGCAGGGTATCCATGTGCTCAGGGCCAGCCCTGTATGTGAGAGGGAAAGGATAGAAGAACAAATGGGGAAAACATGGCTGAAATGGATGTCAATAACACCAGGAGACCACTGAAGGCAATGAAATGATGGCACAACATATACAATCAAACCTAACCAACCACAGCACACAGTCAACGCAATAAAATGAGTGAAGAATCTTTTGGAGTATGCTGGTAATGCCAATGCCTAACACTTGTCATAACAAACCACTGACTGCTTTTCTTCTTGTACCACTACTGTGAATAACGCATTAAATGAGAACAATAATATTAATACCAAAGAGTATAGTCCTGGTTATGGCCAATGATTAAAACATCTCTAGCCGGAGTTTATACCTGGGCATTGAAGAAATCCCTGAGTCATGCAAATTTACTTTGGTTTATAGCTGTAGGGGATGAGGTGCATGTATTTTTTATGTGTATGCAGAATAAGCATACCTGTAAATCAGAGAGAGTGAGATCACATTTGATTTTACATACATAAGCATGTTTCTTAGCTATTTGACTTCTACACTTGCTGCAATACTATGTGAAAAAATATGGTACAGATACTGTAGCAACTATTTATCATAGTACAGAATTAGAGTTGAGGCCCCCACCAAAATACTGGATCCAAGCCTCCTCAAACTGAAAAAGTTCTGAGTCAGATCTGAACTTCACAGTTTGGGCCCATCTCTGATAAGAACACAGTCTGTTCTTAGGAGAACTGGAGAGCTCAGTGAATTTCTACGGAGACTAGAAGCTGCTCAGTTTGATAATGATGAAAGTTGCCAAACTGCCATCAGGAAGTAGTAATACAACATAAATATAATGGTATTGGCCTCATTCATAGTAGATAAAGTCTACTATCCCAGTTGGCTCTAACTGGCACTCTTTCTGATATTCTTGCCAGGTAGGTTGAAGACCAAACTGGTACCGAGACTGATCTGTTTCCACTTCTAGAGATGGTTCCTCTAAATCCAGTTTCTAGTAGTCAATCTGGCATCATTCCTGAACACTAAAATTCACTTAAATAGAAAAACAAGCTATTAAGTTGGTTACAGAGGGCCGGATTGTGGCATCTAGCCATTGGCCCAAGAATGAGCCCAGTGCAATGTTACGCTACCTCATCAGGAGCTCAGTGAGTGATTCCCTCCCTGAACTGCTCGGTGTGCAGCAGGACTACTCAGGGTATGCCCCCTGATATGGCCAGCTCATTCCACATGCAAGTGCTGAGACGATCTCCCCACCTCCTCTTGCTCTCTTTGGGACATACTGATGGAGTCATCTTTGAACTTCCCTTGGTGCAGGAGGGATTGCAATTGTGACGGGGCCTTGTGTGGGTTACCAAGAGGGACTTTGTGCATAGGGTTGGCATAAGTAGGGTGACCAGATGTCCCGTTTTTAAAGGGACAGTCCCATTTTTTGGGACATTTTCTTATATAGGCGCCTCTTACCCTCCACCCCCTGTTCTGTTTTTTCACAGTTACTATCTGGTAACCCTAGGCGTAAGCATCTGTCACATAGGGTCCATAGCAGCCTATGGCTCTGTCACAGTCTGGCCCTGGCTGTTCTGAATGATGAAACTACTAGCACATAGCCTCTAAAACACGAATACAGAACAGGACCTGATATCTATCACACTGTGAAGGATACATACATCAGAATAGACAATGATTTGTAGCTAGTGTTGTATGTGCAAAGGTATATTGTTCTTGCATGTACACATATAGCACTCCCTGAGCATGACTCATTCCCAGTTTAAAACACGGGCCCCTGCAAGCTTCCCAAAACTGCTACTCCGCCAGGGAGTATCAGAACCAGCTTGTACAGCAAATGGGTATGACCACTTAGAGAGGTCATGTGGCCAGAGCATCCACTAGACAGCTCCCAAGGATTTCCACTGGTGGGACTTCTGTGGAAGCCCATGATGCAAATAAGCTGTCCTCCTATCCCACAAAAGGTTAATGTGCAGATAATAAAGAGATTCTGTGTCAAAGTCAAAAGTGGCAAGCTGATCTAACAAGTAGAACAAAAGGCATATTCTGCTCAGGCATGCTGTTCGCAAGGCTATACACTATTTTCTATCTTCAGCAATTGTAAAAGTCCATTGTAAAAAGCTACATTTTCAGACAGTCTTCCTAGTCCACAGAATTTGCAAGCTCATCCACTGACGTGCACAAAAACCTGTGTCTTCAAGGATAAGCCTAGATATGGATGGCAAATGCTGTATGTGCATTACTGAAAATTTGACTCTGTTTCAGGCTTCCTAACAATAATCAGTGTTACAAGAAATGTTTGACTGAGAATACACAGCTGCAAGACAAGATGGGTAAGGTAATATCTTTTACTGGACCAACTTCGGTTGGTGAAAGAGACAAGTTTTTGAGCTCCCCAGAGCTCTTCTTCAGGTCAGACACATCTCTTTCACCAACAGTAGTTGGTCCAGTAAAAGATATTATCTCACCCACCTTGTCTCTCATATTCTGCGACAACATGGCTACAACACTGCAAACAAACCATAGCTGTATTCATCAGTTTGGAATGTTGGCAAGAAAATTTGCCTTTGGTGCTGACGTAAAATGGTCCATCTCAGGATGTTAAAAAGAATGGGCCAGATTTTTACATCACTAGGACTCTAACTCAATTAATCCTAATCGTTTAAAGAAAAAAGGAAAATAACAGCAAAATATTTTAATTAAATTGTTTATCGTGGGAAATTGTGAGAAAAGTAAAAAATGCTTTATTATAAAATAGATGTTAAATATATTTAATCATATTTAACTAATTAAACCCATTCAAAATCCCATATTCTGTTATAAGAGACACAAACAGACAAATTTGCAAGGCTGCATGCATTCATGGAGGAGGCTTGTTCAGTAGCTGGCTGGTCAGGGTGACAGCCTGGGAACCAGGTCTGCAGGTGGTGAAAGTTGGCATAGCTCTAGTGATGTCACTGGAGCCATGCCAATTTATATCAGCTGAGGATCTGGCCATCTGACTGTTTATGGGAAAAATGGAGAGATTGCTGTTTCTGTCATGGAACCAGGGCAGTGACAATCACAGAGCACTAGCAATGCTATAAAATGATTGGTAAAAAACACGTATGCAGCAGTGAAGGAAAAGTGAGCACCAATGCAGAATCTTTGGCAGATTCTACAATTGCATATCACATATTTCAGCACTGCACCCAGGTGGAATACTATTCAACTTGCAAAGAGAAAAGCATGCTCATTTTAGCTGTCCCTACTGTTTCAGTAGTTGGTACATCATCATTAGGGCTGCAGCTGTGTCATCCCCATCATGAGTGATACGGATTCCTTGATTTTCCAGGTTTTAAAAAACCAATAACTTTAATTTTTTTTGAACGTTAGGGTTTTTTTTGCGGGAGGCGGGGGGGGGGGCAGGAGGGAAGTTACATGTGAGTGTATGGAAGTAAGCAATGGGATTTCAACGAGAATTTTGAGAGCTTCCAAGATAATTTCTGGGTGGTGCAAAAGGCTTGTGGGGCTCAGTGCTCTGAGGTGCTGTGTGTCCACAACTCTAACACTTAAGTGGAAACAGATGGTGCTCAATATCTCACAGAAATGAGCAGGTAAAGACAGCAGGTACTTAGCAGCAAGTCCCCTGTATCACAAAGGACCAGACAAGTGAACTTTCCAGGCCAGATTCTGATCTCAGGTGTACCAGTGTCAATCGAAAACAAGTCACTGAAATCAGTGCAACTGCTTCAGATTTACACCGAAATAGCTGAGAACGGACTTTTGCCCTCTTTGCGAGATCATTATTGATTTGTATTAGGATAGTACCTTGTGGCCTCTTTCAGGATCAGAGCCTCACTTAGCCAGGCACTGTATAAATGCATGCTAAAGCAAGGTCTCTGCACCAAGGAGCCTACAAGCTAAAAAAAAGATGACACAACTGAGTGTAACAAACAATAGAAAGTAAGGGGGAAAGAATAACTGCAACAGAAATGCTTGGTTACATAGGCTACCTATGCAAACAACCTGATGTTAATTCTTGGAGTTACAAATTGTTTATCTCCTGTCAAGCTGTATCCACTGCATCCATCATCATAGTATCCAAGGCCTTGTGTATATTAGAATTTTTGTGCTGATTTAATTAAATTGATTTAAAATGTATCTAGATTAGGGATTTGAACTTATTTAATTAGATTAATTGGGAATCTAATGCAACTTCTCTAGTACAGATCAGATCTGGGAGTTTCTCTTTCATACAAGATTAGGAAAAAAACAACCCCCAAAACCACACAAGTGTCGTTCAGATTAATGTCACTAAAACTGGAAAAATAAAGGTTTTGGTGTTCAGCACAATGCCCATGATTTTTTTTATCCTTTTTGTAATTATATGGTAGAAACTCACTAAATCCACTTTAATGCCAGGGAGACCCATTATGAATTTGGGGCTAGATTGGCACAGCCCTTGTTGACCGCAAAGGGGAGTAGAGCCCTCCACTCCCTCTACCCCTCTGTTCAGCTCTCCTCACTCAACTCAGCTCAACTCCAGACACGGGGGGCCAGGAGAAAGAAAGAGGGCTAGTCACCCAGTATTCCCCTGCTGCAATCAAGTGGACAGGGAAGGGTTGGGAAAGTATGGGAAATGGAAGGAGCTCCAGAGCGTCTGGACACACATAGGGGAGTAAGCTGTTCCAAGGAAAGGGGTGAAGTAACTTACTTTCCCTCAATGCCCCAGAGCAAAGCAGAAGCAGGAGCGGAATTGTAACATTGTTATTATTCCTTCTCTGGTCTGCCCTGGGTGGCAAGTGCAGCTACCAGCTGCCTCTTACTCAGGGTGTAAAGTTACAATCTAGCCTTTTAATGAATTAATGGCTATGTTCACAAGCACAGCAAAAAGAATCAAGGGATCGTGCATCATGAAACAGCCCAATCCTGGATTCCTTCACACCCAAAACTCTTACTGGCGTCAATCAGTGTTTTGGATGTGAGAGGAATGCAGATGTGAGCTTAGTAAGCCTGATTCTGATCTCACCCCAATTGTCACACTTGGTTAATTCCAGTGACTTCATTGGAGTTACACTTTTCATGAGCCAGTCAGATCACAATCATGCCCAATCTGCTGTGTTCATTTATTTTGACATGTATAACTTTAATTACTTAAGGTAACACTCTGTAGCATCACTACTGTATATTGTGTCAAAATCAAAGCAATCTACCTAGTAGGAGACTTCAGGGCATTTTGCCACTAAATCATTGCCAAGAAATGAGATCACTGGGTTATTGGAGCCTGCTTATTCAAGCTCCCAGGTGAAGTCAGTCAGAGCTTTTCCATTGACTTCAGTGAGAGTCATACCAGGCATGCTGGGAGACATCAGGTTTGGACATCAGTTAAGTGACGTTTAGCCGGGTGCCTCTGTATTTCCATAACCCAGGAGTAGGCAACCTATGGCACATGTGCCAAAGGTGACACACGAGCTGGTTTTCAGTGGCACTCGCACTGCCTGGGTCCTGGCCACTGGTCTGGGGGGCTCTGCATTTTAATTTCTTTTTAAACGAAGCTTTTTAAACATTTTAAAAAACATATTTACTTTACATACAACAATAGTTTAGTTAAATATTATAGACTTATAGAAAGAGACCTTTGAAAAACATTAAAATGTATTACTGGCACACGAAACCTTAAATTAGAGTGAATAAGTGAAGACTCGGCACACCACTTCTGAAAGGTTGCCAACCCCACCATAACCTTTAGCTTTTTCACAACGAATATCCTATGGTTTTTTTCACAAAAATTGCCATTATAAAACCACATCCCTAATCACCAGCCATATTGGCCATCTATACAATAGGCCACCATTTTGACTGACACCTTTAGTTTTTAATACCTTTTCTGTATGAATCATACCATATTTAAGAGTTTACTATTTTCTGAGCATTAATATCAGTCAAAAATATTTGGGGGAGTTTATCAACCATCTCCAGTTAACACCCAGGTACAGACACATACATATACTGTACAGATGTAGACCTCAAATATGTTAAGGGCTGTTATAAAGAGGATGGTGATCAATTGTTCTCCAGGGCCACTGAATGTAGGACAAGAAGTAATGGGTTTGATCTGCAGGAAGGAAGATTTAGGTTCAATGTTAGGAAAAGCTTTCTACCTGTAAGGGAGATTGTGGAATCCTCATCACTGGAGGATTTTTAAGCACAGGCTGGACAAACTGTCAGGGATGGTTTAGGTTTACTTGGTCCTGCCATAGCACAGGGGCTGGAATTGATGACCTCATTTCTGTGATTCTATGAATGAAATGCTGTCATTGGATGCATGTGCAAAGCTCCCATTGAAGAAAACTGGAGCAATGTTTGAGTAGTTTGTGATGTCACCAGAAAATTCTTGCGCTTTGTGATGCAATCGAAATCCTAACAGATAATGCATTTGTAGGGGAGCCAAGCAACCTGGATTCTATTGCCAGCTCTGTCACTGACTTACAATATGACCCTGGACAAATCACTTCACCACTCTGTAACTCAGCATCTTTGTATGGACAGGGCAATAGTGATACTTACCCTCCTTTGTCAAGACATTTGAGATCAACAAATGAAGTTCACTATGTAAGTGTTTTTAGTATTACTACCAGTCTCGGGTTTGCTGTGTCTGTTTTCTATAAAGCATCTGAGGCTAGCTTAATAGACAATATAATAAACAAACAAGTTTGACTTAGAGTCATACACACTAGAGGACGTTCCTGTTTTAAGAACATGAATCTTAAGAATTCACATTATCAGGACATCAGGGTCATAGGTCAAATGACACCTCACTGCAAAGCTAAGACTTTTCTTCACCTTTCTAATGACAATTGGTATGGACTTCACCTGCTGTTAATCTAGGAAAGAGCTATGTTGGTCCAATCATAATCCCCAAAGTATATAAATGAGTCCCCTCTTCCGTCTGGCATATTTATGTGTTTTGTTTTTTAGAGAAAAGCAGATGATTTCATTTAAGTGTTTAAAAAACTAGAGTTTGATTTCAACACTTATGAAGATCTCTTTGCTGGATAATGTGATCAGTGATCAGCTGCAGACTACAGTCTCTTTCATCGAAATAGGCACATCACCTGTCATCCTCACTTATATCAGTGTTAGTTATGAACACATGAGGAGGGCAGGATCCTGCAAGCTTATCCGTTTCTTCATTCTACCAACATAGACAAATTGAGGTCCATGCAGTTTAGTATACAGAGTCTTTTTCCATGACACTTCCCTTAAAAAGAGTTTTTCCTGCTATCCTTGGCTAATTTTTCCCCTCTCTACACTACAGTATCCAGCTGGTTGTTATCCTTCACCCCAAAGGTGGCTGCATTTCAATAGTACTGTATGTATAGAGCTGTAAATTGCTTTGGCTCCTTTATATCATCTAAGCTATTATGGGGTTACACTGCAGTATATTCCCATGGAGTCTGTACAAGAGTGTCTCACCTGATCTGCCGAGCATGTTGCTGTGGCCACTCATCTATTTTTAGCATACTAGCCCAAGCAGAGCTAGCACATCTGTGTATCCACACTGCAAGCACTTTTCCAGCTGCTGTAGAGACCTAACCTAAAATAAGAAACTATTATTCTACCCATTTTACAGATGGATAAACTGAGACATAGAGAGAGATAAAGGAAATTACCCACAGTGACACAGGAACTCACTGATCCAGGTAGAAATAGAAAATAGGTCATCCCATCCTGTGCTTTCCCCATTCAAATTTTAGAATCTACATTTTTTTCTTTTTAAAAGTCCTGTTCTTTTCTCATGAAGATTCAAATATTTATAATGGGGGATATAAAATAAAAAGGAGTGTGACTGAATCTATTGAAAATGTTTTGATTCATAAGTATATACAAGTACACAGAATGATTCCATTTAGACATCAGTTTCTATGTTAGTGAGTGTTTATGGGCTTAGGTTTTTCATAGGTTTAACAATTTATATAACTTTAAATTACATCAAGAACAATAAATAAAGATACCATGCTATGTAGAAGTCATTGCTGACAGATGTTTAGCTTAGTAACATGTCATTGGCAGCTTCTCAGATATGGTGCCAATCTAACAATTTGCATTCAATGTAACATGACGAGAGCACCACAATACTAGAAAGTGTATGAAAAATTGAGGCCTGAAACCATAAGCTCTTCTGTGTCTTATTTATGTGTTTGTATGATGCTCTGCACAACGGAGCCACAATGCTCTGATACCACAATACAACCAACAATGAGAGCAGGCTCTTAAAATCCATGGGAGTTCTGGCATTGGAAGCAGGACTGAGCCCTTAGCTCAATTAGTGAAGTTATTTAGGGTGCTTATACTAATTTGTCATCTTGTGTTACTCAGCTATCATTAACTGCATGACTGTAGCAGCCACTTTTACATTACTGATTTAAATATGCAAAAAGTCACCTCAACTATGGCTTACTGCTATTGCAAGCTCTTTAGGGGCTTTTTCTTTTGTGTGTAAATTAGGGCCTTGAGGCACTAACAAATTACAAATAAATTATAATAATGTGCCCCAAAATATATTTTATTTCAAAATATAAAATTTAGGAAGTTTTCAGTTCTTAGTATGACTTTACTGCTCTGTCCATTTGGGGGAAAAAAGGACAACAAATTTCAAAACAGAATAGATATTTGCCATTATTGCAAATCATTTTTCTGAATTTGGTTACTATGCACAAGCTACATCCTAAGTACATTTTAAAAGAGCATGCTGTGAAACCTGTCCCAGACCACTTGGTACATGAGATATCATTTTTTTATACATTATCTAGCTCTGTATTTATTCAGGAGATCAGTTTAGCTGTTGCTGTCTATTGAATATAGAATCTTTTTTAAATTGCCTAAATGAGTAGACACAGAACAATTTTAAAGAAAAGTGTGTATAATCCCTCAGGTAAAAGTGCACATAGGAAAGCGGATAAATTATATAACAGACCATACCTTTTTGCAGAAATAATCTACGGACTGTCATGCTCTTGAGTTATGGCCAACATGCACACTAACTATTGACATTAGTGGGAAATCTACACATGTAGTGATGACATGATATGGCCCTTGTAATGTTTGTATGTCTGAGAGACATTTACATTATTTTGAAGAAGCCCTCTTTGTTTTTTGACTAAATTCCAATACAGTAAAACAAGGAAATTCAATAGAAAAATGTTTTAATAATGTTAAGAATCCAAGATATACCGATGAAAGAAAAGAAATACCATACGAAAGCTGTTAACCCTACATCCTCAAAATAGCTCACATTGTTCTTTGTTCTCTCTTCCTTCTGTAGCTAAGATCTGATTTCTCAATAGGGAAGGCAGGGAAGGTCCCTTTACCTTCCCCTATACACTTTTCTGAAGTTAGCACATCATCATTTGCTAATTCTATTATGACTCACAGTTTACCTTTGTCATTAACTTTGTGTTCCCTCAGTTAGGAATTGTATCAATGTTTGGATCAGTGTGTTCATTTGTGTGTGTGCTTCTGTTGGCACATTACAAAACAAAGTTACAGACAGTGTCAGCCTCTGTTTTTAAATTTCCCTATTGTTGCTGGTTTATGTCATCCTCTTATGGCCCAATATTACTTTCAGTTCACATGTGTAAATCAGGAGTATTTCAGCTGAACTCGGTCGGTGGTGTTACGCAGATGGGAAACCACTTCAAATTAAATTCAATTTAATCCCAGGTCTGAGGGGGTTCTTGGTTTTGTTTTGAGTATCTATTGGTAGATGAGAGTAATAAAAACTCTTGAGAGAAAAGGTTTTACTCAAGGGATCAATTGTCTGTGAACATCTTCCTTTCTTAAAAAAGAAAAATGAAAACTCAGTGGTAGATTTAGGCATTGCCTGATGCAATCCATTGTTATGTCTGTATCTGATAATATTAAAGGTTCCAAGAGGTGGAGCAGAGTTTTTATGACTTTCTCAATCCATCAGGAAGTAATATGTATAAGTCATGAAAAGGTATTAGTCAAAAAGAGCCAAATTAACCAACATGTTAATAGGTGCAACTGCGTTGTCTTCAGTGGAGTTATATCTATTTGCATCAGAAATCTGTCTCAAACTGTGGAAACCCTCTGTTGGGCCAACACCACAATAGTATTACCTGGTCTCCCAACCATCTTCACTTCTGAAACACAGAAGCAGCTTCCATTAATAAAATACAGCATCCTGTGAGATCAGCAAGGTACTGGTTTGTCTTGATTAATCCCTTTGTTTAGCTAGCTGTATATTGTTTTCCTTGGAAGTCTGTTTCTATTTCAGACAGTTTTCAGCAGAATGAGAGAGGTACCTTCACCAACTTCTGTGATGATATTTCATTTTTCAAAACTTACATTTTCAGCTGTTCGGTTGTGCTAGCCATTATTGATTATTGTATTTGTATAAGGGAGACTTCCCATTATAAATTGTACTGAATGTATTTTATCCAGATATCATGGCACATTAATATCTTTGAAATAATAATACTAATATCATACTGATTATTTGATCCTTGATTGGATTTAAACAAGAAGCTAATAAAAATGAAAATGCAGAGAGATACTGAGCTAGAAGCAGTGAAGTACACCTTCACCCCAATATAACGTGACCTGATATAACACGAATTTGGATATAATGCGGTAAAGCAGTTCTCTGGGGGGGCGGATCTGCGCACTCTGGTGGATCAAAGCAAGTTCGATATAACTTGGTTTCACCTATAACGTGGTAAGATTTTTTGGCTCCCCAGGACAGCGTTATATCGAGGTAGAGGTGTATAATCAAGTTACCTAATCGGATACCTGCATCTTTCTCTGAGCCTCTTCTAGGACCTGGTCTTGTAACTTCAGAGTAAATTAGGAGTCAAGGCTCCTAAATAACACAGGCCAACATTTTCAAGAACAATCTCAGATTTTAAATTTCCAATCTGAGACACCTTGAGGCTGATTTTCAGAAGTGCTAAAAATTATTGCTTCCATTGACTTAATTTGGAGTTGAGTGCTGAACATTGAAAAAAAAGCCCAAACAATTTTAAATTGGACACCCATAACTAAAGGCCACTGTGAAAATGTTGGCCACAAAGTTTATCATATGCAGTAGACATTAGTGTAACTTGTATTAATACATGTATATAAAAAAGGAGTGTCTACTGTAAAACAGGTGAATGTCATATACTGTGTATTTAATCTTTCCTCATCTCGGGAAGATTAGTGCAATTATATTCCATGCAAGCTTTATGGAATTTGGCTCACTGTGATAAAGTTATACATTATTTGTATAATATGTCAATACTGTGAAAATATTGTATTGCAATATTTATGTGTTTGTGCATGTGTTAGAGAGACACACACAAAATAAGTAACTATGTAATACATTTATATAAATCCATTTAGGGGGTCTGGTCATATAAAATACTAGAATTAAATTAGTATTTCCACAGAATCTCAAAATACAATATCCTTGTCTTTTATTATTTGTTACAAGGAAGGAAACAATCTATCAGAGCACCGAACTGGGGTTACTCAGAAGTTTTATGCTCACATCTGCCAATGACTCATTGTGCCCTGCCCAGTGTCCCACATAACCATTCTGTGCCTCAGTTTCCACAATACTCAAATAAATGTAATAATACTTACCTAGTTCACATGGGTACTGTGATGGCTGATTAATTAATGCTTGCAAAGTGCTTTGGGATCCATGGATGAAAGGTGCAATACAGTTGCAAAGTATCATTACAATTAGTTTTGATTTTTTAAGGCAAAGTTTGGCTATAGTATTGCTGTTTGAAAAGGTTTTCATATTCCAAAGAAGTCACATTAATATTGTCAATGTTATTTAGGACTGCATCATCCCTCATTAACAATGGTATGGCTTTGTTTTTAGCTGCCTAAAAGTGTTTAAACGACATGGCCATTTAATATACGGCTGTTATGTATAACCAAGAGGACACCCAGAAGAAAGGGATTAGGCCAAACAGATTCCAACTCTGTACAGCTCAAACAGCCGAACTCTGAAAATGCAAGGTCTGATGTTCAAAAAGGTCGGCAACTGTGCAACTTGCCTTCCCTGCTCATTATTGAAATATACACCCTGTCTGTTGTAGATAGTATTGTGGGTTGCAGTCTCTCCCTCTTTGTAGCAGCAATAATAACTGATTTCAATTACAGAGGAAATGCATACAATATATAATGGGGGCTCCTGGGGTCAAGAGGATCTTTAAGGTCTCTCTCAAACAGTTTCCCTTCCTGGATTAGTATTCACCGCAATTGTAGCCCCGTTCCCAGTGCGGCGCACCGTTTCTTTGCAAGAGTGACACAACTTTCAATAGCCGGGATAGAGTTTTGGAAGAAGTTCAGTGAATCAGGCAAGGGAACTCCGCTCGTTTACTCTTCCCCGAGCCTCCCCAGCGCCCCCGCCCCCAAAGTGTGTGAACCCGTAAACCCAGCCAGGGGTGGCCAGGAAGGAGGGCTAAGGAGGGGCGAGGGCGGACCTGTTGGAACATCTCAGCCCCTTTTCTAGCAGCCAGAGCTTGCAGTCTTTACTCTGGCAAAACTCCCACTGACTTCAGCGAGAGTTGTGCCGGGGAAGGACGGGAGAATCAGCCCCACTGAGCAGGTGCACTGTCCCAGTCAATACCCAACACTCTCCCTGGGCCGATGTGTTTGGATTTGGCAGCAAAGAGCTGTCCCTAAACCGGGCGGCTCTCGGGAAGTTCTGGCGGCTGAGCCAGGAAGGTGGCCGATATTTCTTACCTGGGCACGCCCCGCACACAAGGCCTGGGGTGGGGCTGTTTGCACGGTGATGGAGACCCGTTACTTTTGTCCGGGTTCCTTAGCGCCCGCCCCACCGCTATCTGTCCCTGCCGTTTAAGTAACCAGCTACAGACTGTGCATCGCCCCCTCAAACTGAAGTGCCCCTTTGCTGTATTACTGCCCCATGGGAAGCACGGCCGAGCTGGGCTTGTATCAGACACGCCAGGGATTCGCTACAGACGCTTTAATAACATACCAGATGCGGGCAGGACTGACATTATGGAGGTTCAGCCCTGACGGGTCCTTAGCCTGGTGGGGTATCATGAAGACCGTGTTGTTCTTTCACTGCTCACTATCAACACGTGTCTGTGCCGCTTAAGATCAACCCCTCTTCTTTCTGCCGACTGACAAGCTAGCGGGGCGGTGTGAGTTGCAATCAAGACTATGTAGCTATTCGCTGATCTTCTTGGTTTCCTGGCAGATTTCCTATTCATCGTACTGGTAGCTTAGAACTTGTTGAATTTCGTTGGGTATTAGCTCTGTTTTTCTGGTGGTATCCTATGGTTGAAAGTGCGCTTGTTGTTTGTTTTAAACATACCGGCGGGTTTTAGCCAGCTAAAGACCAGCGTTTAGCCCTTTAGCTCTGCAGGTGTTACCTGTTGCTATGCAGAAGCTGTTGGGGTTTTCCTTCCTGTTTGGTATGCATTTGTTGTGAGGGGTGGTTTTTATTTGCTTGCTACACATTTGTGCCAGCAAATATTAGACTTCAAATTATGCTCAGATAATTCGGATCATGTTAGGGCAGACCAGTAATTGCGATCACGCGCTAATTCTAAAGCTACATTCTAAACTATTTTTCACAACTTCAAACATGTTTTAATGTATTTAAAGAAAAGGTAGGGGAGATGGTAAACCGTTTTGAACAGACCGAATGCGGGGGATAATAGTTCAGTTAAATTACTGATGAACTCTAAAAAAAATACATTCTTCCCTGTAATTATCTTTGGAAGAAGGAAAGAGAATTATCATTCTTTGCGGACAGGCGTTTTCATATTAAAGGGTTAATTTAGACTCGTCTTCACACAGATAATAATTAAAGGGGGGTCCAGGCTTTAAAGGGGAAGGTTTTAAAAATGTTTTTAGCGCTCTAACAAGGACAATATTCCTTGAAGGCGAATATAACCTAGTACTTATTTAGCATTGGAAATAAATAGCGTTCTTGATTTAGAAAATGTAAACTGCATGTTAGCTTGCATTGGTCCAGCAGTAGTTCTAAGCTTAACACGTTCAAGGTGTTTTATTTTCAAAAGGATTTCAGTTTTTCTCTGACGCCATTTATAACATAGAAGCAAAAAGAATTGTTTCACCAGACACTTTCATTAGCAGAAATGTGATCAGCCTTCGCCATCATCAGAAACATCAGAGCCGGGGGAGGGGGTGGGGGAGTAGCGAGAAACTAACCTGCGCAAATTAGAAGTTCATGAGTATGGTAAACCCGCTTGGAGTGTAATGCTCCTTTGGAAATCAAGGGCTAAAACTTCATTTCAGTCATTGCCATTAGCTAACTAGTGCCGATTCCACAGCTCAGCCCAGCTTCAGCTTTTAGTGCGGTAGGGCATGTAACCAGACGCAGACGATTTTATCTTTTTTATCATATGATCAAATAAATTAAAGTGGAAGGGAACACCTACGTTTGGACTTAAAAAAAAAAAAAGTTAAATGAGTTCTAAGGGATACTCCCAACCTCAGTCTTTCTGATGTGCCTACAACAAGGCAAGGCTTTTGGAATCCAGCCTCCTCGTTGTTGCTTTAGAGAGTATTTTAAATAGAGTAACCTTTCCCTCACCACCCTACAATTTGTGGGGATGAGAAAGTGGCAAACGAGCGCGTGGGGTGCGGAAGAGTTTTGCAGGAGGGCTACGTTTCAAACAGTAGATTTAACAGGCACTAATTCTGCTTGTAGCAGAGGTGTAGGTGGATACTGAAAACATCTTCCACCGGGGTGTCCTACTTTAGCAATTCTAATTAAAAGGGAGTTTAAAAGACGCAAAGGAAGAGCAGGCTGTGCTTTATTTCCAGTGGGCGTGGGAGATAGTATCAGACACAAAACGCTTCTAGCTTGTTCTAATGTGCACCTTTGTTTAAAAAAAAAATCACGCTCACCCTTTGATATGAACTCATGTATTTTTAACTGAATTTCTTTCTTCTGCTGTGTGATCTGATACCTACCGTGTGGCTCTGGCCCACTTTCAGCCCTGCAGGTGCCCTGTATTGTGTGTATTCCTGAAAGGCGAGAGGAAAGTCTTGCATCTAGCGCTCTCGTGTCCTATGCCTGTGATTGTCAATTCAGCGTGTCCGAACTAGGGGTCAGCAAACCACGATCCCCTCCCGCTTTTGACACCTGCCCCAGCCAAGAAGAGCTGTGGCTTTGTAGGTGCAGTGTGGGGAGTGGGGATCTGACGTTCCAACACCATGAAGCAATAAGGCAGCCGGCTTGCCGATGGCGCTTTTCCACGGCTGCTTATTGAAAAGGAGGCTTCACGGCCACCTATCAATGGCATTGGATCCAAGTCACTTTTTCCACATGATGCGGCAAAGTTATAGCCAAGGCTCTGCAAGTTCTCCCTGGTATTGTACGCGCGCTCGAGGCCAAAGCATCTGTGTTTAAAGCCCAGGCACGACCACTAGTGCGCCAGAACCCGCCAGTGATCGGGGATTCCGAAGGGCTCAAACACAGTTTTCACTGAACTTTGCTCATGGGAGATGAGGCGGGAGAACAAATAGAGACACTCACCGTGCTCTTTGGCTTTGCAGGGTAACTCCTTCTCGCTCTCTTCTTTGTGTCTAAACGAAGAGAGTTTCCAGCCCGGGCACACAGTCTAATGCCCTGGATCACCCTGACTGTTAATTTAATCTACACTAACCGGGGAGTGTATGATTGGAGCTCAAGTATTGGTTTAGAAAAGCTGGAAGCGAATTCACTCTCCCACGCCCCGCATTCCCCAGCTGAGGGTCTCCCAGCCTTAGGTTCTCCCAGTATTGCATAAAGCAACATACCTACCTTTTCAAGAGTCACATTTCCTATTACAGGTTGCATTTTGCTCCAAAGAGTCATCCGTTCACTATCTGAAACGCACACGCCGTGTCCTGCATGCGGCGTGAGGCTTGATTTCACTTGACTTATTGTGTCACCCTGAGCTTTGTGAGTGCCTGAAAAGCCTCACTTATCAGAAGAGGCGAGGCAAGACACCGGACAGATCGGGGAACAAACTCTAATCCACCCTACAGCAACCCCACTAAAATCCCGATTCCCTCCACGTGAAATTTGATTTCTAAGGCGGGAACCTACAGCGGGAGAATAATGGAGACCAAGATAGCTGAGCAGACTGTGTGATCTGTGTCCGCCCTCTCCCCTTCAAACTGTATTCACAGCCAGCCAGAGAGCGCATTGACTCCTGTTTGCAGCATTTCCTACCTGTCTGTGCATCACGCTTGGAGCTGTCCGCTAGTCACTTCTATATATGAAATCACCAAGCCCCCTTCTCCTTCTTTTTTAGATTCCTTCCACCCACCCATCCCCGGGTTTGAGTTAATACAGATGGATCCCCCGTATCGCTACTAGGGTGATTGCCTAGGAGGCTAAACGCGACAGGGAAAGAAAGGGGGGAGGGATAACCTACGTTATTTTTCTGTTACTAATTCCCATTCGGATCGGACTCAAGGGACAAGGCGATCGCTCAATAAACCCTCCTTCTCTCTCCACCACGGCTTCCTTCCTTCCTTTTCTCCGGCACATTTCGCCCCCCGCCCACACGTTTACTTCTCCCTCTTCGTGAGGCATAAACCAGGCAAATTAAAACTTTATCAAAAATAGGGAGAAAGGGAAAGGACAAGCAAAAATAAAAAAAAATAGAAAGGGGGAGGGAGAAAAAAGACAGTGCCTGCGTCTGATCACTGACCATCTGTGCGAAAGGTGATCATTGTTAGGTACTCACATGGCTGGATGGCAGAGCAGCGTTTAGCAATTAATAAATCTCTCAGCTTGAGCTCTTCTTCCCCGGGTTGGATTGTAGCTCTGTGTGTGTGTGAGTCTCTCTCTCTCGCGCTCTCTCTTCCACGCACAAAACCGGTCAGATGCTTCGGGACCGGTCACTTTGCAAGGGGAACAACACGGGAGGGTTTGTATTACTCCAGGTTCGTGTGTGTAGCCTATAAATACCGAACTTTTTGATGGAATCAGCTAACAAATGAGAGGAGAAGGCGTAATTTTGCGCATGGAGCCCCCCTTTCTCTTTGTGAGATTAAAAACCCCCCAGGCAGCAGCCAGGGCTAAAGTTGTGGGTGTGTGGGAAGGAATTGGACTTTATTGGGATTGTGTGTGAAGGGTTTGTTTTGTTTGTTTGCTTTTGTTTTTTTTTCTCCCTAGGACATTTATATTCGCCCCCCCCCGCGCCTCTCCCTCCCAACCATTGGGAGAAACTGCCCTGGATTAGCACTGACTTTCACTCCCAGTGGGCTCTGTGGTGCGTTTGATGGGTTTTTAGGAGGGAGGGGTCAAGAAAGCACATACCTGTCCGTGTGGAGGTGAAGGAGATGGTGATGGATCAGGCGCGGGGGGATTAGTGATCACTTACTTGAAAAATATAAAGGGGAACGCTGGAGAATGCAGCCTGAAATTATTTGTGGGGAGGATTTTATTTGGGAGAGAATGGACGGAAGGGAGGAGGGTGTCTGGCTGGGGCTTTTAACCACCGCCTATACATATAATCCCACACAAAACAAAGCACTGAGAAACACCTCTCTTTGGAGCTTTAATGCGCCCAGGAATCCCAGAATGCAGGGGCGTGTTAAATTATTGGCACCAGCTTTGAGCCTGATGGGCAGGGGGGCTTGGACATAGAGGGCATCTTGGAGGATTGTTCTGTAAATTGCAGCTTACTTGGTTTGCCTGCATCATTCCAGAGCCAGTCTGGATTTCTGGGATCAATTCCTCAGTTTGACTCCTCCTGCCTGAGCTAGGGGAGTGATGTGAGGTCCAAGGACAGGTTTCCTTGCGAAGACAACCCCCTTGTTTTTAGGCTCTGTGGCTGCACAGGGGTATGCCACTCGTTGAGTTTGATTGTTTCTCTCGCTTTGGTGCCAAGATTTTGCTTTGTGTGCGTGCGTGCGTGTGTGTGGGGGGTGTCCCTACCACCCTGAAAGCTCTAGCGGCTACTACAAACAACCAAAGCGCCACAAGCCCTCTGCAAAAGTCTCAGGTTGCAAACCTGGGAGGGGACAGTGAGGAGGGAGGAAAATGCCCCCCTCAATCAATGCCCCTTTCCTCAGAGCCGGGTAACAGTTTGGTGGTGTAGTGAATATAAACTTTTTCCTTAAGTGCCCCCCATTCCTCCCTGCTCTCCAGTGTGTAGCGGGGGCTGGAAACCAAAGGGGATTTCCCCAGGACACATGCGCAGCACCCTGCTCTCTCTTGGGAGCTGACCTGGCCTTACTGGGGTTTGTTCCCCTTTCCTTGGGCATCAGACGGGTATTAATTTAAGCAAACTTTCCCCACCACCTGTCTCTGAGCTGGGGCTCTGTCTACAGGACCGTGGTCTGAGCCTGGGCTGTGTCAGACTTTTTGCTATCTATCTCTCCTGCGGCTGGCCAGCTGGGGACTCCACTGGCAGGGCACTGTCCGAGGGCCGTTCGTAGCCCTCGGGGGGAGTGGAGGGGGCTTACTACCCTTCACCCAGCCGTGAGCTCCGCAATATATTTAGGCTTTAAAAAACTCTCTTTCATAAACCCAACCCCCTAATTTAAAAAGATTCAAGAAGTAACAAATCCGAGAGCGGAGAGGTCAAGAGTCAGGTCGCCTGGCAAACAGCAGCGGCGTTAGGGGCCCATTCTACCCCTCGCTGCCCCGTCCGGCGGGGCTAGGGCGGGGGAGTCTCTGCCTCGCCCCAGCTCCTTTCACACGCTCTGTCCCGCTTTGTGAACATCGGGGGGGAGGGTTATGGGGAGATTGTGCGAGGTTGACTCCCCCTCCAGGCTTGCCACACGGAGTTTACAGAGTCGGACAGCAGCCCCAAGGCAGAAACGCTCTTTTCCAGCTCCATCCTCCACTTCAGAGCAACCCTTCGGCCGCACTCCGGCTGCGGGGTTGGGAAAGAGCGTGTCCCTAAAAGCTAGTCAGGGCGGGGCTCCATCCCCCCCGCTATTTTTGTGAATAAACTTAGCAGCATTGACACTTTTTAGTCTCTCTCCTAACGACAGCTACCTGGGTCGAGGGGCGGACGCTGAATCTCAGGCGAGGTTCAACCGTGGAGCTGCTGCTCAGGGGCCCAGCGCTTGGAGCCACGCCGAGGTTTGCTCCCTTCGCATTCGGGGTGCTGCGGCTCCGGGAATTTCAGGCCAGATGGTGCCAGTTCGCTCAGCGGCGACTTTGCTCTATGGCAAACACCAAGTGGAGTTTATCTTTGCAGCGGGTGCATGTGATGCCCCCGCAAATCGTGCGGCACAGCCTTTCTATGAAACGCCTCTTCCTATAAGGGTGCGGGCTCCGCCAGGGCTCGCCTAGGAGCGAGCTCATGCGGCAAGCGGGGGGTGGCAGCCTGGCCGGTTCTGAAGCAGGCACGGAAGTGATGTGCTGCAAAACACGAGGAAAAAGTGGCTTTGGGGGTGGGGGTTCGTATTGCACTCTGTGTTTCCTGCAGCCTCTACACTGGTGCTGCTGGGCTCCGCACAGGTCCTCCAATTCCACCACGTGGCGGGAACCCCAAAGAAAGCTCACTTTGGAACAACAAATTGTATAACACCCCCCCCCTCGGACTACACACTATATGCCACTAAAATTGCGTGTACACACACTATGGCTACACACTATATTAACATATAGTATATACACTCATACGTACACAGTCGCACATATAAACCATATAGTGAATGTATATATAGTGTGTGCATCACGTATATACAAGATATATATAAAGCCAGAATATATATACCAGCGGCCTTATTCAGGGAATAACAATGTCCATACACCGCTCATGCCATGGCTATGTATACACACTATATACATATACATAATGACACTCTATAAAGAGTGTGTATTAAGATCTAGTGTATATACATAGCCATGGCATGAGTGGTGTATGGACATTGCTATTCCCTGAATAAGACCGCTGTTATCCGGTAGTCGGGATAGGAAGAGGGAGAGACAGACACACAACCCCCGACATTAGCAGCCCCCTGTTTCCCTTTGCTCTGTGCTGGAGATATTAAAGGGTTTCTTCTATTAGGCTCCGAGACTCTCTTAAGTTATTTTCAGTCTGGCGCTCTGGTCTATCCATATACATTTCCAATCTCATGGCTCATAAACTATTAGCAAAAGGATTTCATTATTCACCTTCTGTATCCTACAAAAGGAGAAAAAATATATATACTCTTGGTAACAACGGGAACGGGTCTGGGTTTAAATCATAGCCCCTTCTGCGGCTTCAGTCTGATAGCTACAATTCTAGTCAGTTTGCAAGGACCATACAGCCTCCCTCTGTGCTTCTGTCTCTGTCTGTCTGTCTCTGGGTACACAGGGAAGTATTTTTGCCATCTCGTGGACCTACCCGCGCCCAGTTTGCAAGCAGTGTCCTAGGGGTAGGGGTTGTGTAGGGATTATTGTTCAGAGGTAGCGAGTGCTGCAACATTTTAATGAAACAGAAGAAAATGAGGGGTCGTTTTTATTGCGTAGGGGAGAAATATTCCTAGGGAAGGAATATGTTGAAAAAAGATTCAGCCAATTTTAATAAATGAACAATTTTAAGAAGTGATTTTGTTGGCCAGGACAATGGGATAAATCATTTCCCAGGGTGTGAAATACAAGCTCCCTCGTGCATACGTGGAGAACACATTCTAGCGAACCGAGGGTCGGAGACTAAGGAAGACAAGGGGGTCATGGGCAGGGGGATTTCAGGGGAGGCAAACTGCTGCACTGAGGCCTGTACATTGATACGGTTAGGCCAAGTTGAATGCAAGAACAGGCAGGCAGGCAAGTTGCTGTGAATGGACTGGTAGACCAGGGTGAGTATAGCAATATAGGGCCCGATCCTGCAGTCTTTACTTAGGCTAATCTGCCATTGCCCGTACTGGGAGCCTGGCTTCAAGCCCCTGAACACAGAAATGTTAATACTCAGGGCAAACTCTTATTTTTCTCTTCTTTAAAAAAAAAAAGGATTGCAGAGAAGTTTAGACCACGAGGTAATTATAAAAGCCAAGCTAGCCATTTTAGAGAGAGACCCACTTTGCAATTTTACACCGCAGAGCAAAATATTTCAGCCAAGTCTCAGGTCATCATCAACAACAGCGTAATGTTCCCTCTCTGTTTAATATACATAGTGTGGGAAATGCAGGAAAAACAGAGCTAACACCTGTAGTGCTAGAGGAAAAAAAATCAAATTACTATTTAATATTTTTGGATGATTGCGCAGGGCGCTTTTCAAAAATCCTCCATATTTAATTATATATCTAATGACTTTTGGGGGGGCTGCCATTGCTATTTCATGTTAAGAAACGAAGGGCTTTCTACTGAGTTTTTACATTCTGGTATCTTCAAAAAGATTTTCCTTGCGTGTTAATTGCATGCTGTTAAGCACATCTGGGACTGCAAAGTGACCAATCTGGACCAACTTTTAATTAACACATTGACCTGATGAAGAAGCAGACTCCTTCAAAAATGTGCATCTTGTATAAATATAAACATCCTGCATAAATTACCAGATTGGTGAGGATAATTACCAAAATGGGGGAGTCTTTGTGCACATGTTGGGAATATACAGTTATTTCACACTCTGGCCATGTTAATGAAGCCGAGTTTTATAGTCGTTCTTTTGTACAGTCATTCAGAAGAGAAATCAGAAAAAGCCTTCACCTGAAGAGGGATTTTAAAAATTACAGCCACATCATGAAAGATTTAGTTTGAGGACTCCGAGAACCTGAATGTCTGAGGTCTCTGTTGCTGTCTTTCAGTGAGTGTGCAGTAGCTTTGACTGTGATGCAAAAGTTGCTCAGGTCCACGTTTTAAGTTCTGATTCGAGCCAAGAGCTTTAACTGGGACTTCACCCAGTTTAAAATCTCTCTCTTTACATAGTAAGGAAGCAAACTGAAAGCCAGAGGATTTTGTGCGGGGACCGCTGTGCAGCGAGGGCAGAGGCGGCTGCAGCTTTTGAGGCTTCGCGTTTCGCCTAGCCTTCCTGGAGCCGGACACCTTGGAGGAGCCATAGCTGTCTATAGGCGATTGTATGCAGGGGGTGGGTGTGGAGGAACTGGAGTAATTTAGCAGTGTGCAAAAGGTAGAAGCAGCATCAGGAAGAAAAGAAGGGTGGATGGATGGATCGGGCTACGGATGAGAAATACTCGTGTAGTAACTGAACCACCAGCATTTTACAGAGGATCAAGACTGCTAAAACCTTTTGAAAGGTGTGTGTGTGTGAGAGAGAGAGAGTTACCTACGCAAGGCAAAAATAGGGGCCAGTGGTCTGAAATCTTAACCCCTTTTCTCTTATTTACTTTTATCTCGTTAATATTTTTGTAGGTCGTTCATTCCAGCCTACATTTGAAGTGGTTACATGCAGCCAGAGAGACTGGAGTGTATAACTCAGGAGTTAAATAGTAACTTCCCCTTCAGGTAAAAATTAAAGGTCTTGTTTTTTTAAAAAAACAACAACAACATTTCCCCTTCATAGCAACACAAGTTTATATTTAACAGAATAGACTGATCCTACAGAAACACTCATCAGAATCACCTCTCACCAGATACGACCTGGGAAGAAAACTGTTTTAAATTCGCTACGATCACAAACATTGGCTGGATTTCCCTCCCCACGTTTATTTTTATTTAAAAGGGAGCTTTTAAAATGTGTTTTATAGGCGAGCTTGCCAGACCTAAACAAAGCCAAAGGGTAGAGGAGAGAGAGATGTACACAAATTCCAAGTGCTTCTTACAGCTGTAGATTTGAGTCTTTACATGATGGAAGAAGTGGTTTAATTCAACAAAAGACTACAGGAAACAAAATCACCGGTACCCACATGGGGGGGTTTGAGGCAATCCGGAAGAGCTGTCTGTTAGGTCGGAAATCTCTGGCACCGCCTTAACAGTGCTTTTGAAAGTTTTAGGGGAGCACACTCAGGGCTGGTGCAAGGAAGTTTTGTGCCCTAGGTGACACTTCCATCTTGTGCCCCCGCCCTCCAGCCCCGCGGCAGCTCCCCCCTCCCCCAGCTGTGCAGCACCTCGCCACCCCAGCTCACCTCTGCTTCGCATCCTCCCTGAGCAGCAGCCCTGCTCTAATTCTCCTCCCAGGTTTGCAGGGCCAAACAGCTGATTGGTTCTGCAAGCCTGGGAGGCAGGAGAAGTGGAGCAGCCACCCCCACTCCAGGAGCAACTGCTGTAAAAAAAAATTGGGGGCACCACTTTTTGGTGCCCCCAAATCTTGGCGCCCTAGGCAACCTCCTAGTTTGCCTTAATGGTAACAGGGGCCCTGAGCACACTGCTTTGAGATCATAATTCATCTGTCATCTGATATGAAGGGAGAGACAAGAGCTGGCTAGCTCCAGCTGGTCCTGCATTTGATTTACTCCGGGTTGTTAACATGGGTGCTGTGGTGTTTTGATAAGAAAAAAAGGAGTCAGCAGTTTGGTTAGGAAAACTCTGGGTTGTTGAAGATGGCTGCAATTTTAAGCTAAGGAATGTGTTGTTGCTGGGACTATTTTTACAATGCATTCCTAGCTGGTTCCTGCTATCTCATCAGTTACTGTTAGCACTTAACTATTTTTCTCACTTTTCTAAGGAAGTCAGACAGTGGCATGAACTTCTATGCAGCTTCAGGGGCTGACCCGTGCAATTTATGCATTCACATGAAATGCACCTAACAAGGGGTTTTGAAACAAGGATGAAGTCAATGGCCCTGATTTAACTAGTCATGCAGGCAACACATTCTGTCTCCACAGAATCCCAGAGTTGTTCATCTCAGGCCTCCCCTTGCAGGGCTGTGTATTAGGCCACTTCAGTTCAGGCTGAAAATTCTTTTTTCCATACTGTACAGACATACCCATAGGAGCCACAAAACTGAACTGTAGGCAGCTGTCCTGAATGAGTTTATTATTCAGACTCCCCCTTTCCCCTCCCCAACAATAGTTTAAATCACAAAATTCTAAAGATCAGAGCTAGGAAATAAAAAAGGAACAGTCTGTCTAATATATATGCCCTTCTGGGGCAGAGCAGTACAATACATTGGCAGGCCAGAGGGAGCCAGGTCCCCAGGAGTAAAGAAATAGCTCACAGTCTACTGGAAAACTGCTCCAGTGGGGGACTTAGAATTGGGCCTGGTGGATTCTGTCCCAGGTCTCATACTACATCCATTCTGTTTGTATCCATAAAGGGGCTAATAACATCTGCCCACCATGGGGCTTGTGTGTGTGGCTTTACGAACCAGTGCTTGAACAACCATCTGAGACCCTCAGGAAGAGTTCTATAGGGCAGCAGAGGCATAATGATAACAACACTTCTTATTAAGGTTCCCTGACAGTTCCATGTCCAAGTCAGGCCCATACTTAAGTGACTTACACTTTGCCAAAAGTTAACTGTTTTAGGCTGAAATTTCCCGTGCTGGGTTATGCTGCCTCAGGCTGAACATGTTGCAAAATTTCAGCAAAATGGTCCGACCATTTCTGAGAATGAGGATTGTTTAAAAAGTGAGCTTTTTCATAGACCTATCAGGGTTGGAAGGGACTCAGGAGGTCATCTAGTCCAACCACTGCTCAATGCAGGACCAAGCCCCAGACAGATTTTTGCCCCAGATCTCTAAATGGCCCCAAGGATTGAGCTTATAAGCCTGGGTTGCAGACCAATGCTCAAACACTGAGCCATCTCTCTTCCCATTTTCTTTAAAATGAATTAGAAAAGAGACTTGAAATTTGGTAGAGTTTGGCCAGGCATGAGCCTTTTGCTAGATGCATGAAATTTCACTCAAATGTGGCCTTTAGTTTAGTGTCGTGAAAGGTAATAGCCTGGCAGCCCTGGAAGCAGTATGAATCTATTTGTCTACTGATCAGATACACCATAGACAGCAGAGCACTTCCCTGTCTTAGGCCGTGCTAAACGCGCGCGAAAATCGATTTTAGATACGCAATTTCAGCTACGAGAAAAGCGTAGCTGAAATCGATTATTAAAATCGATCTACTCACCCGTCTCACCGCGCGGGATCGATGTGCGCGGCTCGCCATGTCGATTCCGGAACTCCGTTGGTTTTGGTGGAGTTCCGGAATCGATGTAAGCGCGCTCAGGGATCGATATATCGCGTCTAGATGAGACGCGATATATCGATCCCCGAGCAATCGATTTTAACGTGCCGATCCGGCGCGTAGTCTAGACGTGGCCTTAGGGTATGTCTACATTAGAAATGCTACAGAGGCACTGCTGCTGCAGTAGCACTGTAGCACCGACACTTACTAAAGCAACGGCCGGGGTTCTTCCATTGCTGTACTAAATCCTCCTCTCTGAAGGCTTGTCTACACTTGAAACGCTGCAGCAGTACAGCTGCAGCTGTGTTGCTGTAGCACTTCAGAGTAGGTATTACCTATGCCAACGGGAGGTATTCTCCCCTCAGTGTAGGTAATTCACCTCTGTGAGGGGGTAGTTAGGTCTACACTGGAGCTTAGATCGACTTAACTACATCTACAGGGGCATGAGATGGGCTTCTCATATCTTACAGGCCCTATTACGAACATGATCTGTTATTCTAAGAACTGTCTAAAAGAAGAAATAGTGGAAACAAAAAATAGTTTACTGAATTTATGAGAATTAGACTGAAGGTCTGATTCTAATCTCATGTAGATGAGTTTAGGCTGGTGTAACTTCTGATTTCACTGATGTTATACTTGCCTTACACCACTGGGAGATCAGAATGTACCACTACACTTCTATGAATACGAATACCGTTACGAGCCATGGGCCTGATGCTGCACCCACTGAAGTCAACAGAAGTTTTGCCATTGACTTCAGTTAGAACAAGATCAGGTCCCATAAATGTGAATCATTATGTTGGATAGCAATGGGCCGATAGCCTTAGTTGTCATTCTTGTATTTGGTTCTCAGCCAGTAAAAGAAAGTTTATTCATCACAAACAATAGAAAAGATACACCTAAGCCATTCTAGTCTCTGTTAAATAAGTATTTAGAATTAGCAAAATACATCACTGTGGATTTTAAAATCATTCACTTTAAGGTGTAGTACAGAAGTTCAAATGACAAAACCCACTTAAAACAGAAATCCTGTATTTGTATTCCGTGCATTCCTCTAACCACAACCATTCGTAAAAGGAACAAAATGCTGATTTCTAGGAGTGCCCGACCGAATCAAGGTCTTATTTTCATGTAAAGAAAGTATTAGCTTTGCTTGTGACGATCATCCTGTCTCATCCCACCACAGAGGTGGCTGTATTTCAATGACTGAGAAGCGACTCTACATAATGGATATACATGTCATGCATACATATTGTTGATACAGGAGAATTCTGACACAGGGCAGCTGTTCTGGGAAAAAGGTGCTAGATGATGTACAAACCACAGAAATAATCTGTTCCTTAGCTAGGTGTGCCTTGGAGTGGTCCAAAGCAATAGTAGGATCATAGTGAATCATTTGAGTGCAGGGTTTATATCGGTTACAGTGGGATCATTAATGACCACATGTGTGCAGGCCCTTGTCTTTATTGCTGCATGAATGAAACCTGCTCTTGCTGTGGACCCTTCCAACACAAACCAGGGGAAAAGAGAAAAAAGGAGAGCATAAGAAATATGATTATTATTAGAGCTTTCTTGAACATTAGGAGCTCAGTCTTTACTAGCAATTATTAGTCTATCTCTGTCACATTCACCTTTCTGGCATTATTTCCCTGCTGGATACTATCTTTAATTCAAGCAGCATCTTTTTTTCAAAATTGAAAGGCAAAGTTAGATTAAGGATGATTAGACAATTCCAAATTCTACCAGTGACTAGCTCTGTGGCCTTGGCCAGCTCATTTAGGGAACATTTTCAAAGGCACAAATGGCAGTTAGAAGCCTAACCCTACCGTCAGTGGGCGCTAGGTGCTTAACTGCCATTTGTGCCTTGGAAAATCTGCCTTTTGCTGAATCTGCATCTCAGTTCACACATTTGCAAAGTAATGGGAACAATAAAACTTGTCTACTTCACAGCTGTAATTATTGGTGGTATAGTTCTCTGAGACCTTCCAAGGAAATATACCAGATGAACACAACTGTTATTGAAAGTTCTGTGTGATATAAACTGTAGAACTGAGACCAACACAACAGCAGATAGCACACACATTGGTACCCTAGTGTATATAGGACGGGTGGGCCAGGACAGAGATGTTCAGCAACACACAGTGTGGTCTTTCTTCTGTTTGGATGGAATGAGACTGTGATGATGAAGATAAAGGATCAGTAGGAACGTATGCAGAACCTGATGATGAAGTAGTTTGACAATTAATGAGGCCAAGATTAATTAAAATATATATTACCTTCCAAAATCTCCATAAAAATTCCCAGACTATCTTATTTCAAAGGGTTTAATCACTGCTATCTGTGCCTGAAGAGTCATTTTTTAGAACTGTTCCATATTTTCTTCAATATCAATACTTCTGGGGTGTCAGTTTTTCAAAATTTATCTGAGCCTTACATTTGGAGTTCCTGAATATCATAAGTTGTAAAGTAACCTGATCAAATGCTAGAGGTTAGATTTAAAGCAGAGGCAGAGAGTCCAACAAGACATTGAAACCTAAAATGAATTAAAACTCTGGTCCATTGAGCGGAAAGACTAAAGAGCTACAATGTACATAATTAATTAGACTCAAATGTACCAACTTCCTTAAATGTACTGTACTAATATTTTTAAACATGTGAGTGAATCAGGTCACAGACTGGAACAAAGTGTCTTATAAGCAATGTCCTCGTCAAAGTGGGTTTGAAAATAAGCACACAAGTGCAAGGTCCCAACTCAAATAATAATATTTTTAAACAAGTGATCAGTGTCCCGGGATTTCAAATTATTTACGCTTTGAATACATTTGTATTCAGTTTAAGTTCTGATAAATATATATATATAGTTTTAACTTCTGTTTGGTAATCGTCTTTTGTGGTAATAGAGTCCTGTTAGTGTTAAGGTGCACTGAATGATTTTTTCTTTTATTTTAGGGAATTATTTTTCTTTCAGTGTTTTTGGTTGCATATTTTATTTCTTCCATTCCTGCTGCTTTGGAATCCATTCTCCTCTCATATTGGTATCAAATCAGAGCTACAATGGTTTTATACTGGTATAAGTGAGAGGAAAAATTAGTCTCTTCATACAATTTCTACTTTTCAGTATTGAGATTTTTAGAATCCTTTTGATCTAATATGGACTGTTCCTTTCCAAATGTGTGTTTCTGAGCCAGTGATGTATTCTTACTGAATCACGCAATCAAAGAGGGATGATCCTTAATGGGAACAATTCAATGTTTGTACAGAAAATAGGTTGGATAAACACTCTCTGAGCTCCAAGCAGAAGTATGAACATTCAAACAGTGACTACAGCAAAGACTGGGGTGCAGTTTCCTTTCTGTCAGGTCATCCTATTTTTGGCCCTCTCTTCCTCTTGGTTGACAGAGTCCATTCTTATATCTTTGATTAGGAACATAGGAATTGCCATACTGGATCAGCCCATTGGCCACGTAGTCCACTATCCTGTTTCTGACAGGAGCCAGATTCAGATGCTTCAATGGATGGTGTAAGAACTCTGCAGTAGGAAGATGTGGAAAAATTCCTCTCCCTCCCCCCCAAAGGGCTCATTGACTTAAGACCTGAATTCTAATTTAAGTCAATGGAAAGGCTGATTGATTTCAGTTTTGTTGGATCAGCTCTCAGATGATACCAGAGTGCGTAGCAAAATAGTTCTTATAATGTCAATAACAATTTCAGAATAAAATTTAGGAATGTGTGAGTACCTTGATTGCTTTCCTCTTTCAGTTCATTCATAATTTCATTCTTCCTCATTAAATGGCAACTATCATCAATGATCAAATTATCCCATTATCCCATTTCCTAAAATAAACAAATTTAAGCACAATAAAGGATAAGATTTTTTTAAAACAAATAGTTTTGTTATTGAGGTGTTTACCAAATTACCCAACAAGTGAATTAAGAAGACACCATAAATAGGTTGAAGGCATATCTATGTAAGTGCTAGTCATTATTATTGCTTGATGTTCATGGCATTTTAGAGTAGTGATAAAAAAAGATTTTTGACATGAAGATCTTACAGTTTAAAAAACCTGATCCTGGAAATGCTTACTTCCACAGGACTACTCATGGTAGTAAGCACCATGCCTGATAAGTGTTTTCAGAATCCAAGCCCCTAAATTAAGACAGAAGTGGAGATGACAACATGATTATGCATTCACTGGAGAAGCTATTCCATGTGGTTTGAATCCAATCCAGTCCCTGTGGAAGTCAACGGAAAGACTCCTATCGATGTTATTCTTAGCTATCCAGGTATTTCTATGTTTGTATATGCTTCCTAAAGGGCTCACAATCCTACCACCTCCTCTGTGAGGAAGAGAAGCACTATCTCTACATATGGTGAATTAAGGCACAGAGTAGATGAAGTGAGTCTTCAAGGTTACACAGTACACTTGTGGCTAAGCCAAGAACTGATTTCAGGTCTCCTCAGTCCAAGTACAGTGCCTTAGCTAGTGGATCATCCTTCCTATCTTTAATGCAGTGGTCCCCAACCTTTTTCCGGGTGGCGGGCGCCAGACGACGAGCCACCGAGGACCATGGCCAGCGGACAAGCATCCGCCAAAATGCTGCCAAGAAGCAGCAACATCAAGAGGCATCACTGCGGAAAATCAGTGGCATTTCGGCGGCGATGCCTCTTGATGACACTGCTTGTCGGCAGCATTTCGGTGGCGACGCCTCTTGATGATGCCGCTTTTCGGCGGCATTTTGGTGGCGACGCCTCTTGATAATGCCGCTTTTCAGTGGATGTTTGTCCGCCGGCCAGTACGCAGGCACACTCAGATGCCCTGCCGGGCGCCATGGCACTCATGGGCACCACATTGGGGACCACTGCTCTAATGGGAATTGAATCAAGCCCCTAGAAAGTAGCAAATAGTTTTTTTAAAAAGTATGTATATATCTTATTTTGTAATGTAGTATAAAATAAAATGTAGCCACTTCAGGGATCAGTACATGATTTTTTTTGTATCTGGTTCTATATCTCTCCCTACCCTTTTGCCCTGTCAAACAAGTAGTTAGTTGTGATTTTTAAAATTAAAAAAACAAACAAATTTAACTCTGAATCTTTCTTGAGCAGTCTGGGAGTCTTGTTTCTAGCTGCAGAACAGGAACAAACCAGGCAACATCAGTGCAAGTCTCCCCACAGAACCCTACACTTGAACCTTCAATCTTGAAAGTTTAAAGGGATAGTTCAGGTTCCTTACCTAATCCCATACTTGGCCCTTCTGCCACAAAGCATAATGAAATATTGTGTGATGTGGGTACCTGTCCACAAGGAACTAGATGGATCTAATTTCTCAGAAGCCCATCACCATAGTCTCTTAGAGTGTCCATTGTTTCATGAAGGCCAAAGAACAAACTTCAGATTTTTACTACTTTTGGCCACTACTGACCTGGGTCAGATTTAAACAAGCAAGCTATATTTTGACTCAATTTTATTTGTAAATGAGGAATAAAATGTAGAAACTTGCTTCTTTGAGTTGTTTTTAAAAATCCTTCCTCTAAATTATTACAGAATGGTTTGATTTCTATGGAATATTACTGGAAAAGAAAGTACAACAGGACCATGGTAAAGAGTAAAAAAAGCTGAAATTTACTTGATCAGAAAAAAAACAGGGTCTGATCAGGGCTGCGCAAGGGGATGGGGGGCAAGTGGGGCAATTTGCCCCAGGCCCCGGGCCCTGCAGGGGCCCCCATGACAATATAGTATTCTATAGTATTGCAACTTTTTTTATGGAAGGGCCACCCAAAATTGCTTTTGCCCCTGAATCCTCTGGGTCTGATTCTAATCTCACATTAGTTTTACACTGGTGTAACTTCACCGATTTACACAGTTTTAAATAAGATAAAACTCAAGCCCTACAGTTGAGTCCAGTAAAATTAAGCCTAACACAATAATATTAAAATGGATTATAAGTAAATTAGGAGGGTTTGAAAACCTGCTTATCAACTGTGTAACTAGTAATACACTGAAAAATGGAAAATACTGAATTATCACCTTAGTTCAATTGCAGCTAGAGAACTATAATGAAAGCAAATACCGTTTGCACATATATATAGATTTGTCATACAATAAGCATAAAACTTCCGTTACATTTCTGCTTTATCAGTTGTCTGTTTCATTCTGGAGATTTGTACAAATTACAATAGTAAATGATGTAAGAATGAGAATCCTAATAAAATTCAAATATTGTACTTAAAATAAAAAACATAGTTGTTGATAAATAGACTATTGACTTTCATTGGGTTAAACAGCTCATGTTGTGATTAGGCTTGGAAACCATAATTGTTCTTGTCACCTAAACTCTGCTGCAGTCAATATCTTTTTATCATATACATTTTTAATCATGTATTAATAAACAAGAAGGTGTGTTTTATTGATGGCTGGATTAGTTTATTGACCAAGTCGACAACTCTATATACAGTTTCTGAAAATATAAACAAGGTCAACATGTAAAGATAGGGTAAAGAAAATCAAAGATAGAGAATGTACTTTCCCCCAGTTCTTCATAGGATTTTCCTTTGTTTAGGAATTCTAGACAGGGAAAGGTTTCAAAACTTTGGTTAGAAATTGCATAAAGAGGTTTCATTTCTATTATGATAGCATCAGAACCTATAGAAGGGGTACATCTGCACAGTATACCTTCATCAAGGACCATCTCCAGTAAGCAATTCCCCAGCTCAACTTTACCCCTTTTATTATTCTTCAAGTTTACAATACAGTTTTATTCAGCCTGTAGTTAAAGGCCAACTCTACCAAGCAATTGTTTTCCTGGTCTCCCTAGTGTTCTATCTCTCGTTCACACAAACACAAAATTCACAAGCATATACCACACTGTGAGATCAACTATCAACTCCTATGAGGCTGGACTGTGTTAAGGGAAAAGGAAAGGTGGCATTGCCCAGGCAGCAATACTAGGAGATTGTGTGCCTTTGGAAGGCTGGAAGGAAACTTTCAAAAACTGATTCTTAAACTGCACCTATACTATTCAAACTTGGAAAACTTTTTCTTGTCCTTAACTCTCCTGGCCATAGATTTCTCCTTGTGTCTGTTTGCTACTTTTATTCATTTTCTACAATTCTTACTATCCACTTCCCCTTTCTTATATGTGTGTGTGTATTTATTTTAATTTTTTATAGCTGTCTTCACTTCACCACTAAACCAGATTAGTTTTTTAACCAGTACAGCCTTCTTCTTTGATTTTGAGATTGTGACTTTTTGAGCATCTATTAATGTATTCTTAAACAATTCCCAATTTTCATTCACTTTTTTCTGATTAAATTCTTCCTCCCAGATGATTTGGCTCATAATTATTTTCAGCTTTATGAAATTGGCCCTTTTACAGCTCCAAGTATATATAGAACTGTTTTGGGCTTTATTCTGTTTGCATACTATAAATGTGATAATTACTTTTTAGTTCTGCGATCAATTCTTCTTTAACTGTCACAATGAGATTGAATATAGAATTTCCCTGTGTTGAAGGCATCGCTTTCTGAGTTAGGAAATTGTCATCTACAATATTTAGAAATTCCGAGGATGACAGCATGAGACCTCAAGCATATGTTACTCAAACTGTGAGAGAGATTCCCACATATGAGCCATTATTAACATATCTGAGGAACTGTCCCAGACTGAGGTGTCAATAGAGGTGGTTTTGGAACAAACCGATGAATTAAACAGTAATAAGTCACTGGTACCAGATGGTATTCACCAGGATGAAAGTAGAAATAGGGACTTACCGGTACAGGGCTGGGTTGGGGCCAGCTCTGGCCCCCTGAAAGGGGCGGGGCCTTGGGCAAAAAGGGCAGGGATGGGGGAGTCAGAGTCAGCCCTGGCCTGCCCTGTTACTGGTAAGTGCCCTTCCCCGTCGGGGTAGCAGCGGCAGCCAGGGGGCTCCAGCAGAAGTTTAAAGGGCCCAGGGCTTGGTGGCCACTACTGCCCCGGGCCCTTTAAACCACTGCCGGAGCCCCCAGCTGCCACTGCTACCCCAGAGCTCCAGGGGCTATTTAAAGGGCCCAAGACTCCCCTGCTTCTACTGCCCTGGCCCTTTAAATAGCCCCCAGAGCCCTGGGATAGCAGTGGCAGGGCTCTGGCGGCTATTTAAAGGACCCAGGGAAGTAGAGGCAGCGGGAGCCCTGGCCCTTTAAATAGCCCCTGGAGCCCCGCCTCTACTCCAGAGCTCCAGCAGCAGGGCTCTGGCTGCAATTTAAAGGGCCTGGGGCTCCAGCTGCTGCTGGGAGTCCCAGGCCCTTTAAATTGCCACCTGGGGAAGCCGGGCCGCCCCAGAACAGCACATCGGCTCCTGCTGGTACGCTGTACTGGGGCGTACTGGCTTACCTCCACCTCTGCTATTCACTCAAAAGTTCTGAAAGAACTCAGATATGAAATTGCAAAACTACAAACTGTGATCTGTACCCTATCACTTAAATCAGCCTCTGATAGCTATTTCTCCAAGATGAATCTATTTATTTATACTCTATGTTTCTAATCTTTCTAGGCTCCTTTATGTAACTATTTGGATTCATATTATATTGATGGGGTAGGGAAGAAGTGCCTCAGTACAATTTACTCATGTGGCTGTTTCCGATGCTTCCACTCTAATAGTTTAAAAGGTGTAGCTTTTATATTTTCTCTTGCTGATACCATTGTATAATCCTTGGGCCGCTGGTCAAGGGGAACACTTAAGATCTTTATATACCAAAGTAAAAAAGGGCTAGTGTAATGATGAAGAGAGAACTACTAGTGTAGAAAGTTATTAAACACAACCAGTAGCCCAAGGGCACCGCAGTCTTAAATGGGGATCTTTAAGGAGGCACATGTGTAACACAGAATCCTGTACTCCATTAATACCCTGAAGTACTGTGAGAAGGGAGCTCAGACAGAAGCAAAGAAGCAGATTACACTGTACATTGCCACAATAAATACACTTTTGACAGAAAATAAAAGGTGAAACAGAAAGACATCCATGCTGAATGATGAAGAAGAGCCTGCAGATGACTAGCACACTGGAGAAACTGTTCATCCTTATATGAATATTACCTGGGTAATGCTGCCAAGTGCACTAAGATCTTGTTTTAGAAGTGCCAGTCATGTAAGGTAAAGAGGCCAGAGGCCCTCCCCATTAATTGGACTATTCTTCCTTGCCAAATGTTGTCAAAGTTTTAGCTGATCAGGCCAGATCTTGTCAGCTTACTATTACTTCATCACTTTTTGGATTTACATATTTCATGTAAGGTTGTCAATTAATCGCAGTTAACTCACGTGATTAACTCAAAAAAATTAATTGCGATTACTCACAGTTTTAATCGCACTGTTAAAAACAGAATACCAATTGAAATTTATTAAATATTTTGGATGTTTTTCTACATTTTCATATATATGGTATTCTATGTTGTAACTGAAATCAAAAAGTGTAAAATAATAAAACAATGTAAAACTTCAGAGCCTACAAGTCCGCTCAATCCTCCTTCTTGTTCAGCCAATCACTAAGACGAACAAGTTTGTTTACATTTACAGGAGATAATACTGCCTGCTTCTTAGAATCATAGAAGATTAGGGGTGGAAGAGACCTCAGGAGGTCATCTAGTCCAAACCCCTCCTCAAAGCAGGACCAACCCCAACTAAATCATCCCAGCCAGGGCTTTGTCAAGCTGACCTTTTAAAATCTCTAAGGACGGTGATTCCACCACCTCCCTAGGTAACCCATTCCAGTGCTTCACCATCCTCCTAGTGAAATAGTGTTTCCTAATATCCAGCCTAGACCCCTCTCACTGCAACTTGAGACCACTGCTCCTTGTTCTGTCATCTGCCTCCACTGAAAAAAGCCTAGCTCCATCCTCTTTGGAACGCCCCCTTTAGGTAGTTGAAGATTGCTATCAAATCCCCCCTCACTCTTCTCTTCTACAGACTAAATAAGCCCAGTTCCCTTGGCCTCTCCTCAAAAGTTATGTAGTCCAGCCACCTAATCATTTTCGTTGCCCTCTGCTGGACTCTCCCCAATTTGTTCACATCCTTTCTGTAGTGGGGGGCCGAAAACTGGACACAATACTCTATATGTGACCTCAGTGCTGAATAGAGGGGAATAATCACTTCTCTCGATCTGCTGCCAATGGTTCTACTTTTGTAGCTGGCATTGCAAGGTGTTTATGTGCCAGATATACCAAACATTCGTTTGCCCCTTTGTGCTTCGGCCTCCATTCCAAAGGACATAACTCCATGCTGATGACATTCATTAAAAAAATGTGTTAATTAAATATGTGAATGAACTCCTTGAGGGAGAATGGTATGTTCCCCGCTCTGTTTTACCCACATTCTGCCATATATTTCATGTTATAGCAGTCTCGGATGATGACCCAGCACAAGTTGTTCATTTTAAGAACACTTTCACTGCAGATTTGACAAAACGCAAAGAAGGTACCAATGTGAGATTTCTAAAGATAGCTGCAGCATTCAGCCTAAGATTTAAGAATCTCAAGTGCCTTCCAAAATCTGATTGGGACAGAGTGTGGAGCATGCTTTCAGAAGTCTTAAAAGAGCAACACTCAAATGCAGAAACTACAGAACCCAAACCACCAAAAATAAAAAATAAAAAAAAAAATCAACCTTCTGCTGATAGCATCTGACTCAGATAATGAAAATGCGAATGAGTCAGTCCACACTACTTTGGATTGTTATTGAGTACAACCCATCATCAGCATGGATGTGCCCTGGAATGGTGGTTGAAGCATGAAGGAAAATATGAATCTTTAGCTCATCTGACATGTAAATATCTTGTGACGCCACCTACAACAGTGCCATGATGAGCGCCATGAGAACACCTGTTCTCACTTTCAGATGATGTTGTAAACAAGAAGCGGGCAGCATTATCACCTGCAAATGTAAACATACTTCTTTGAGCGGCTTGAACAAGAAGTAGGACTGAGTGGACTTGCAGGCTCTAATATTTTACATTGTTTTATTTTTGAATGCAGTTTATTTTGTACATAATTCTACATTTGTAAGTTTAACTTTCATCATAAAAAGACTGCAGTACAGTACTTGTATTAGGTGAATTGCAAAATACTATTTCTTTTGGTTTTTTTACAGTACTTGTAATAAAAAATAAATATTAAGTGAGCACTGTACACTTTGTATTCTGTGTTGTAATTGAAATCAATATATTTGAAAATGTAGAAAACATCTAAAAATATTTAAATAAATGGTATTCTATTATTGTTTAACAGTGCGATTAATCATGATTAATTTTTTCAATCACTCGACAGTCCTAATTTTCTGCCCCAACATGCACACGCACGCACATCCCTGTCCATCGGGTACCTGTTGTGTATCTATTTTGGGACAAAAAAAATCAGGGTGATTGAGAGAATAGCAGCTACATGACTTAAATGGGAGTCCTGCAGCTTTTCCATTTGAACAGAAGAATCCCCTTGGATTCTATCCTAATGGTACTATTGGTATTATAAATATCCCCTCTGAATTCCTAACATACATTTTTTTAATTGAATCTGCAGATTCCATATGCAACTTATGAAGAATTTCAAGTTTCCTAGGCAGATGTATTGGATATACAGAGGTGGGGAAACAACCAAAAAATAATTAATATTGAAAGGCAGGCAACTGCTAAGGCCGACTTACGGAATGATTGAAATGAGTATTAGAAACCACCCATCAGTGGAGAAAGAAAATGGTGACATAGGCATGGAATGAAAAGCCAGGAATGTGTCAGTTTGAATCATGGCTCCGACACAGGCTTATTTTGTGGCTTTAGGCAAATCCCTTAACATATCTTGGTTTCCCCATTCGTAAGATTTGGATAATATCTACCTATGTCGAAGAGGTGTTTTTGAGATTAATTAGTTAATATATGTAAGATGCTCTGAGGATTTAAAAGTCTGTAAAAGTTCTAAGCCTCATCATTAATATATGTCAGGCCTATCTACAATTAACAAGAGGATGATCTAGATAGCAACATAAGTGTATGAGGAACTGTATAAATGATCAACTCTGCTGAACATACAACAGGTCCCTTCCCCAAAGAGCTTAGACTCTGGAGGGGAGAGAGAATACAATGGAACTTGTACAATACAGGATGCTACTTGGTCACTGTAATTGGAATGCTTTCCAGGATATGAGGATTTACAGGAGGAGAGGAAGAGGGCTTATCGTACATTAATTGCCTAAGTATATGGACAGAGGTGAAAAGTGGCACAAAGTCAGGAGTTGGTAAAGGAAACAAAGAGCCCAATCCTTAGATACCCAAGCCCAGTTCCTATTAAAGCCAATGGGAGCTTTGCCAAAGCGAGGACTGAGGGTGTGATTGTATCACAAAGTTCCACATTCAAATCCTCCCCTTTGGCGGAAAGCAGAGGGCAGCCTTCTCTGCAGCAGCCAAAGATGCTCTGAGGCTCAGCACACAAGGAGGAGGCAGAGTGTGGGAGGGGACATGGGTCCTGCTGAATTTTACCTAGAAAGATAAAACAGCCACAGGATGAATATTCTTCCCATATCCTCCACCCCTGAGGTTGGGAACCTCTCTAAAAAGCCACTAGCTGCAGACACCATGTCAGCATAGCTACAATGAACTCGCACTATCAGGAAACAGGACCCACAGGGGCAAAGAGGCTGTGAGAAGCCCTGTGGCTCCATGTAGCTAGTCCAGACCTCCCACTAATGGCCCAGGATTGTGCAACTGGGTTTGTGGGCTTTTCTAGATAAGCAAACCTCACCAACCCCATGGAACATCCCATAAAAAAACTCAGCAAGGTTTTCATCACTGAGTTCCCTTCCCCCTTAACTCCCTCCTCTTAGTTTCTCCACCTAAGGAGGCAAGAGGCCCCAAGGAAGGAGAGAAGTATTTTCTCTCAAGGAAACGGTCAGGAGTGGAGTTTGGGAACACAGGGAGTGTGAAGTGGCATAGGAGGATCTGAGAGCAAGGGCAGAGTGCTTTAAACATGGAAAGGAGAAACCTGAACTTAATGGAGAAGAAGAGTGGGCGATAGTATAGCAATTCAAGCAGGCAGGGAGTGTGGGAGACATGGTCAGGGTGGTGGGAAAGGAAGCTGTTCTTGGCATCAGCATTTTGGATTGATTGGTGGGAGTAGAAAGTGGTGTAAAGAACAATACTACAAATAACACGTCTATAGAGTATCAAAAAAGCGAGTAAACGACATGCGACTTTTAGTGCCAAGACCTATTTTTTCCTTGGATATTAATTTTTGCAAGCACAAAAATACAGTTCTAATCTCCTAACTGTCAGTGAGCGTATGCAGTGTAGTTGTATCCATGCCGGTCCAAGGATATTAGAGAGACAAGGTGGGTGAGATAATATTGGAAGTTGGTCCAATAAAAGATATTACCTCACCCACCTTATCTCTCTCAGAAGATCATGGGGTCTGTTCAAGAAGGTGTCTCCATATTTTGGAGATAAACTTAAATCCCTTTCAAAGGAGCGATGTAAAAAAATCCAAAGAAACCACACACCCGTTTCTGACCAGCCCTGCACCAGGTGCAGGCACACAGAGGGGCTACATTTGCGTGGTGCTGTCAGAATGTCCTTCTGCACAGACTTTATGCTAACAGGTATCCTGCTCCGTGGGTTGAACTTCGGGAGTCTGCCTAACCCAGGGTTAAATCTAGCCCTGTAAATGTAATTAGTTTCATACATATGGATAATTTAGTATAATATATTTGGAGGATGAAACTTTCCTGATGTCAAAATGCTTGACTTTGTGCGGATAAAATAGAACATAATAAGCTTTCCTAAATTATGTAAACTGAAATGTCACATAGGGTCTGATCTTGGTCAGCCAATGGGGATGCTAGGCCAAATTTTCAAAAAGTTACTACTTATTTTGGGAGCCCAGCTTGAGATACCCAAAAACTGAAGCACTTAAAATCAGTGACCATTTCTGAAAATGTAGAACTTTGTCATTGACTTCAGTTGCAGAAGGATCAGGCACATTACAGCAATGCACCAAGTATGGAGGGCCTGACCCTGGCATTCCTTGCACATCAAAACTCAATGGCCCTGTTGACTTGAATGAGAGTTATAGGTGAACAGGGTATGCAAGGATTGGCAACTCAGCATTCAATGCCATCTGGATATTTGTAAATGACTTGTACAGTACATATGGCAAGGTGCTCAATACAAGCAAGTAAATAGTGCAATTTCATGCACTTCACACAGTCCTTCTATTTACACTTTCTGTTCACCACCTATACCAACACTCAAGGAGTATCCTGAATTTAGTGACTAGTTACAATATATAAAACAGTTTCTCACACAAAAAAAAAATCAGTTTATGAACTGAAAATGATTAATTTAAAAAAAATACTTTGTTGATGCACATCATTTGAGAACCACACATTCAAATTCACATTAAAATAACAAAGCTGATACATTGTTACTACATCTGCAGACCAGAGATCGCACTTTGCTTTAAAAAGCACCGCTTTATTCAACTTTTCTTGAAAGCAGACTTCTCCCCTCATCTCCAGAAAGTCCTTAATGTGACATCTGTCCCCGCACTGTCACCTGTTTTAAAACTAACAAATGCATGACATATAATACAAGATTTATAAATTAAAGAAACCCACCCCTTTTAAGTAATATTCTTTAAATCTCAGTTTTTGACAGTCCTCCTATTTGCTCAGTAACTGTAATAGGCGTATTTTTCAGAAAATAGTGAATAAAAACTGACAAGCTATCGGGGGAATCTGAATGCATAATTGATAGGGGCATAAATTAATATGATTAGGCCTTTATTGGGTGCCACTGCTGCCAAACCTACAAAAGGGGCATGGAATAAAACATGGCTATGTTCTCAGTGCTGATAGACATCAATATGTAATGCATATTATCTCAAGCCTTCTCATGTAGTCTGCTTATGACAGCACTCAACCTAATTGAAATTTTTATCTTTCTGTTGCATACAGACAGTTTTGACTAGCTGCTTCCAGGGAAGAGAGAGAAATCCAAATGACCCAAGTGAAGGTTTCTCTGTGGAGGTACACATCCTTCTTGCAAATCACTTTAAAATGGCTTTCTACTTTCTAGCTTTCTAAAGTCATCTTCAGAAAGCTGCATTAAAGACGACCTCAGGACCTGGTTTACTTTCCCCCTTTTTAAAGGAGTCTAACAATGCATTCCTCCAAAAGGCAAAAGAGACATTCAAAAGATTTCTGCATGAAAATCAATATATTCTATGCTCACTTCAATTTGGGCTTCAGTCTGCCACATTTATTCATGCTGAGTAGGTATTGCTGGGTGGAAAATGTTTTTCCCATCCTGCAAATAGTTTTGAGATTCAAAACATTTTCTCAGTCCAAACTGAGATGAAAAGTTGATATGTCAAAATTTCTGTGAACTGAACCCCTCAAAAAAGTTTGCTTCAGGTCAATCAAAACTTTTTGTTATGACTATTTTTGCCTATAAATTAACTTAAATTTTGAAACAAAAAGACACTCCAGACCTCAAAAAAGGATGTTCAAAATGTATTTCTAATTTTTTTTAAAGGAGAAATTAATTAAAACCAACCTTAACCCTCAAAATATTTTGGATTTGATGAATCAGCATTTTCCAAAAAAAAAAAAAAGTTTCATCTAAAAATTCTTGACCAGCACTACTGAGTGGTACTTTATACCATGAGTATTCCTGCAAATAATTATTAATGAACATTTTTACTACAATAGTGCTAGGTGCTGTACAAATACAGATAAAGAGGCAGTTTCTGGTTCAGAGAGTTTACAGTCTAGAATGGGATTATTCCTGGAGTAAGATACTACTTCATGTGACGGGCAAGAGTCGGCTCTGAAACTCACTCTCAGTTTTAACGTCCTATGACATAAGAGATTCATAGATTCCAAAGCCAGAAGGGACCACTATGATCATCCAGTCTGACCTCCTGTATAACAGACCACAGAACTTCCCTAAAAAATTCCTAGAGCATGCATCTTTTAGAAAAACATCCAATCTTAATTTAAAAAATGGTCAATGATGGAGTATTCACCATGACGCTTGGTAAACTGCTGCAATGGATAACCTAAGAACATAAGAATATAAGAATGGTCATACTGGGTCAGACCATGGTCCATCTATCCCATTATCCTGTCTTCTGACAGTGGTCAATACCAGGTGTTTCACAGGGAATGAACAGAACAGGTAACTGTTGAGTGATCCATCCCATTGCCCATTCCCAGCTTTTGGCAAACAGGAACACCATCCCAGCACATCCTAGCTAATAGCCATTGATGGACCTTTCCTTCACGAATGTATCTAGTTCTTTTTTGAACCCTGTTGCTGTCTTGGCCTTCACAACATCCTCTGGCAAGGAGTTCCACAGATTGACTGTGCATTGTGTGAAGAAATACTTCCTTTTATTAGTTTTAAACCTGCTGCCTATTCATTTCATTTGCTGACCCCTAGTTCTTGTGTTCTGAGAAGGAGTATATTACACTTCCTTATTTACTTTCTCCACACCAGTCATGATTTTGTAGACCTCTATCATATCCCCCCTTAGTTGTCTTTTTTCCAAGCTGAAAAGCCCCAGTCTGATTAATCTCTCCTTATGTGGAAGCTGTTCCATACCCCTAATCATTTTTGTTGCCCTTTTCTGTATCTTTTCCTATTCCAATATATCCTTTTTTGAGATGGGACGACCAGATTTGCATGCAATATTCCAGATTTGTGCATAGCATGGATTTATATAGAGGCAATATGATATTTTCCATCTTACTTTCACTATTAAATATTTACACTTTGTTTCCAGTCTGAATTTGTCTCTTATTACTTCATGTGCAGTTTCTAAATGCTAGAATTTATTCTAGAAGTCCACACATCTATTTTCATAAATAAATAATAAAAAAATAGTCACTTCCCCCCATGAAATAAGATATATTTATACTTGTGGTTAAACAGACAAAAACACTATTGCTTACAAATGATTTTCTTCTGCTAATTTACAATTTTTCATTATTCTAAGGTATCATTCCATAATCATACAATCATAAACTGTAGGTCATCCATAAATATAAAAAGGCCACCTGTGTTTTGAAATTTGCAGAATGACATGTCGAGAGTCCTAGAGAATCTAAGTATCTGCACCTGTAATTTTCCAGCAATTTTTATATTTCACAGGGTATAAAATACTCCGAGTTGCATTTTACATCTGCCCTTGGTAGTTATAGGTTTAAGATGTGAAATAAACTCAGCATGATTTCCTTAACATTTGTGTATTGCAAACAGAAAAGTCAGGTCATTTTATCGGGTTTGTGGTTAAATGAGAGGATAACTGGAGACTGGACAATCAAAACTAATGGACTATTGGAATTTTTCTGTACCCCTATGAAGAAAGTCACAGCCTTTTTTCAGCTCTGACATGAGCCTATCATAGAAATGATGTTTTAATTGCTTCTGGCTCAAAGTTTTCCAGATCTTTCCAGTCCATGAAAAAAAATTATATTTTACGTTTTCATTCTAATTTGGAACGAAAGCAAATTTTGAAATATTGCAATTTCTAGTGGGATGGAAACTTCTATTTTCAGCCATCTCTACCATTAACTATCTTATTTCTCTATTGAAATGTCATACTGTTCTCTAGACAACAAATAAAATACAACAATAAGAATATCAAGAACAATAAATCCTTAAAAACAACAAGAGTGTGTCAGTGTAGGACTGTGAATTAAAATTCTGTTTATCATTAAAACATTTTGGTGTGACATTAACTGAGGGCCTGCCTATTCTTATGGTGCAGTTGCACCGCTGGAGCACTATCTCTGCCTGTAGGAGTGCTTCTCCCATCAGCATAGGTCCTCCACTTCCCCCATCTAGCGCTGTCTGGTATTACTATATCACTTAGGGATGCGGACTTTTCACACTCCTGAGCGACATAGTTATATAGACATAAATTTGTAGTGAACACCAGGGCTAAGGGTCTGATTCTCCTCTCAGATCTGCATATAAGAATGTAGGATATGGCATAATATATTGGACACAGAGCTTGCTAAATAGAGGGAAAATGTATTCCCAAATACAGCATTTCAGTTTGATTGAATGGTTGATGTAGTCTGGCATACTTCTAACAAGGGGTGGAGGTGGGAGGAAGAACAAGAGGATACATGAAGTAGCCCTTTGATCCTTCTCCTCTCATCATACCTGCCCATCATTCACTCTACCTGGCAAACTCTCTCCTGGAGAGGGCTTTGCATTTCTGAAAGGATGTTTGCCTCTGCTGCTCACTCACACACCAAGCCATGCCTTGTACTACACAAGCACACCAATTAAGCTGGGTAGAGGGGGCCTCCACACCTGCAGATTATGCATTTGCCTCATAATGCACAACACATTTATTACAATGGTTGAGGTTCTAGCCAATGAAAGGATGACTCTGAAACATTCTAGATGGGGCAGCCAGAACAGGGCACTTGATAAACACAAAAGTGGATAGTCTCCACTGATCTCTCTTTTGGGGAAACACTTAGGACCAGATCATGGCTGCCCCTGTGAGCAAATGGGCAGGGATGGGATGGTGCCCAGCAGAGCTGAGACAGCATAAGAGTGGGAACCAGTATGCTACACCTGGTAAGGGGTTGGAGCAAATTCCTCTTCCCTTGGAGCAAGTCTGGCACTGTGACTCTGAGTCAGATTTCCTTCCCAGGGCTCCTGCTGGGCTGGTGCAGCTACCCATTACCCCTTACACAAGGCAGTGCTTAATAAGCACAATCTAACCTTGACTGTATTTGGTAAAAATGTGGGTCAGGAACCTGTCCACAGTCCATTGTACACACATCACCCCAAAAGCTCAAAGCAGGAGTTATCTAGATACTTACATGGCTTCCACCACTGTAATAGCTCACAAACATTAATGCATTTACCATCACTGCACCTCTGAGAGGCAGGGAAGTACTATCTTACAGATAGGAAAATTAAGGCACAGAGAGATAAAGGGAGTGATTTCCAAAAAGATGTGATTAGGAGTTAGGCACCTAACTGCTCTTTGTGTTTTTGAAATCTCCCCCTAAGTGACTGCTGAAGGTCACACAGGCAGAGGCCAGAAAAGAACACACATCACCCGAGTCCCAGTCCTGTACCTCTGCAAGACCATTGCTAGAATCTAACAGAAATTCTGTTCTGGTCATCCATCAAGATCAGCCAAAATCTGCAAGGTTTTGCAAAGGACTCTTCAAAAGACTAAAATTTGGCCTGAAGTTTGCTGATGTGAAAGCATTCTCATATCAGGTGTTAATATTCCCCCTCCATAGAGCCAGTCAAGGTAGTCCAACATTGCGACACTTTCATAATATCCAACTGAAAGAAGTTACATGTTAGTAAAACACACTGCACAAGCCATATTTAAGCAAATATCATTTATCACAGATGGAAAGTTGCTGAGTAAATCCTTTTGACTTTGTACCATCACATTCATCCTTGTTCCAAATAATGTAATTCTAACATGGTATTGATATTTTTTTCCACTCACCTCCACTCCCCACCCCCCCATTTATAGCTGATATCTAAAATCCACTTGATAAAAGTAAGTTTTATATTTGTCTCCTTATGGAAGCATGCGGAAGATGTGCTTAGCTGTATTGATCCTGGAAGAAATGTGGACAAGGTAGATAATGTGAAACCTTTATTGCCATTACTGGCTGTTATACCGGATCTGGAGACTTTTTACATTTCATTTACTAGATTTGTTCAGACACTTGCACTTGCACTGCCCCCAATCTGTGCATAGAGCAGACCCTCCATGCACAGATAACACTCCTCCCACACAGAAGGAAAGAGTCAGCTGTTTTTGTGGCAGAACTCTGTGTCCAGACTCTATGGAGAGTGCTCTCTGGATCTACAAGGAAAGGAAGTGGGGAGAATGTGTAGGCAAGCTGGGGGTTGTTGGGCACACACAATCTGCACACAGCAGGTAACACAGTCTTAGGCTGTTAGCTTTTTGCACTGCTCACAATGCTATGGTGGAAAGATACTCCTTAAATTACGTTCCATGGGGCAGCTGCCAATTAAAGATATCCCCATCAACTTGGCTCATTTGCAGCTGCACAGCCAAAAAGCAGAGAAAGGGCATTACAGACACTCAGGATTCCTAGGTGTCTGCAGTAGAGATGGGGGGAAGAAATTGATGTGTAGTGTTTGCACGTAAATTCCAATGCCTATTCCGGGGGAAGGAGGACTCTGCTATCTTAATGAAATGATCAGTGACAAATCTTTGGAATCCAGTTAGCGTCCCCTCTTTCCTCTGACATATTACTGCAGACGTGGGCAGTTGGGGGTCTATGCTTTTAGGACTTTTTTCCCTTTCTGATAAAAAGTGTATTTTCTTTCAAGCCTAACAATAGACCAAATCTTAAAGTTCTTTCTCAAGCAAACTCCCATTGAACTCAAAGGGGGTTTGCCAAAGTAAAAACTGAATAAGAACCTCAGAATATAGCCCACTCCATTTGATAATTATCATCTCATTGAGTTTGCTTTTCATTTCATTAGAATTGTGCAATATGCTGCCATAAAAACTAGTCAGGTTTTTAAATTTTATTCTTTCTAGACTACGTGTGCTTTGTGACTGTTTCCATCGCAGATAGGATAAGATCTGGAGTATACAAGATGTGAGATATATGTACACACTGAAATCAAAGGCACACCTCTCATATGCAATCGATTTAAAATGACCACTTGAATGCACTCCCAAGATTTCCACTGCAATACTGTTTTAATGTAAGGACTCATTTTTATTAGGCCACTGATTTTTGCTGGTCCCTTGGTTGAGCACTTACATAAAAAAAAGTTTCAGTGCACACACACACACACACACACACACACACACACAAGGTATAGGAGGGTAGACAGAAATATATAGATAAAGCTACACATTAATATTAGAGATAGATCAAAATCCAAATCCTGGAAATTCTCCTTATGTTTGATGGCATTCAGAGTCATAAAGCCAGATCAGGACCCAAATTTAGCAACCGGCCTCCCTCCTCATAATAGGTGAAAGCAAATATCAGATCTCAAAAACCCCAACAGCTGAGGTTTTGAAGCTCAGGTCCATTTCTATTACACACAGTTATGTTTTACGTTTCTTGATCATGCAGGTCTGGGAAGTCTTGATCAATGACTTCCTAGAAAGGAGCATGCAGAAAAGGATCTGGGGATTATAGTGGATCACAAACTAAATATGAGTCAACGATGTAATATTGTAGCAAAAAAAGTGAACATCTGGGACGTGAGAAGTAGTTCTTAACTGAAGCATTATGTTCAGTTGTGGGCACTGCACTTAAGAAAAAGATGGCGAAATTGGAGAAAGCCCGGAGGAGAGCAATAAAAATGATTAAAGGTCTAGAAAATATGACCCACAAGGAAAGACTGAAAAAAATTAGTTTTGTTTAGTCTGGAGAAGAGAAAGTTGGGGATGGGGAGATAAAACAGTCTTCAATTATGTAAAAGGTTATTACAAAGAGGAGGGTGATAAATTGTTCTCCATGTCCACGGAGGGTACGTCTGCACTACCCGCCAGATTGGCAGATAGTGATCGATCTATTAGGGACCGGTTTATCGCATCTAGTGTAGATGTGATAAAATTGATCCCTGATCGCTCTGCCGTCTACGCCAGAACTCCACTGTGTGTGAGAGGTGGAAGCGGAGTCAACGGAGGAGTGGCAGCGGTCGACTTGCTGCCCTCCTCGTGGCCAGGTAAATCAACCTAAGATACGCCGACTTCAGCTATGCTATTCATGCAGCTGAAGTTGCGTATCTTAGGTCGACTCCCCCACGGTGTAGATCTAGCCTCAGATTAAGAAAAGAAGTAATGGACTTAATTTGTAGCAAAGGAGATTTAGTTTGGACATTAGGAAAAAATTCCTAACTGTCAGGGTAGTTAAGCACTGAAACAAATTACCTAAGAAGTTTATGGAATCTCCATCACTGGAGGTTTTTAAGAACAATCTCAGTCCTGCCTCAGAACTAAGTCTACCATTTCAGAGTCTGGACTCTGCCATTTCAGCCAACGTTTCCCTGTTTCTCCCCATACCACATATTTACTGGAACACCTGTTTCTTTTGCTGGGCCCTGTAAATTACATAGCCTGCACGTGATGTTTTATCATGAGGTCAATTTTCACTTAAAAAAAAAGAAAGCTTGTCATTAGGCCAGTGTGGCCTTTTTATAAAAATACAGATCCATTAAGTTCACATCCATCTAGTCAAATCTCCTTTCTAAATTGGTTCCCTGACCTGAAAGACTAGTCCACTTCCATGATAATAATTGTGATTGGCATAAAGCTTGTCTAATCGCAATAAATCCTGCTGCAGACTAAGGAATCTGTCCTGCCCTTGCTGACCCTCCTGTGTATTTCAGATTTTCACATAGTTTGAATTAAAAAAGTGCCAGTACACTCTTATTCAAATTAAGCTAACTCTGGGTCCTGATTGTTAAAATTTGCATATTAAAAACACTGGGGTGTGTAAATCCACAAGTTAGAAGTTAAAGGTGCGGAAGTGGCCCAAATGTTCAAAGATATGAACTTTGGGCCAGGTCCTCGCGTGGTGCCAACAGGCATAGCTCCACTGACTTTAATGTAACTACGCTAATTTACATCAGCTGAGGATCTGACCTGTTGTTGATGTGTTGGAAAAATTGGGTGTGTAAATTATAGCTTCCCTTGAGGCACTTAAACATGAGTGACCAGTGCTTATTCAGTTGACCCCCATAGTTCTCACTATCCTCGGTAGTATCACAGGGTGATATCTTTTAACATGGATGAGCAGCTCTTGAACAATTTTTCCAAAGTCTTAAGCACAAACAGGCTTTTCTTTAACATCAAGTGTGTATGTCTCCTCCTTACATTTATTTCTCTTCAATAAACATATTTACTGTGGCCTTTATGGCGGAAGAAAAAACTTTCCTCCCCATAAATGTTTGTCTTCTCCTCTGTGCCTTTAATTGGATTACAGGGAAGTTTATTTTTTTTCATACTTCTGTCTCGTTTTATTTATTCATTTAATAGAGGAAGACATTGTTATCGTTACAGCAGGGCCGACAAGGTGGGGGGAGGGAGCCGGTACAAATTACTGGGGCCCAGCGGTCCAGAGGGGTCCCGGCTTCCCCGGCTTTGTCGACCCTGTTTCACCAGGGCCCAAACCTGCTCTTGGTGGCCCTGCGTTAGAGTGTATTGGTATGGCTCCCTCCATAGTTCCTTTTTTGAGCTGGTGGACTGGAGTAGAGATGAAGTGGGATTGGGACAGACTGTCTATTTAAGGCTTAACCCTTGCTCACAAGAGCAGACCCACTTATTTCAACAGCAGTTGAGGGCAACCAGCAATTCACAAGATCAAGTTTGGAGTTGCCTTTGATATTATCTAGGACTCAGAAAGTAAACTATCAACTTGCTCTGATGTTAGGGAAGGGTTTTGCAGCATCTGAAAAACCCTCTTGATAGCTAGATGCAAAGAAGGAGGGTCAAATTAGTGAAATGATAAAGCACAAATGTCTCTAACTCCCTAGGCACATACAAATTGCCAGACAAATCGCAAACATGCAGCATTAATCAATAGAACCTAGGTCCTTCGTTTTCAAAAATTCAGGCCTCTACCTGTTAGAGCTAAGGGATTTAGCCTCCGGGAGTTGTAAGGGCTTTTGTAACCACAGTAGCACGGGCAATGGAATGGGGCTAGCCATCCTGAGGATTTACCCATGCGGTCCCAGTGGGTTTATATTTGGGGCAGCTAGCCTGAGGTGCTACTCACCAGAGCCTGTGCCATCCTGGCTATGCTATTATTTTTAGTATGTTAGCTTGGTGACAGCTAGCACGAGTATGTCTATGTGAGCTGGGCATCACACCCCTAGCTCCAGGTGTAAGCATAGTCTCTCTCTCTTACACACTAAGATTTCCCATCTCATTCAGTATAAAGCTACAGGTTTTCAATTGTGTCTTCACATTCTACTAGTGAAAATGGGAAGTTTGAGATTAATCCTGCTGTTTTTCCAACTTCTGAAATTAAATCCTTGCAGTGCCATACATGCTGAAAAACATTTAACATTTACAAGTCTACATAAAGCAGTACAGTGAGGGATATGGCTGCATTTTCTTGGTTAAATACTCATTTTAATTATTTGGAGCACCCAAATTCCTTTAATTTTTATTGTTTTTAAACAGGATTCCTTAAAGCCCATCTTCATAGCTCCAGTGTCAGACCAATTAATTTTTTTTTCTGTTTGCTCTGGAGGAAATTTATTACAATTAAAGAAAAAAAATCTATATATGTGATAGTAATGTTAATTATTGAAGGCTTTTGACACCACCAGTGAAAATGCTCCCTACGAAGTCGGCTTTGCGCATAACCAGTGACAGTACTATGGAGGTGAGCTTTCAGATTAGTATGCTCACTGTAAAAAGATATGGCAGGTTTTCATACTAATAAACAAAGTAGTTTGTGAACTAATTGAATGAGAAGAAGTTTTATATCCACATTACTCACAAGTCTTAGATGTTAAGTACAGAAGTATGCTTGCTTGGGAACCAGGAGCGTATAGAATCATAGACTTTAAGGTCAGAAGGGACCATTATGATCATCTAGTCTGACCTCCTGCACCACGCAGGCCACAGAATGTCCCCACCACTTTTTCTTTCTCCCCGTGTATCAAACCCCTAACCTATGTCTGAGCTAACTGAAGTCCTCAAATCATGGTTTAAAGTCTTCAAGCTGCAGAGAATCCTCCAGCAAGTGACTCTTGCCCCATGCTGCAGAGGAAGGCGAAAAACCCAGGGCCTCTGCCAATCTGCCCTGGAGGAAATTCCTTCCAACCCCAAATATGGCGATCAGCTAAACCTGAGCATGTGGGAAAGACTTACCAGCCAGACACCCAGGGAATAATTTGTTGTAGTAACTCAGATCCCACCCCATCTAACAATCCCATCACAGGCCACTGGACATATTTACCACTAATAGTCAAAGATCAATTAGTTGCCCAAAGTTAGGCTATCCCATCATACTCTCCCTCCATAAACTTATCAAGCTTAGTCTTGAAACCAGATATGTCTTTGCCCCCATCTCCCTTGGAAGGCTGTTCCAGAACTTCACCTCTCGATGGTTAGAAACCTTCATCTAATTTCAAGTCTAATCTTCCTGATGGCCAGTTTATATCCATTTGTTCTTGTGTCCACATGGTACTCAGCTTAAATAATTTCTTTCCCTCCTTGGTATTTATCCCTCTGATATATTTATAGGCAATCATATCCCCTCAACCTTCTTTTGGTTAGGCTAAACAAGCCAAGCTCTTTGAGTCTCCTTTCATAAGACAGGTTTTCCATTCCTTGGATCATCCCAGTAGCCCTTCTCTGTACCTGTTCCAGTTTGAATTCATCCTTCTTAAACATGGGAGACCAGAACTGCACACACAGTATTTCCAGATGAGGTCTCACCAGTGACTTGTATAACGGTACTAACGCTTCCTTATCTCTACTGGAAATACCTCCCTGATGAATCCCAAGAGCGCATAGTTTTAACAGCCATATCACCTTGGTGTCTCACAGTCATCCTGTGATCAACATACTCTGAGGTCCTTCTCTCCTCTGTTACTTCTAACTGATGTGTCCCCAGCTTATAACAAAATTCTTGTTATTAATCCCATAATGCATGACCTTGCACTTTTCACTATTATATTTCGTCCTATTTCTATTACTCCCGTTTACAAGGTCATCCAGATCTTCCTATATGATATCCGGTCCTTCTCTGTATTGGCAATACCTCCAGTTTTGTGTCATCCGCAACTTTATTAGCACATTCCACTTTTTATGCCAAGGTCAATAATAAAAAGTCCCAAAACGCGATCCCTGAGGAACTCCACTGTAACCTCCTTCCAGCCTGACAGTTCACCTTTCATTATGATCAGTTGTAGCCTCCCTTTTTACCAGTTCCTTATCCACCTTTCAATTTTCATATTGATCCCCATCTTTTCCAATTTAGTTAAAAATTCCCATGTGGAACTGTATCAAATGCCTTACTAAATTGAAGTAAATTAGATCCACTGTCATTTCCTTTGTCTAAAAGATCTGTTACCTTCTTCAAAGAAGGAGATCAGGTTGGTTTGGCACGATCTACCTTTTGTAAAATCATGTTATATTTTGTCCCAATTACCACTGATCTCAATGTCTTTAACTACTTTCTCCTTCAAATTTTTTTCCAAGACCTTGCGTACTACAGATGTCAAACTAACAGGCCTGTAGTTACCCAGGTCACTTTTTTCCTCTTTCTTAAAATAGGAACTATGTTAGCAATTCTCCAGTCATATGGTACAACCCCTGAGTTTACAGATTCATTAAAATTCTTGCTAATGAGCTTGCAATTTCATGTGCCAATTCCTTTAATATTCTTGGAAGAAGATTATCTGCCCCCCCCGATTAGTCCCATTAAGTGAATTTGATGCTGAAACAAACATCTTTGTAATTGTTTAAAACAGATACAAGATAGGGGAAATCCTGGTCCATTTGAGTCAATAGAAAAGCTCCATTGACTACAAGATTCTCTTAAGCACATCACACAAGGAGCCTGATGCTGCTCTGGTTTACACTGGTTGCGGAATCAGGAGTAAACCACTGGTGTCAGTGGAGTTACACACTACAGCTTTTCAGTAGGTAGCAGGCCCAAAAACACTACTTCTGTTAGTACACCATGACATAATCTATGACTGATAAGTCTGCAAACAAGCAGCTCCTTAGAATGACCAGTAAGCCCTTATTATGGTGATAAACCTTAACGTGTGAATTTGCAACTATTCATGATGCATGATATACGTCACAATTTCCTTTTGGTAAAATATGTGATAAAAAGCGATCACAGGAAAGTTCTATGTTGCAGCTTATGTTGTACAAAGTAAAAGACATAGGCTTGGATTTCAAAGCAGTCTAGCAGATTAAAATAATGGAAGGGTATGTGTCTACATACCTGGACTGTTTTAAAAATCTCATTCATATGTATGAGCATCCGTATCAACTGTAAACATATATTAAGGTCTGGTAAAAGAAGATACATGGGAAAGTTAGAAAATCTAAGGGCATGAGTTTGATTCTTTATTAGACAGGCTGAGTTAGGAATTGAAGACCAATCTATACTTTGTGATCTGAGATAAGGCCTGGAATTCAGTCAGGCACAAAAGAGGAGGAAGCCTCTTCCCTGAGGGTGGTGGAGGAGTACAGTGGAGAGTCAGGCGTTGGCTATACTTGCAAGTTGCACGCTGGTGAGGGGTTACAGCGCTGCAACTTACTCGGTGTCCACACTTACAAAGCTCAGCCAGCGCTGCAACTCCCTGGCTGCAGCGCTGGCTGTACTCCTGGTCTGCTACACGTGTAGCGAATCCAGCGCTGGTGATGCAGCGCTGCTCATCAGGTGTGGACACTCACCAGCGCTGTTTGGCCTCCAGGGTATTAAGAGGTATCCAGAATTCCTGTCTACAACAAACCGGAAGGTACTCCCGGATACCAAACACGCTGCTCTTTGCTCCAGCGAGCGAGCCGAGCCGAGGCTTTGGAATGTTCACAAGCTGTTTGCTTGAGGAGACAAACAACGCAGGGGGAGGGAGTCCATCGGAGAAGCTGCTTATCTGGTCTGAAGCCTTTTACATTTAAGAGTGATTGAGAGAGGGGTGGGGGAAATGGCCAGAATTTGCAAGGCAGGGAGCTCCAGTGTCTGCTCCAAAAATCTGCTCTCTCTGTCTCCCCGACACTCCCTGTCACATCCACCCCCCCCTTTTGAAAGCACGTTGCAGCCACTTGAACGCTGGGATAGCTGCCCACAATGCACCACTCCCAACAGCGCTGCAAATGCTGCAAATGTGGCCACACTGCAGCGCTGGTAGCTGTCAGTGTGGCCACACTGCAGTGCTGTTCCTACACAGCTGTACGACCACAGCTGTAACTCCCAGCACTGCACATTTCCAAGTGTAGCCATACCCTCAGAAAGATAAGTCACATTTGAATAAGGGAATGAATTAAATCATTGGTACAGACAAGGTTGGAATAAAAGTGTGCATGTGGGTGAGAAATTCTGTAACGTGCTAGGAAATTGTGCAACGGTACACAGGGAGAAAATTATATCTTGATATTAACAAATGAAATACTGGGTTCAATGAGGAGCATGAAGATGAGTCAAGAGAATGGACCAGAGTTACTTGAGAAGGAGACAGCTGATCATATACAGAAGTAATTTCTGTGAAACAGAAAGAAGAACAGACCAGAAACAATCAAGCTGATTCGTTCTGGGAGGGGAGGTTAAATATGCTAACCCCTCCCCCCCAAAAGAAAACAGAACTTTTCCTAATGATGGGCAGCCAAAGATGATATGTTAGCTGGTGAGGGACAGAAAGGTTAAGACATTGTGTTGTTTTTTTTTTAAAGGAGATGTAGGATATTGTTTATTAAAAGGCAGAAAATAGAGCTCAGTTGCTAAAAGAACTGTCTTTCTTCCTTAAAACATTCACTCAAACGTCTACCCTCAAGGAGATGAAAACTTAAACTCTGAATTAAAATAAATAAACAAACAGATTCTAATGGGTTATATTAACAATTATTAACAATAAAAAAGTTAAAACCAGAAACCATTCAAATCCGTCAATTACTAAAAACATTATAATCTGTCAATTGTAGCAAACCCCAGGTGTTCCACATCATGGTCATTTGTCACACATATGAGATGGTTTATGTCACTCATTGGCATGTTTGAAGGTTGAGAGGTATGGGAGAAAGAATGATATAATATCAAGGTTATTAGTGAAATTTTCCCCCGATGAATCCAAAAAGCACCAGGAAGTAGTAACAATGGAGGGGAAAAAAAATCTGTCCTTAAGCAGTAATAATTGGATTTGGGGTTCTCTCCAGCACAAATTAGCATCCATGGCAGCTGGCCCATGGACCAGATGCTCTAGGACTTTCTGGGATTTTGGAAGCAGCCAAACAATGGTAACACATGAATGCTAAGGCCAGAAACTGACAGAGAGATCATGGGAAAGCCATCCACCTTCACTGAGGGAATATCTCACAACAATACTGGATGGTGAGGCCAACGACATCCCAAGCAACTGGGCAATATTCCCCTCCCTTTCTCGGCAATCTGGAATGGAAGAACCCTCATCCTCCCAAATGTTTATATTTGCTTAACAAAACAGAACTAGTCAAGCCAGGGCCCTCTCCATCCATAGACCTGCAAGGGGTGAGTTATTCCAGGGAGTGGGATGAGTTAACGCCTATGTCAGTGACCTCATTTAAATGAGCTGTCTACTTCTCAAACAGCTCTGCAACACCAAGGAATTTTCTTTCTGCAGTAGGCCAGCTTGCCTCCAGAACTGCGCTGAGCAGCAAGCAGACAAAGCCCAGGATGCCATGGAAAACTTTGGCTAGAAAAAGCCTCGAGTGTATTAATCAGAGTAAACAGAAAAGCCATTTTTAAATCTGGATAGACCTTTTCAATTATTCATACATTTTCCATTCTCTTTGGTGACTCCAACATGTTCAGGAGATCTCACACTCTGTGCACAATCTGTTTAAAATGCTGTTGATTTGTGCATGTAAAACAAGAATGCAAAGTTTCAAAAGCAATTTGAAAATGGTGCACCAGTTGGATTCATACTGGGGTTTATAACCTGATCACACAACAGTTGTAAAACTTAGATTTTAGTACTTCTAACAAATCAGCAAAGAGATCTAATGCCACAAACAAAACTAAACAAGCCACAACAAAGTTATTAATACCATTATTATTTATTATTTGTATTACTGTATCATCGAGGCACTTAGTCACTGTGCTAGGTGCTGTCCAGACACAGAACAAAAAATACAATTCCTGCCCCAAAGAGCAACCTACTACAACCTACTACAAGAGATAACAGATGGAGTAACAAGGAAACAATGGACGTTTTGGAGCATGAATTTTCGTGGGTGAATACCCACTTCGTTGGATGCATGGCACCCATGAAAGCTCATGCTCCAAAACGTCTGTTAGTCTATAAGGTGCCACAGGATTCTTTGCTGCTTTTACAGATCCAGACTAACACGGCTATCCCTCTGATAAAGGAAACAATGAGGCAATACGATCAGTGTAGGGTGCTGTGGTCTCCGTTTAAGTAGGCCTCATGACAAAGGAGTTTTAAGGAGGGTTTTAAAGGAGAATAATGAGTTAGTTTTGCAGATGCTTACATGGAGCTTGCCCCAGATCTAAGAAAGCATGACGGTGTTGTGGGCCAGATCCTTAGTTGCCAGAAATTCACTGGAGCCACAAGAATTTGCATTGGCTGAAGTTTTGGTGCAAGATATCCTAACAATCAACAGATCCTCAGTACCATTCTTGATTTTGTATCCAACCAAGTAGGTATTCACCCACGAAAGCTCATGCTCCAATACGGCTACCCCTCTGAGTCTTGATTTTGTCTTCTAAAGGAAGTAGTTCTCTCTCTCTCTTTTATTAAAGCTGCTATACCATTACTACTCCTCTTCATCTTCTGCTTTGCCCATTTGCCTGATCAGTCTCTGATATGCCCCTGCCTCCAAAAAAGTGCAGAATATTATTCAGTAGGAGTTGAAGTGTTACAAAGTAGCTCCTTGATAAGCTCCCTCTCCAGTCCATACTCTTCCACCTGCTTCACATTGTCATTTATACTGAACACATCAGCATATCCTCCTACATCCTTGCCTCCCATTAGAAAGGAAGAGCACTGTCTATATGTAATCATATGTAAATTCGATTAGGCCACAAAATATATGGTGTTCAGTTTTTTAAAATTTATGAGGTACAATGATATGTGAAATAATGTGGGGGGACATTCTCGGCGAGACGTTTTCTATGAAACCATTTATATTTTTGACAAGAACAAATGAAAAATCAAATTGAGGCCCTGCCCTGATCCTGCAACTCTCCATAAGGTGGGTGATGCATCTACATGTAGGAAGCCCCATCCATGTGGATCCAGTTGCAGGTATGGGGCCTAATAGGATAATTTTCAAATTAAAATATAACAAACATTTAAATCAAAGGGATGTGCATATATGGCTATCTGTTTTAACAAATACAGCGGGCACATGATATGGGACTGAGCCTGCAAACACATAAATAAAGTTACTAAGGCATATTAAACATTCGCAGAATCAGAGCTGACCACAATTGGTTCTTGGCAGTAAAACAAAAATAACCCTGTGCATTATACATTAAGGGAGAGCGTTTTAAGCTGCTTAAAGGAGTCAGGAACACAAATTCCACTGAATTCAAAGTCATAACTGTTGACAGTCAGTGGGGCTTAGGCTCCTACATCCCTTTGGCCTTTTCAAAAACAGTGTTTGGATTTTTTTAAATAGCATTCAGAGGAAATTTTTAAAACCCTACTTTATTTTTCATTCCTAAATCTATTATTAAATAAGACTTCCAGAAAAATCCTGATTTTTAATTGTAATAGTTATGGACATCCATACAAATGAGCATTTCAAAAATTTGAAATGTTTGCACACTATCTGAATGCCCCACTTAAAAGAAAAAAGCATGGCATATATGTATGTACCACTTATAAAAATCTGAGCACACAATCCATATTTTGAAACCTATTATCATATTTGCACTCTGTGTATTGCTTTTTGTATCACTACAACCAAACAAGATTCTCAAATATTGCATAAAAGAGTCTTAGAGAAAACTGACACTGGGGAAAAAAACGATGTTTAACATCAAATGTTTAACATTTCAGCTCCAACTGGAGCATACAGAGCTCAAAGGTAGAAAACGTGCAAACATATAAAACAAGTGGAGGACAAACGGGATGAAAGGGAAGTCAGAACACCAGAAAACAGACACCTGCAGGAACAGTTAAATACATTCGGTTCAATGAGCATTGAAACATATATAGAAAGAGACATCAGTGAGAATCATTACACAGAAGAACAACAAAAATAGTGATGTACTGTATCCGGTGGAATCACATGCAACATTTGTAAACAATATTTTTGTTTAAAAAGAGAAACTTAATGGGAACATTTTTTAGAATAGAGGTTATGATTCTTCTATTTCTATTTCTCCCCTTCCTTTCATGGAGAAGTTTTTAATTAACTAACTGCCTGTAGGACTGATACCCACTAAAACCAATTCACCTTAGTACACAGAGCCCCCGGTCATTCCTAATTCACTGTTGTTGCTCATGTAACTACCTGCAGCTAGCTGAAACTGCAGTGCATTTGCAAGCAATTTGATACATCAAAGCAGATGCACAAATTATGCTGGTCTTTTTTCTAGAAAAGAGTTTTTTTCTATCAGGGTTAATGAATTTAAAAACATATATGTTAATTTCTCAGCTATATTTTTATACATTTGTGTCCCCCCATACATGTTTAAATAAAGTATGCTGAGCCTGTGTATACCTTAGTTTATTTGATTCCTCTTTGTTCAGTATAACACACTATTTGCTATCTTATCTTTCTAAGAAGAAGCTGGAATTATCTTTCATTCCTGACACAAACAGTTTCTGGCCATTGACAATTCTAAAACATACAAATGTGGAGTTTTTTTTTTTTTAAAGAGTTCTTCCAATGCATATGGAAACTTGGACTCAGAAGAGGTAGAAAATTCCATCCTTGCCTAAGTCTGACCATGTGCTTAATAAATTAAAGTTCATTTAATTAGACTTCTAAGTAGAAATTAACCTTGAGAAACAGAAGACTCACACCTCAGCACACTTTTTAATAAGTAGAGTAATACTTAAATTGCTAGTAAAAGGCACTGAAAGTTAAGCTAAACTTCAGTCCACTTTCAAGGCTGCCTTAGGCTTCACTTCAAGGCATAGACATTGTTTATTTTCATAATCTTATGACCATTTGATGCAACATATTCTTAAAAAGAAACTGAATAGAAAGATGTCACTGTCAGCAACTCCCACAGTGTATTTCCCCCCGTTGACAAACCTATACAACAATAACAGAAGAGCCCTGGAAACATCAGATCATTTTTATGACATTACAAAATTTTTTAAAAGCATGCCAGTTTCCCCACAAGTCCATGCCATTAACTGCCCTTTCCACTCACCTGACTCAGTTTTAGGCTTTTCACCAATATTGTCCTTGCAATTCAAGATTTGTTATTCCCCTGGCAAAAGAATCAATTTTACCGAACTGGAATTCTCACCTTCTAACTGTTTATTAATATGGTTTTAAAGGAATTCTCAGATTTTTGTTGGTAACTGCTCACTTGGTTTGAAATGTGATGCACTTGTTGATGGTGCTGCCCCAGGGGGACTGCAGTGAGACAGACTTACTCAAGCTTCACTTGAACACAGAAATGAAAATCAATAAACAATTTGAACTTCTCAGAAGAGAATTTTTCTCCTCTAATGAATATACAAGCTTGGTTACAGCTTAATTTAAAGACTGAATTTAGTGTGTGTTTTCTCCCTGCACCATAAGCATGACAAACATAAGCTTCAAGTGACATGTCCCAGAGGGAGACATTGTTGGGAAAAAAATAGCAGAACAAACAAAAAACCAACAATCTCATAATAGTAAGCTAACTTAAAAAATAACAGCTGTAGTGGCAAAACAGGTTTGCTTTATGTGCGACTCGGCCCAAAGCCCAAACTTTTCAATTCTAAAGGGCCATGGTCCTTACTTTATTATATACTAGAAAAAGGATCCAAGCTGCAAACTGTGGATCTGGATTCAAATTCCTCCAAAGTTGGAGCATATCTGGACCTGAGGATTTGGTTGTTTGTTTGTTTGTTTTTGTGGACTCATCTCAGATATGTACTCATGGTCCTATCTGTATCATTTACTTTCAATAGAACAATTTTAATAATGCAACTTCAGTAGGGACTATTCATGTATGTCAAGTTAAGGATGTGCAGCAAAATCTAGGCTTTTTGCCTAGTATATGAAAATGACTTAATGAACATTACATAGATCTCATCACGAGAGTGGTATCCATTTTCAACCTTTCAGGAATTATTAGAATGAAATAACTAGTCTGTGTCAGCGGGAAGCTCTTCTTACCAAAGCAAATATTTGAAAATTGCAAACACATTTGTGTAAAGTGTTTTATTCTTTGCCTCTTCAAGAAATAGTTTAAGCCCCAATTCAGCAAAGCACTGAAGCGCATGCTTAATATTAAGTTCATACTTAAGTCCCACTGAAATAAACTGGACTTAAGCACAAACTTAAGTGCTTTGCTAATCTGGGCATTTAGAGCTTGTCTACACATAAACTGGATTTGAGATAACTTAATTTGTTTGTAATACAGACCTTTAGTTATTGCAGTGCAATTTTGTGTGTGGACACTGATTTGAGCTTAAGAGTGTCCTATTTCAACATAAATTTATTTAAATTAAATTGTATTAAAATATGATACTCAATCTGAAATCAGAGTGGACACACACTGAAATATCCGTAGGTGTAAATTACAACCAATTTAGTTATTTCTCTTCCAGATAACAGGTAGACAAGCCCCTAGAGATCAATTGGAAGACACATCCACAAGAATAATTAACCTTCGGGATACAAAGCGAGATGATGTTCCAAACCAACCCAAAACTATTTAGGAGCACATTTTTATTGTCTTTACCCCCCCTACAATTCTGTAGCCCATGCACACTTTTTCATGTTTGTAATCTTACCACTCCATTCAAAGTCTTTTCATTTAAACTACAATTATTCTTTTGTCTGTTGGGAACCCACTGAAAAGATGATGTCCTGTGTGCAAGAGGCGAGCGAGCTGAATATTAATTAATGAACGCTACTTAATATGCAGAAGAAGAGCAGCAACACTCAGTCGTGAGCCCTTACATATTAACTGGCAGATCATTGTTATTCCAGGAGGTATCATAAGGCCAAATGCAGGTTACAACTGGTTTAGAAAATCTCTTTGATTAAGAAACATGAAAGTTTAAGTCTCTTATTATAAATATCTTATTGTGAATATAAAAGACATCATTAAACCATGTGATGGTATAGAGCACTTCAATGCACTCAGAGGTGATGAACTGGACTTAGGGCTATTAATCTGGTCAGAGATGGGAAGCAACAAACAATGGAAAGACCAAGTTTTCAGCACGTACTCCTAAAAAACAAGTGTAATTGCTTACAGGGGGGAAAGGAGGTACAAGCGAAAAACAAAAGCCAAATAAAAAGGACTGGTTGATCGTACAAAATAACCATGGAATTAATCCTACTGCTTTGTTATTCCCTTGTAGAGCCTTTGGTTTGGCCATCAATCTAATGTAATTATGTATGTATTTCTCCAATGTGCTTGTACCTTTGGTTTGCTAAATTAGCAGGTCCACCACTCCTTATGTGTATAGCACCAAGTAGGCATTTTGCCATCAGGTAGAAAGACAAGGGGCAAGATTTTTAAAGGTAGTTAGGCACTTAGAGATGCAGATAGGCACCTAATGGGATTTTCAAAACAGATTAGGTGCCTAGGTAGTTGCCCAAACTGCTTAAGGCATTTATGAAACTCTCACTGGGTACCTATCCGTAAGGCTATGTTTATGTCATGGAGGTCATGGAAGACACAGAATCTGTGACTTCCGGAGACCTCCTCGACATTCTCTACTTCAGGCCCAGGAGCTGCGGGACTCTGCAACTGGCAGCCTGTGGGGCCT
>NC_133771.1:171125332-171238054 GCF_003597395.2 Chelonoidis abingdonii
CCCCCCCCCCTATTTTATAGAGCTATGGGCAAGTCATTGATATTTGGTGTGAGGAATCTGAAAGCTGATTTTTGGAGTTAAATGTTTATGCAGTAGAATCTTGATCTTTCTCAGTTCACTAATCTGGGAACCCAGGAATCCATAGCAGAGTGACATACTCAGGTCTCATGTTACTCAGAGTATGTCTAAACTACAAGTGCTACAGAGGCACAGCTGCACCTATGCCACTGTAGCATAGACATTACTACAGTGACGGAAGGGGCATGTCCATGACTGTAGTAAAACTACCCTTCAAGAGGTGGTAGGTAGGTTGACTAAAGAATTATTCCATCAACCTAGCAGCATCTATACCGGAGCTTAGGTTGGTTTAACTATGTTTCTCTGTGAATTTTTCACATCTTGAAACAATGTACCTAAATTGACCTAAATTTTAGGTGAAGACCAGGCCTAAAGCTTTATTACTTTTATATAACTCTCTTTCTTTTTCCCAGTGATTATTCACTGTCATCATGAATGACTATGAATTGCCATTATGAATGACAATGGATAGTCATTGGTCCAGGAATAGGGTGTTCTGGGGCTGGAGTACCCACGGGGAAAAATTGGTGGGTGCTTTGCACCCACCAGCAGCCATGCTCCCCGCTCCGCCCCCTGTCCCAGCTTACCTCCGCCTCCTCCCGAGAGCTCCATCACTGCTTCTCCTCCCACAGCTTACCGCTGCAAAACAGCTGTTTTGCGGCATAACAAGCTGTGGGAGGGAGGAGCAATAACACGGCGTGCTCAGGGGAGGAAGTGGGGAAGAGGCAGAGCCAGGGTGGGCATTCGAGGAAGGAGTCCAATAGGGTCAGGGAAGGGGCGGAGTTGGGGCGGGGACTTTGGGGAAGGGTTTGAGATGGGGGTGGGGCACTGGAAAAAAGTCGGGGTTGGGGTGGGGGCAGAGGGGCGTGAGCACCCACCAGCGCCAGGAGAAGTTGGCACCTATGGGGTCAGGGAAAGAAAGTGAGAGTGATTATACAGACTGGGAGTCAGGGCACTTACATAGGATCTGGGCGACTCACATTCAAGTCCCCTGCTCCAAAGTGGAACAGTTTCTAAAGGAGAGATTAAGAAAGCCCCTAAACCAAAATATCCTTGGGATGTGGAAGACCTGGGTTCAAGTCCCTCTTCTGCCTAATATGGAGCTGGGATTTGAAATTGGACCTCCTCCATTTCAGTATAGTGCCCTAATCCCAGGATTAAATTTAAGAAGGGATGCAGCACTTCCTCTTCCTCCTCCTCCTTTCCCCTCTATTTTGTGACTCCTTTGCCAGTGGTGCTGGAACACTTTTAATACTAGGGGTGTTGAAAACCAGCCCCCTTATCCCTGTCTGCACTTCCCCTCAGAGCTAGGGCTGGGAGAAGGGCTGTGTCTCCAGGAGGGGTGGACCAGACAGGGGTAAGGGGGCTGAGGCTGGGGCCACAGCTGGGGGCGGGCCTGGTGCAGGAGCAGGGGCAAAGGCCCCGGAACCAGGTTGGCAGCCAGGACCCCGTATGCGGGGGCCAGAAGTGTTGCTCAGAAATGGGTGTGTGGGGCCAGGAGCCCGCGTGCACAACCAGGAGCGAAGCCCCCGGAATGGGGCCAGCAGCCGGAACCACATGTGCGAGGTCAGGAGCAGAGTCCCACGTAAAACCTATTTCCCACACCTATATCCTTTGCTTGCTTTTGTCAAAATGCCTGAACATGTAAATGACATTTTTCATGTCAAAGTGAAGCACTTTAATATTATTAAAATGTTTAGATTTCTTTGGTTCAGTCGAAACTCTTTAATGAGCTTAACACCAATTCATGAATAGTTTTGTTCAACCCAAAGCTGTACTATTAGTGAATAAACTGTTAGTCTGTAAAATTTCACCCAGCTATAGCATTGAATACATCTAATCAAGTGTGGTAATTGTAAGATTGGGCACTAACTCAGACAAAATACAGGAAGTGGGTACAATAGACAAAGAAAGAGAAAAGGTGAATACGAATTAACACCCACCCACACCCACACAGTGGGATTTTCAAAAAGTGCTCGGCATTGGCCTAACTCCAGCTCCCATTGAAATGAAATTCTTATTGACTTCAGTGGGAGCAGAGTTAGGCCAACATGGAGCTCTTTTTAAATTCTCACCCAATGGCAGGAGTCACCAGATGGCGCCATCACATATAGTCTTACAAGTTCTTTTTCTTAGCATGCCAGCAAAGTGCAGTCTTTGAAAAATTCTGTATTATTATTTGTTTTTGACACAGGATCTTTGGGGGAACCTGCTGTAAGCAAGAGAGTTTCGTTTGCTCTGATCTGTGGTTTCTAGAATCAGTTCTTGAGGTAGAGTTCTTCCCTGGGAAAAGGAATTTTGGTTGAGATTCCAGAAAGAGGGGATTGCCTTAATGTTGTTGGTGACCATTTCTGCTCCAGGACAAGTTATGCAAAGAAAATACCCTGACTCTATGTCACTGACAAGAGAAGGATAAGGATAAAAAAAGGACTGTAAAGGTGAAGCAAAGGGGTTGAGCACAGTATGATCACGATGTATTAAACGTACACCTGTGTTCTTCTGGTTACTTACTAACTAGGAAAATTCACAAAATTCTCAATGGATCTCCCATTATTTGTGCCACCTACTGAGTTCTACTGAACTTTTGTTTACACATAAAAAAACTGAGATGCAGAGAAAAACCTTTGTTATGTGCTAGATGATAGTTGGGATGAGAATGTTTGTCCTTGCTACATTCCTCTCAAGGTGCGCTGGTGTCATACACGTAGAAAAAGGTAGCTTTATAATTATTTAAGCATTCTACTACTTTCACCTAAAGTAATCCATGTAAAGGGAAAAGTCAAGGAGCTGAAGTTATAGATAGTTGATGTGAGGATTCATGAAACTTGGATCTGGGTTTGTGGGGTCCCAGGCAAGCAGCGCTTCCACTTCACCACCAGGCAGCCTTGGCAAAATGACAGTCTCCACACCACACACCCTGGGAGATCAGTCACTGCAAGAAATGACTGGCAGCTTCCCCCATGACCTCTGATTAGCCCAGACCCACTATTTAAGCCTGGAGGGAGTACCAGGAAGTTGTCTGTGCAACTAAGCAGATCCCTGACCTGCTGTGAGGCAGACTCCTTGCTTCCTCGCCCTGTCCTCTGGTTCCTGGGTACTGACTCTAACTTGACCCTTAGCTATGCTTCCTGGCTACTGGGTCCAGTTTGATCCTGTGCTCTGGACCCTGGCTCAGCTCCCTCAGGCCCGACTGCCTATAACTCTGACCTCTGGAACTGATCACCCATGCCCTGGTTCTGGACAAATAAGGGCAATGAGTTGTGTGCTCACCACAAGTATTAGTGCTGAAACTTTGAACAGAGACAGTATGTAAGTAAGAGATAATGAATTTTAAAGTCCTCCTTGCTTTCAAAGTGAATTTCATATAACTTATGTCTGAATAGTACCATATGCCTGAATAGTACCATATCATATCTATATTATTTATTGTAGACACACTATCTATATATGTTTTTGCTATATCAAAAAATGTCACAAATTATAGTCAATATCTTGGCCTACTCTAGGGCTAGTAAAAGCAGCAAAGAGTCCTGTGGCACCTTATAGACAAGCAGATGTATTGGAGCATGAGCTTTCGTGGGTGAATACCCACTTCGTCGGCTGAATGTTGGGGTCTAGGGCTAGTACCAATTCCGCAGCCCCATTGGAGATTTCCCATTTATAATGGTATAATGCTTATATTTCTAGCTGTGAAGGATGCTGGATATTGGACCATAAACCTATCACTAATCCACGAGCAATTAGTAATTGTTAGCTCTATGGCACCAGTTCATATCCAACCTGAAGTTGTTATCCAATGGCTGCTCTGTTATGTGAATTTGGTTGCCTCACTCCAGTTTTTAGTGGACAATCCAAATCACAAAGAGCATCACCTCATTTCCAGTCTCACCAGAGAGACCAATGACTCAATGCGCATTCTGATTGTCTTCTTATCCATAGAAGTAAAGTCTGAGAGGAGGCACACTGATGAATCAATTTGCATCACCAGCAACCATATTGGATGAAATATTAGTCTGAATTGCTTTAGAAATACAGATTGCCTGAAAAATAGCTCTGATACATATATACAGAAGTAGAGAACTTTGGTCTCCAGGGCCGTCACATACATCTTTTACAAACACTACATTCATATACCCTATAAAGTTATTTTAAAAAGCAAGAAATCTTACCCTATATTTTTGAACACACTATTTCCAGCAATAGTCAAGCATTGCCTACTTTTTCTAGGACTTGTCTTTTCTACTGCTTCGTGTCCATCTCTAGGTTTATGGTGGGTACCAGCACTTGATCAAAAGGGCAACACTATGGATCACAACATTGTCATCTGCTAAAGAATCCTAACATATGCACTAATAAAAGTATTAATGGTAGTATAGTAGCCTTGGGTTCAGTTTTTTAATGGAAAGAGTTATATTTATTCTATTTACAAGACAACCTTAATTTGCTGTCTGAATTGAAGTATAATTGATTAGTTAATTCAATGCTTAGCACCATTTGTTACTGAAATTTAAATTAGATAATTTGTAAACAGTCAGTAAAAGAGGAGAAAATAGAGTCTGTGAAAGTAAGGCCATATGCATTAGTATCTGCTATAGAAAAAAACAACACCCCACCCCCCAAAAAAAAACTTACTAAGGAAGCCAGAGAGATCCAGACTGTAAGAAAGCATCTCCCTCTATATTAATTTTTCAGTTTTACATGTAAATTCTTCCTTTCTCTTAATCCAGCCTGAAGTTGTTATCCAATGGCTGCTCTGTTATGTGAATTTGGTTGCCTCACTCCAGTTTTTAGTGGACAATCCAAATCACAAAGAGCATCACCTCATTTCCAGTCTCACCAGAGAGACCAATGACTCAATGCGCATTCTGATTATCTGGATATCTCAGGTCCTAACCCTTTTGAAAAAACTCTTCAGGATCAGAATCTCAGCCACTCTTAGAAAAGGAATGACGTTATAAGAGAGCAGTAAGTACAGAAAAGGAGCAGACGGGAGATTTTTTTTAAAAAAAAAATGAGTAAGAGGATTAAATAAACCAACAAGCCAAATCACCATACTAACATCCATGGGGAATTCTGTATTTTTTTATTACTACTTTCCAAATTAATTTTAAGCAAAATGTCTTATGTGCACAAACACAATATATATGCCTCAAATAATCACAGGAATCCCTATTTATTCACATTATGTGTCATGAAATTAGACATAATGCCTAAAAAAAAATATTCAAGATACATTTAGGGGTTTCTTGGTGGTTGTTTAAAAAAAAAAAAAAAAGACCACAAAGGGAATAAAGAAAATCTTTACCCAAATTAATGGTGAACTATTTTGTCATGAGAATAAGGAGTTTATATTCATTTAAATGAAAGCACATAAATTGTTCTTGACAAGAAAAACAAAGCTAGCCTAAGGCAGTATTTTCATTATAGAAAAAGGCACGTGCCCATGAAGATCTAGTATAATATTAACAAAAACTGCTCAATTAGCGATGCATGTGCCATTGTTATGAATATTTATTTGCATTGCAGCTAAGTAACACTGAAACCTTTTATTCAGAGGGGTTAGAGACTCAAAATGAAGTGAACATTACCCTGCTGTGCTGCAGAGAGCTCCAGGTCAGAAAACTGGCACAAGACTGCCCGATGCTTTGATCTAAAACTTCTCCAAAGGACTGGTCAGTCACTGTGCTTCTTAAGAGATCCCCTTCACTGTGACTTATTTTTTTCCCCCCTTTTGAAAGCTACTTGAGCAAGGTAAAATATATTTTATGTATATTTGGTATCACATTTTAAGGTAGATCTGGTCCAGTTTAGAGTACTAACTGATCCAATTTTCTCTTGAACTAAAATAAGTTACGTATAGAGAAAGGGTAATACTGCAACATTTTTCCCATGAACATTTTGGTTTTTAAACTTTTCTTCAGCTATCGTCAGATCCCTGTTGTGTTTGTTTTCCATAAATATTCTAACAAACAAATTTACCAGCTGGAAAGTTTGATAAAATAATGAATTTTAAGACGACAGTATAGATTATCCATGGATAGTTAATTTTGAATTAGTGGTCAAGTGTTTATGTAATAAACCTGATTCTACATGATGCTCATCCAGTCAGGGAAAAGTAAACTATCATGTGACCTATGTGTCCCATCAAAACAGCTTGGATTCTGAATATTAATATTTAAAATGAACTGCTTGAGAAAAAACCACAGACTATGACTTACTCCTGCAAAGACTTGTGCGTGTGCTTAACTATATTCACTGAGAGTGGACCCATAATGGTTAAGTGTATGCGTAAGTCTTTGCAGGATCAGGGCCAAATAATTATTTGCAGAACTTACTCTGTGAACAATTTCAAACAAACGAATAAATATTAGAATATTTTAGTCTGCTCATAGACAATTCAAGAACAGAAAAAGGCAAAATTAACTGAATGAAGTACTTGTTATTAATCATTCACCAGCTACATTTATGAGTTGTTGGGGGGGGAAGAAGGATTTTAACAATTATTATTAATAATTATTATTATAATTCTTTCCTCACTCATATCTCTGTTAGGATCTGATCTAAAGTCCATTTAAGTCAACAGGGATTTTTCCACTGACTTCAGTGGGCTTTGGATCAGGCAACTGAATCAGGAGTCACTCAAACAAAATAACTTGTAAGAGCTACAGTACCCCGCATCAGGATGTTTGAGATCAGAATCAGCCCCTATGCTACTTTTTTTCTCTTCGCCTCAAGTATGAAAACCCCTATCAAATACATTTTAGAACTTGACACTCTTATTCTTTGCTAGATTCATTAATACAGATCTAGAACATAACTAGGCTCAGCAGCAAGATCCAATGGGATACATCTTTATACATCTATGTATAGAGAAAGCAAATCAAGATTTCATTCAGCTTCAAACTTTATATTGAGAAATCAAGCCAAATTCAGAGCGGGTATAAGTGGTGAATTATGTTACACAAAAGTAAGCAGACTTAGGTTTGCGTGTGGGTGTAAATCACACATAAGAGGGACAAGGGAGGACTCTATTGGGAAAACCAAACAGGAAGGTTTAAATCAAGACATCAGTTTCCCAGGGATGTGTGCAGGCAGGTGTCTGTACTGACATGGATCTCCATCGACTTCCAGTGCGGGTTCTTCGGGAGATGCAGGGTGCATCTCTCATGGATTTCATTGCAGGATCAGGGCCTAAAGTAGGAGGGACATATTTTGTCTATTCTCTCTAGGCCTTTATACTGCCCTTGTAACTAGCACGCCATCCTGTTAGTATCTGGTATGTTAGGCAGCAGGAAAGTGAGAAACAAAGGGAAAAATTGCAATGAGAGGGATTAAAAAAAGATCGTTGGTTTTAAGATGCATAATCAAGGACATTCAAAAAAAATGTTGCATCTGATAATACAGAAAAGCAACCAAAAGTTGAATTTAAGGTACAAGGGCCAAGCAACTGTCAGATTAAAATCCCAACAATGCCAAATTGTGAAGAACACAGTCACGTTCAAACTTCAGGTTAATTACTTTAACTATTATAACCTGTGTTAATTCCAAACTGTTATCTATGTCTCTCTCTCAATGTGTCATACCAAATGGAAGCACTGCCTGTCACAAAAAAAAAATGTTAGGAGTTGTTGTAAATAGTATGTGTTATGTTCTGTAGCAGGATAAGAACACAGAGAGAAAATGAGTTATTTTGCTGGTAATTTCTTTTGACAAGGCACCTACAATTTATGAAACAAACAAAAGAAAGACAAAAACTAATAGGATTCTATGAACATTAAAAGAAAGATTTGTAGTCAAACTAAACGTCTCCCAGCCAAACACTGAATTTAAGTTCAGATGGAGATGCTGAATGCTAACCTCAGAAAGTTCAAAGTTCATAAGACCTAGAGATGGGTTCAAGTCTGCTTCTAGATTTGAACTTTGGGAATTTTCAGGGGAGTTTGGATCTGAGGTTTTGATGCAGAAACGGCATAGAGATGGGGCACGGCAATGAGGCCTGTGGTTATCAAAGCCCCAGGATACACATTAGTCTTCTCTTGAGTCCAGCAGCTATTTGTAAAAGGGGTGGAGACTCTGACTCCGTCGGTGTTTGTTAGCAATGAGGCAGCACTCAGGCTGTATCAGCAGTATGAGATCACAAAACTTGCCATTTGTGAGGGAAAATAGCCCATAGGAGAGTATTTGTTTATTGGGAGAAAGGTTTAAGACCTAATAAAAAAAAGAGCTGAGCTGGTAAATCTTAGGTTTAACCTAGGTTTAACCCATGCAACTAGGAACTCAGAAAAGACTCAAAGTCACTATTTCTTGTCTTTGTATAACAGAAGTAGGGTTGTTCTAGTACTTTGGTTTTGTTTTTTCCTTAGATTATCAATAAATCCTCATATCTATATTTTTATCAACCATAGGTGGAGAGATTATTAATTCTCATTTTGTCTGCAGCCTGCCATGTGGATTCACTCACCCAGGGTGAGTCTGAATCCAGATCCCTGTTTTGCCAAAATTCCTACCAAAACTTTGAGGTGTTAGAATCTAGCATTACGTCCAGTAAAAACAACACTGTTTAAAATTATGCAAAATCTTTGCTCTTATTATATAATGCACAAAGGGCATAGGAAATGAGACAAACAGACACACTAACAGGATTCAGTGGCAAAGAAAATTTTCATAGTCCAAAACTCTGACAGCTAAAACTCCAGCCTTATTTTAATGTTTGCAGCCTACAGGCTACAAAAGCACCAATGTGGGTTTTTTTGTGTTGATTTGTTTTTAGGGCTGACAAAGGCTTTTTTTTTTTTTTTTGGCCTCTCCATTGCAGTGTCTTATAGGACCCCTATGAGTCAGCTTGGAAGTTTTTTCTATTTCTTCTCAATACTGTTGCAAGACAACTACTCACTAGATAACACACAGCTTCAAAAGCAGCTTGTAAAATCCCAGAGCCTGGTGTGAGCACACAGTATAGCAGCACCCAGTTTCAAAGGCTGCTACAAAACTGCATACAGTAATTCAGCATCTTCAAAGGCAGGGCTCATCTGAGAGAAAATATTAGTTCTAATGCTTTTAATAGTCAGTAGGAGAAAAACTATTTGTATAAAGAAAGTAAAGTCTGGAGTTAAAATGAGGATTGGTTATACTACATATTAGAATCAAACATGGCACAACAGAAATTTGGATCTTTAAAACAGCAATCTGATTATTTTTTAAAATTCTGCTTTCATGTAGGAAACCTCTAATCTGATTGCAACTGAATGGTAACTGTCATCTTTTCTTGACCAGATATATGCAGGTAGATGTGGTAGCATAATGGCAGCAAGCCAGGATGTCAAATGGAGCAACTATGGTCACTAAAATTCAGATTGTGGTACTAAGGCTTCTTTCATTTTCATTAGATGAGGGGAAACATTTTCAGAAGTGCCTACGTTATTTAGGAGCTTGAGTCCCATTTTCAGAAGTGCCTACATCATTTAGGGACTTGAGTCCCATTTTCAAAAGTGACTTAGGCATGCAAGTCATTGAAAAAAAAAATCAGTAGGATTTACACTTGTAAATGCCTACGACACTTTTGAAAACAGGACATAGGAGCCTAAATCACTCAGGCACTTTTGAAAAATTTATCTGTGCTCTGTTGAGTTGCTGGGTTGTTCCCCCCTCTTTCAGAATTTAATGTTAAAAACACCTGTAAGTGTGTTTAGTTATAGTTTAACATCATGTTGAGAGGCAAGGCTTTTTGACTGGATTCAGTTTCCCTAATAACCTGAACATTCAAATACTAATAACCTAATAACCTGAACATTCAAATACTTAGTTGATGGGGGAAAAAAAGGGAATTGTGGTGGTAAAATCTCCAAGATGATAAGACCATTTAACTAAGTCCATCTAAATCTATTTTAGCCCACTAGAGCTTTTTTTTTATGCTTTTTCTGATATGCTTCAAGCCCGATCATTCCAATTTGAAAAACAAAAAGCTTTCCAATCTCTCAGCAGTACAGAGATGATGGACTATATTTACATCCCATTCAAATACAGAGAATGGTAGCTTATAGAAATATATAGCTTCCATCAATCCTGTACAACCTTCATCTCAGACTTAAACTGGAGGTAATCAGTTCCATACTGCCATGAGTCCCACCTTATTTTTTTCAAAGGGAGACGAGAACAAACAAATGTTTGGACTACCACAATAGTATTAATAAACATGAGAATGCAACAGCTAGTGTTATTCCGCAGAAATGAATGAATAAATAAATAGACGATAAGCACTTTATTCTTCTCACATAATTTCTTCTCAGTGACATTATTGAATAGGCTGTTGAAAACAAACATCGTTAAATGAGAAAAGAAGAGTAGGAGCCTGCCTAATTCCCCACTGCAACATTTTCCAATGACGAATGCTCCCTAAATGGATTTAGCTTTTTGAAAAGAAGTCAGAGAGAAATTTGATGTGGCCCCCTGACCCCTGGTAAGCACATGTATCTTCACCTGTCACATAACACACTGGCACTTGCTTACTTTTCAGCAAAGACTATTGATTTTGCTTATTGGCTGCAGGCTAGTCCATAAAGAACAAATTACAAAGTCAGAGGTCTACAGTTAGCAATTGCTTGCATGATAACAGGGAACGCAGCACTATTCCCACAACACAGTATTAACATTCTCACAAATGTTGACAAACTCAAGACATACACTTCTGAGGTAAAGTCCTCTGTATTTTCAAAGATACAAATAAATGCAGCATAGAGTACATCTCATAGTCTTACCAATGATCTAAAATTGCGGGGTTTGTCCCTTGTGCCTACTTTACCCCCCGGGGTTTAAACCAGTTGTTAAAAAAGAACAAAGTGATAGGATATTAAAGGGACAGCATCAGGTAGTTTAGTTATATTCTGCTTTTTTTTTTTTTTTTTAAAAAAAAAAGATTTTTAGAAAACTGAATGTTAGTAGAAATGATTTTACACATAGAAGCGCTGTGCCAGTTCATTGGAACCACAAAGAAACCAGTTTATTTTATTATCCAAGATGTGGCCGGTGCAAAAAAGAAAAACAAATGGTGAAAAATCAAAATAGGTTGACGAGCCATATTTTTAAAACCTAGCTTCATTTTTGGCATCTTCAATGTGCAGGTATAAATAATTGCAAGCACAGTTCATGTCAAGTAGATGTTTAGGAAGTTCCATGTCCCACTGAGATACATCTCTCTGTACCAAGATTGTGAGAACTGAAAAGGGAGGCTGAGTGGGAGCTCCATTCAAATTCTGACTCTTAACATTCTCTCAGTTGTAATATTCTCTCTATAAAATTTTAACCTGAGAATGTTCCTTTAAAAATGGCACCAAAGAGCTTGCGCAGGTAAAAGTTAGGCTGAACATTTTCACTGTTTGATGTACTTAGCGCCTGGCAGAATTATAACTAGGCATTTTCCATAAAACATTCAAAATTATTGTCTAGGGTCAAAAAATGTTGACTCAACAGGATCAGCATCTCAATTACCTCTCTAAAACAGCCAGCAATAGGGGGAAAGTTCAAGGGTAGGGTTTACAAAAGCATTGAACTTTGGCCTACTGGGTAGAGCGCTGGACTGGGCCTCAGGAGATTCCACTGCTATTACTGGTTCTGCTACTGGCCTGCTCACTGACCTGGGGCAAGTCAATTCACCGCTCTCTGCCTCAGTTTCCCATCTGCAAAACAGGGATAATGACATTCTTTTGTAAAAGCAACTTGGGCCAGCTCTAAGTACTTTTGCAAATCCCATCCTCCGTGTCCACTCAGTATATGTGTACACTGGACATTTGTACCTAGAGTTAATTGATTTCCAATTAACTCGAGGTAGTTAACACATTTGTAAAGGTTAGTGTGAACAATTCTCAAATATTTATTCCAGTTTACAAATGTTTACCTTTTACCTTAGGGGTCAGTCCAGATAAAGAAGTCTAGTGTAGACAAACCCCTAAAAAGTCTGACTGAGCAAAAAAGTGGAATGATCTGTTGCTCAAACTCTGGCAAAGAATTCTGGGAAATGAGTTCCTAAGATGTGGATCCTTAAATAAGAATTGTCTGCCAAAGATAAATGAAATTCAGAAATTGACAGCAATAATGCCTCTGCTTTCCTCAGTTGTCATGATGTAGTGTAAGACTAGGAGTTGGTTCTCTAAATAACTTGGTCTCAGGCCAAAGGCTTTAGAGATGATCAGAAGCAGCTTAAATTACACCCAGTCTAATAGATAGCTAGTGTGGCATGTGGAACACAGGTGTTCAGTGCCCATGATGACCTAACCTCTTCAGAAGATGAACAGACAAGTCCTGTATCAGCCACACTTCCAGATGCTCATCAATCACAGGGCCAATTAGAGTTAACTACATTAATCCCACCTAGATATGTCAAAATCTTGGATGACTCTGGCAAAGGCTACATTCAGAAAGGAAAAAGTCAATCTCCTAGTCATCCACACATGGGAAAAAACCACTATGGGCCAGAGCTGCGATCTGCACAGCCAGCAGTAGAGGAGGATTCAATAGGACCTTAAGGTTGCACATTATGTTGGCAAAGGGTAGCATTACACTTCCAATAGAAAATACAGGCAGAATCCCCCTCCATTCTCCTGTTAACCCCCTTGCCCATCAACGTCATTTTGCCTGGTTCAGTTTTCAGGCAGGTTGCTCCCGTCCAGCTCCATCCTCAGGCTGACACAGAGAAAACAAATTGTGACAGCGAAGCTACATCTCCATCCCTAATTTATTGTCCATGACAATGGAAAATGGAGCAAGGGCAGGACTTAGGAAAATGTCCATCTGCCTATTTGAAAAGAATAATTCAGAAACTGGCTGGGATAGAGACATGCATACGGATCTGTGAAATATGGTTCTCAGACTGATCACTAAAGCTTTAATCATTTTTAAGGGTTATGTATCCTCAGTGATTCATCTCAGAGAAGAGAGCTAGTCCCAAACTCTTTTACCACATTACCAAACCCAAATATTCAAAAATCATAAGACTGGCTTAAAAATCATGAGATTTAAAAAAATAATACATTTTTTTTTAATTTCTGGAACCTTGAGGGTTCATGTATTCTAGCTTTTGTCCATAACCAAGTGGCTAGAAACTTATTTTTTTAAAACAACAATGTGAAAGCTGAGATTCTTATGTCAGCAAATGAATCCAGGATCTGAGGCTTTAAGAAAAATACCATGGATCAAAAGACTTGCAATAAAATTGCAAGAGCTTGTAATACTACTATTGTATGTGTAGGTAACTGGAGAGAACTGGTTTGGAGAATAGAGGTGGCTGCCCTGTGTCTGGACAAGTGGGCTTGATACAAGAGATCTCTGAATGAAGTAAAGAGCTGCTATCAGTCAGCAAGCAATGTTGACAATTTGACCAAAGAAGAGAGAACTGCTTTCATGAAAACTATGTTATCCACTTTTCCTTTTCCTCTGTCATCAGGCTGAGGATGCTTTATCTAGCTTAGCTTATGAAAAGTATAAATCTAGAGAAGTTAAGAAAATTTCTGTTCTTTTCTTTCCATTCTCTCTGTGTGATAATCAATCTTGGTTTCTGGTTAATGTTACTGTAGTCTTGATATGTCCGTGCAAATGGTCCTGAAGGAAAGAACCCCATAACTTCTCGGACGCAGTGCTGAAGGGTAAAGTGTTTCGGGAACTTATACCTCCCTCTCACTCTTGGCCAAGGGGCCTAGACAAAGGTGTCCTAACCCAGTGAGTTGCGCTGCCATCGGGCTGCAGTGGATGAATACACAGAGAGGCTGAAGGACCAAGGATGAGACAAGAGTTGGCATAGGTGTTGGTCAGACATGGAGGCAGCAGAATTTGGGCTACATGAAAAGGAGCTGAACTGATGCCATATGCAGAGCTGACTGGTGGTGGGCCACAGGATCTCTTCTCCCTCACAGAGTTCCTCCAGATGGAGCTCCCCAAAGAGTGCTTCTTAGCACTTGATCCTACATTGCATCCAAACAGATCACTGCAGATGTTACCAATTCCCCCCCCCCTCCCCCAAATTAAAGATTCTTCACAGTGCGGGAAAACGGTACTCTTGCCGAGCTGGGGAGTGTGTGATTCATTAGTGTATCTGTAACTGTGAACAGTTTTGCTGGTATACGGCCAAATCTTCAGGTCCTTATTCAGTTTCTACTCAGTCTTTATTTGGGGCAGAAAACTCCGACTATCATCACACTGAATAAGGACCTTAGGATTTGGCCTTTAGAAAGGGAAAGGACACCTGTTTGGTTGCAGCCTGGCAACAGCCTAAGAGTGTTAAAGCTCTCTGGCCCAAATCCTATTTAACCTCACCCATTCAACTCTATTGGCCTCATTGGAATTGCACAGGTTATAAATCATACCCCCATGCTGGAGCTGATCGGATTCACATAGAGTCTTCTAATAGCATTCTAGCCTCCTCCTCTGCTGCTGCATTAGTTGCAGGTCACATATGAACCAAGATTTACTCAATAAAATATTGAAAATTTAAAAATATTGAACATTTTCAAAACTGTGATGTGGAGTTCACATTCCAATTCCACATTAAGTTCTATAAACCAAAGTAGTGAAACTAATATTTGCAACAGAAAAATATGTGATACCTTTAAAAAGACATGTAATGAAACTAATCAATCATCCCCAGAGCATTTATAATTATTTAGAGTACAGATGTTAAAGCCATCATTCATGTGCCGGAAAATCCTGCTGTTTATCTCCTGGACATTGTGTGCTTTTGATCATTCCCACCTTTCTGACAGTTTAATCAGGAAAACAAATATTTGAAAGCTACTTTTTTAAGGTAGCACTATTTTAGGTCATTTGCATAGAGAACAAAAATAACCAAGAGTTAAATAATATGGTAGTCACAGCTAAGTCCTACACAACATCACTGTAGGCAGTAAATAAATAAATAAATAAATAAATAAGTCTCCATATATCTTAGTCATTCCATATATACTAAAACCCCCAAAACAACAATTGAGCTAACAAGTCTTTCACTATTGCTCCGTAAGCAAGTCTAATTATTCCCTAAACACAGGTTTTTATGGGTATTACTGAATTACCACTAGTTTTACTGAGCTACTGACGCAAACTTCTGTTTCAAGTAAAAGAAAAGCTTGCAATTTTTTTTTCAGAGTATGAGTCAATGTTACTCTTCAGGATTCATCAAATGATACTTTAGAAAGACTGCTTAGATATGCAGACCACATATTTAAAATGGACTGTTGCTAAACTGGGTACATAAAGATCAGGAATACATGTAGTTGGTATAAAAAGGAATGTATTTGACAAGTTCTCCTCAGAGTACAAGGTGTAAAACAGCACTGTGGTATAGGGATCTACTGTACCTCATACAGCCTGCTAACAGTATTGCATGTCAGACTGGGAAAGTCTCAGGTACTGAAGCCAAGTTTTGCTCATTCCCATGATGTTAATCACTTCAGAACCAAACAGCTTTGCAACACGTGGACTTTTTGTGGTGTCAAATGGATGGAACAAGTTTGTCATCATCCAGTGCTAGTAGCAGCCATGTGCAGGGACATTTTCAATATTCCACAATGATTACTGTTACTAATTCTGCTGTAAAATATGCAGAGCATCTGCACAGGGAATTCAAAAAAGTGTGGCCAAAATAGCACTCACTTTCTCTCCCCGCTTCTGGTGTCCGTATAAGACAGCACTGAGACAGATCATATGACCTAAGCCACTGCAAGTCCTCCTCACTTTTCATGGGAGAACAGAAAAGTGCTGATCCTGAAGCATTTATGCTGATGGAACACAGATAATAATCTGCAGGTGTAACTTAAAAAAATATAGTATGTGAAGCATAAAATAATGTAAATAGGGCTGAAATTTTACAGACAAAAGAAGAAAAGATTAAGCACTCGATACCATGCACACAAAACATGTATATAGTTATGTAAATGTAAAACTATGTCAAAATGGATACAGACACTGTGATGTCCAGAATACATATAATTGTTATTATAGCTAAGCTTAGTATTAATACAAATACCTCAGAAGAGAGATGGAATAAACCATTTTTTCCCTCTCATAAGAAATTACCAGTGATAATTGACTATAACTCTGCTGAGCTCCACCTCTTGAGATATGACCATTCCTAAGCCTTGAACATAGATAGCTCACTCCAGCCACTATTGTTATATACCCTGTGGGGCTGAATCTCAGCTGGTGTAAATCAGTGTCGCTCCACTGACTGCAGTGGTTGATTTACACCAGTCGAGGAGCTGGCCCTCTGTATGTGCAGTACACCTGCACGACACATTTAATTCTATGTTACAAGCAGAAGCAAATGTTGTTATGTTTGAATGGGAAATTCTGTGTTGACATACACGGTGCTTCTCTGAAAGTTCAGGAGCTACACCCTTCCCCTACAAACCACAGTCAGAAGAGAAATATTGGGGCACATAGCTCTGGTGTCCTGATCCTAGATCCCCCCAAAAACGCACACATGAACACTTTGCAGAACAGCCCCAAGTCCTGCAGCTGGGAGGCATTCTAGTGTGAGGCTTAGGAGCCAAGGACAAGGTCAATTTCTTTTAGTGCATAACCTTGACCCTTCCATGACCCCTATTTCCATACCTCTCTCTTCTTGGCTTGGATTGCTATGTGCCTGGCATTAGGAAACTGCCTAAATAGCTGTGCAAAGGTTGGCCTGGGCACGTCCAGGCTGGCTAGAATAAACACAGAACAGTACAATTTTTGCAGCATTCATCACCACTTGGTTTTTAGCTTAAGCCTAAAGATCCAGGATTTGGCAGCATTTAAAATTAATAGTGTTTTCAGTCCAATTTCATACCTCTAAAGGGAGTGATCACTTGGCATGAGTTTCATCATGCAGGTACATCACTGGGGAGAGGGGATGTCTTATCAAAATTATTAGCATGATAATACACCTCTCTCATTGCGTACCTCTGAGAGCACACAGTATGCCTTGGGCAGGTTGTTGTTTCCTCATAGTCTCTACCTGGTGAGAGTCAAAAGTGAAGAACAGGTTGACACTGAGATGTTTATTAATAGCTTTAGATTAGACATTTCCTGTGTGCAGCCGGGCCATTTCCACATAGGATGGGAAAGGGCAGTGCAAGCTGCTCTGCCAGTCTGCCTCATCCCTACTTGGAGAGGCCATTTTTTTGGCCTAAGGGTATTTTCAGTGTCTACTCAGTCCATGGCCTGTCTACTTGTGCTAATTAGTGACAGAACCTTTGGTAATGTGAACATGCATCTGCTAGGAAGTGGACTGAGATGAGCAACTTATCTAAGGCATTGAATTGCTCTTGGTAGGGCTGATTGACTAAATGTTTTTTGTTGGAAAATGCCAGTTTGTCAAAACTGAAACTTTTAATGCATTGTATGAGTGGACAAAAGAGTTTCTGAGGCCCACGGTGGGATATCTGGTCAAAATCAGAGACAGAGGCAGAGAGATAGAGACTCAATAATACCCCATAGCCAAGGGCTGGGCACTTACTTAGGAAGTGCGAGACCTAAGGTCAACTCTCGTCTCAATTCCCAGTTGAGTGCCCTTACTAGCAGCCTATTAGATAGATTGAGGTGGTCTCTCTGCCTCTTGTGTGTTATGAAAAGGTCAAAAAAAAGTTTCAGCCCATTTTTGAAATCTCAAAAATTTTTACTGGAGGAAAACCATTTCTTGCCCCGCTCTAGCTATTAGATGGTAAAAACTTTAGCTGGGAAGAAGCCGAACAAGGGATCAACAGAAGAAAGACCTCCATCCTATTATCCCTCCCTTACTTCAGTTATGCATAATACAGAGAAGACAGAAGGAAAGTGCATTGTTCTGTACTGTACTTCATATTCTCTAAAGAAAAAATACCACTAAAGGGACTGGATCACACTGCAGAGACATATCTGGACAATGTACCATTTCTCTTCATTCCAAAGGCCAGCAGCACTTTGGCGGCGGAGGGGCGGGGGTGTCCTTCACTTGCTCTGGGTCTTCAGCGGCATTTTGGCTACAGGGATCCTTCAGTGCCATGGAAGACCTGGAGCAGGTGAAGAACAATGGTTTTCAACCTGTGGTCTGTGTCCCCCTGGGGACCAAAGACTACATCTAAGGGGGTCTGTGAAAGGTTGTCATTACCATAGAACACTATTTTTCAACCTATGATTTGTGGACTCCTGGGGGTATGCAGACTATGCCTGAGGGTTTGGCTACACTTGCAGGTGTGCAGTGCTGCGAGTTACAGCTGTCTTCATACAGCTGTGTAGGGAAAGCGCTGGAGTGTGGCCACACTGACAGCTACCAGCACTGCATTGTGGCCACATCTGCAGCATTTGTGGCGGTGTTGGGAGTGGTGCATTACGGGCAGCTATCCCACAGAGCACCTCATCCCATTTTGGCGCCGTGGGTTGTGGAAGGGGGTGGAGGGTGCAGGTCATTCTGCTTCCTGTCCCAACGCCCCGTGATACATTGCTTCACATCCCAGCAATCCCTGTTTTTCTGTCCATGTTTGGCGCCATCTTGACTCTCTCAACGGTTTCTGTGCAGCGCGATTTCTGTGGGAAATGGAGCCTGAACTGCTGAGGAGTATGCTGACGAGTCTCGCCAGCACATCACGTTTGGCAGTTGAGCTATTTCTTAAGATCCAAAGTGATGAGGAGTCTGACGATGATAGCGAGTCGCCTGACGCATACGACACGACATTGCTTGTGGCATTCACGGAAATGCTCAGCACCGTGGAACACCACTTTTGGGCTCGGGAAACAAGCACTGAGTAGTGGGATCACATCGTCATGGAAGTCTGGGATGACAATCAGTGGCTGCAGAACTTTCGGATGAGAAAAACCACTTTCATGGGATTGTGTGAGGAGCTTGCCCCCACCCTGTGGTGCAAGGACACGAGATTGAGAGCTGCCCTGCTGGTGGAGAAGCGGGTGGCTATTGCAGTCTGGAAGCTGGCAACTCCAGACAGCTACTGATTGGTCGGGAACCAGTTTGGAGGGGGAAAGTCGACCATTGAAATCATGTTGATGCAAGTTTGCAGGGCCATTAATCGCATCCTGCTAAGAAGAACCGTGACTGTGGGGAACGTGCAGTACATTGTGGATGGCTTCGCACAAATGGGTTTCCCTAATTGTGGAGGGGCGATAGATGGGACGCATATTCCTAGTCTGGCACCACCCCACCTAGCTTCCGAGTACGTTAATCGGAAGGGGTATTTCTCCATGGTTCTCCAGGCGCTTGTGGATTACCGTGGGCGTTTCATTGACATTAACACAGGCTGGCCTGGAAGGGTGCATGATGCACGCATCTTTCGGAACACTGGCCTGTTCAGGAAGCTGCAGGCAGGGACTTTTTGCAGGCAGGGACTTTTTTCCAGACCAGAAGATCACAGCAGGGGATGTGAAATGTCCATTGTGATCCTTGGAAGACCCCCTTACCCGTTAATGCCTTGGCTCATTGTTGAAACATATACAGGGAAACTTGACAGGAGCAAGGCACCGGTTCAACTACAGGCTGAGCCAGTGCCGAATGATTGTGGAGTGTGCTTTGGTCGTTTAAAGGGGGCTGCTTTGTGATCTCTCTATGGGAAGCTAGACTTCTGGGAAAAGCAACATCCCTGTGGTTGCATACCATGTGCTGTGCCCTCCATAATATTGTGCAAGGAAGGTGGGTGAACTGATTCAGTCAGGCATGGACGGCTCTTGAGGTTCAACGCCTGAGGCTGAATTTGGACAGCCAGACAGCAGGGCTACTAGAGAGGTTGCTTGTGGAAAGGCAAAAAAAGGCAACACTTAACAGAGGCAGCATCTTTTATAATCAAACAGTTATTCCCACACAGTGAAGGAGTTTACAGTCTTCACAATAGCATAATTTTCCCATACCAAAGAGAGCGCACATAACCCACAGGAGCCCAAATGGTGAGTAAGGGGGACTGATTGCTTCAGGGCTGTACAGTCCTCGGGGTTTCTGCGTGTTGGGGAAAGCAAACAGCTTCAGGGGGCACCTACACTGAACACTCTCCCAACATTTTCCACAGGAGTTGATCCTGGAAGATATCTCGCTGCTGCGGGTCACTTGCGGAGCGGGAGGGTCTTCTACAGCAATGCGGATTCTGCCCTGGCCCCTATGCAGCTTGCCTGTGTCTTGCAATTGTCCCCCCATCCCTCGCAGGTACAGTGGTGCGGCGGACACCCTAGCCTGACTGGGACAAGGACCACAGTGGCTCTCCACTAAACTTGCACATGCGCATTGCCCACTCTCTGGCTGAAACTTTTGAAGAGATTATCAAAGCCGATTACCGTGATGTGATAGACCACATCAATGCACTCTTCCACATTAGGCATGCATGTATGCAGCCCTACCCTCCCTCCTCTCCCCCAAAATTTCCATTATGAAATAAAAGCCGCTTACCGGGAACCCGCTCCTCTGTTTGTCCTCACCAAGTACCAGCTGCTGCGACTGGCTACCTTCTCCTGGCTTTGAGAAGAGCTCCCGCCTGCATTGCCTCCAGGGACTCCGGGGTGTCTCCCCCCCCAGTATCCTCACTCTCGGTTTTCCTCTCTCCCCAACACCCACTCTGAAGTGTCCATCTGGTCCTTCTGATTGGCGGTGGGGTCACCCCAAAGTATCGCATCCAGCTCTTTGTAAAAAATGGCAGGTCATAGGGGCAGCACCGGAGCAGCGGTTTCCCTCGCGGGCTTTGCAATAGGTACTCCACAGCTCCTTCACTTTAACCCTGCACTGCAGCACGTCCTGGTCATGGCCCCTTTCCAGCATGGCCCTTGATATCTGCCCATAGGTATCGTAATTCCTATGGCTGGAGCGCAGCTGGGACTGCACAGCTTCCTCCCCCCAAACACTGATGAGGTCCAGCAACTCACCATTGCTCCATGCTGGGGCTCGTTTGGCACGTGGAGGCATGGTCACCTGGAAAGATTCACTATTTGTACTCCACACCTGGCTGAAACAGGAAGGGGATTTTTAAAATTCCTAAGGCATTTAAAGGGCGGGTCACCTGAGGCCAGGGCAGTAGAGTTCGAACTGATGAGCAGAGTGGCTGAACAGGCATTCTGGGATACCTCCTTATACCTCTGGAGGCCAATAACAGCGCTTTTGGTGGCCACACTGGCAGAGTAGCGCTGCATCACCAGCGCTGCAGTCATTATTCCCCAGGCTGAGGTGGAGTACAGCCAGTGCTGTAGCCAGGGAGATACAGCGCTGTATGTGCCTTGCAAGTGTGGACGGTGAGTGAGTTGCAGCGCTGTAAAGCCACCACCAGCATTGCAACTCTCCAGTGTAGCCAAGCCCTAAGACTTCCAAAGGGTCCACACCTCCATTAGAAATCTTTTAGGGGTCCGCAAATGAAAAAAAAAGGTTGAAAACCACAGACTAAGAAAATCCAGATGTACAAATTTTGAGACTCTTAGTGCAGACAGTCACAGGTGGTCTGAACTCTTGGGACAAAGCACACGAGACAGGTGATTTCTAAAATATCCAGGATCCTATCCATAAAGAGCTTTGTAGAGCAAACCAACATCTTGAAACAGACCTGGAAATTAACTGGGAGCCACTGCAGTCTTTGGAGTACAATTACAATGTATCCAGTAAGTAAGACACTGCTATGGAAGCAGGAAGCCACCTCCTGAAGCTTCCAGGTGGTCAGCCACAGCCCCACATACACAGCAGTATTCCCTTCTTGATATGACAAAGCTATGGATCACTGTGGCAAATTCCGCATCCAATAGCCAGATTATAATGGGCTACCATTGTCACAGCCCTTACTCAGCTGCACTGGGAAGCAAGAGAAAGTAAATCCCCGATCACCCCCATTATTCCTCTGTTCAGCTCTGCTCTGACACTCACCTGAGACTCTCCACAGATGGGTGATTAGGAGGCAAAAAGGGTAAGGAGTGGGAAGTCCTGGCTCTGCCTCCCCTGTTTGCTGACCAGAAGAACTGACTGGGCACACAGTGGGAACAATGCACTCCACAAGAGAGGGTGAAGTTATCTACCCTGTCCCCAGAAAAAAAGAGGGAGAAGGGGAGGAAATGAGAGTCTGAGACTCAAATTTGTTTTCAGGTCTGTTCCTGTGGTTGCAGGATTACCCACCACCCCTTAGTCACAGCACTTTTTGAATTAAACTCTAGCACTTATGTAACCAAGTTTTAGAAAAGTAGCATCTTACACAGCTGCATAAAGAGGGACTCAAATTAGTTACTATTTATTGTAACAGTGAAATTTGGTTTTGTTGATCACCACTATAATAATAAAAAATTATTTACAGGTGCTGGTTCCCTTTTTTGTAGTGATGGCAAATGGCTAGCTGCTGCAGAATGATTGCATTTTCTTAGGTAGGAAAGAATTTCAGGCTTTGTTTTAATGTCATTCGGCAGCAGATAAAGCATGTTACATCTTTTGGGAGAGCTGCTTATTACCTGATTGACCTACCTTGGCATTGCTTTTGCACACCTTGCAAAGTGAACCTTTTGTTTCTTCATACATATCTGACCGGGGAAGTGCGCTTGTTTCAGTATGTAGTGATCACTTTGATAAAACAAATCAATGCAGAGAATTCTCAAGTTGATCCTTATAAAAATACTTTGTCTCTTTAAAAATATGAGAATGTAAATGGGTTACAAACCTAAATCCAAAAGCGCCTGCTGTGTATCCATATAACAGTTTTTTTGGATTTTAAAAACTGACTCTTAGATTTTGACACAGTAATTTTAGTCTCAAGAGATGGTTATTGCAAATGTAAAATTCCCAATAGATTATGATTGTTCATATCAACTAAGGATTAGGAGAAATGACAAACCTGTAAAAGTATTAGTATGCAAGTGTCTTATATTAAAAAGTTCAACTAATTTTAGTGTTTGTGAAATTGGATATAACAATTTTAATAGACTAATGTCAAATAAAATACCTTTTAATCATTATAACATTATTCTAAATATAGAATGTAAGAATAAAGCAATCCTTGCTAGAACAGTAGAACACCTGGTGAATTTTATACCTGACGTAAGTATTATCATTTTCTTCTTGTCAGAAGAACAAAATTTACTCCATCAGACATGCCAAATAAAGGTGTGCAACTTGCAGGTCAGCTGTACTGCAGGGTCTGCTGAACATGTCATTTTTAGCAAGTCCATTTCTCATTTTGCATTTGTGAAGACTGTTTTAAAAGCATGTTTTGAGAATTATATTCTCCATGCTGCAAGCTCTTGCCCCTGTACAACCATTAAGGCACACATTACCAAACCACTTGAAACAGCTCCTGACCTGGAAAAATCTGGTGGTTTGGAGATAAGGGGGAAGGTCTTCATTTCTTTTTTACAGCTTTAGAAGATAAAATTCAGAATCTTAGATAAAAGCTCATATTAATCATTTACTTATATGCTTATCAAAAAGGCTATACAAACATGTTTTCTTATTCAGCAACGACAAAGTCTGATTCAACTTTTCTATGAAGCCTTATTGCACATGTGAAGAATATATTTTCAACATACACATGTATAATAAATAGTTACTATTACAGGCATTATTCTGATCTCCCACTGATGTAAATCATGATTTACTCCACTGAGCTAAATCACATTACACTGGTGTACATCTGGCTAACCAGAACCAGGCCCTATAACTATCGTATATAACACACATATTCAGACCTATGAGTTCTACTATGTTATTTAATAATCCATTTTTATTTCCTCTAAGAAAAATTTAAAATATTATGGCTGTATTTGAGTGGCGCTCTCTTTTAAAAGGGGAGCAAAATCAATGCCATCTACATGACAGCAAATTACCTTTTTTTTTTTTCTTTTTTTTTCATTACAGTACTTTTCCAGGAGTTGATATTTAAAGAAAAAATACTGATGATCATTTAACATAGTAAGAATTCACCTAAATGAACTGCCAGAAGAATAACACTCTTAAAATAATTGATTTTTCTCCACATCAAATGAAAAATGTATCATATTGTACAATGAAGTCCTTTTGAACAAAAGTCATTTTCCATCCATTAAAGGAAACATAAAATACATTGCAATATTTAATTAACAAAAGCCTTGACAGATCTGATTTCCAGAACATAAATTTACGAACTATACAAAAGATAGCAAAATGCCATAAACAAAAATGCTTGTCGTCTAAACATAAACCGTGTCCTAAACAATGTATAAATGTAGAAAATTCAGAACCAGCACAATTAAAATAAAAAAGCCAGTCCCTTTTTAAAATAAACTTGTAACTCCTCAGTGTTTTTGCTAGCATGCTGATGTATTCCATTTGTTAAATGTATAGAATGATTTGACAATGACAGCTATCTCATGACAGGCAATAGCAGAAGACAGCCTTTGAAAAAATCCATACTGACCTCACCTCCATCCAACTCCTATTGACAGTTGTCACTCAAATTGTGATATCACATAAACACTTTCCGATCTGCGGCTTAAGTTTCCATAGTAGGGCAAAATCCTGTTAACTTCTGACCCACCTCTCAGACACTCATTCTGTTGTATTCATGTTTGCAAACCACTGACAGATTTTCCAGGCAGAACATCTATGGCTTGCGAGATACCCACACTTGTCCTCCTACTTTCCCCCCCTAAACGCTAGTCAAGTACTTAAAGGTCACTCAGAGTTGGTGAAATTAAAGTAGAACAGATTTAAATCTAGTTTAGGTACGACAGACAAATTTCATTTACATGTACTCCACGTAACCAAAACTCCACCTTCCCCACACTACTCTTGTGTCCCCTGATATGTGGGGATCAGTTGTCCTCCCATCATCTGGACCCTTTTAGTCAAATGTTTTCAGTGTCTCCAAAATGTTTTGATTAAACAGGGATGTACTGTAATTCCAGATAATGAGGTTTCACCCACATTAAAAACAGGAGGATGGAGGAGTATAAAACATACCAAAGATGATAATACTTAACCCCTATACACAGGGATAGTAGGGAAGCCAGCATTTTGACTGATAAAACAAAGGTGGTTTATACAGACAGCAAAGGAGAGGATGGTCTCTGTAAATGGGTCTAGATGCTGAGGCACTATGCCATTATATCTGAAAGAGTTTCATAACTGAAATCATTGAGAATATGAAGTATTTGCATAGATTAGTCCTATCTAATTGGACTCCTGCAAAACTTTCATGTATTTGCATGAAACTACAGAGAAAGGCCAATTTCAAATTATTTCAAGGATTTAAAGGAAGAGGAATCATAATCACTATAACAGGGTTAATTTTAACGGTGGGAGTCCTTACCTTGGCCCTCCTTATTTAACTCTTCATCCTAAAATGTCATTCTTGTGCTACCACCCAAGTAATTAAAATTGGGTATCTTACTTTAAGCCAAGAATATGGATTATCACAGGGACATTCATTATGTGTGGTCCAAGAGCCTCATTATTTCCCCTATGGCCCCAAATTTCCTTCCCCAGCCAAAATCATGGGTGTGTGTTTCAGTCACATTTTATGATCAGACCCCAAATACAGACTCAAAAAAAAAGAAGAAACTCCAGTCAGATAAGAAAAGTAAATATAAACTTAGTTGCACAACTGAACTTTTCTAATGCTTATAATTCACAGGAACTGAAAAATAAGATCTGGTCTTTGTGGAACGGTGATAGATATGGATCTAGAATGAAAGACTATCCTAGAAAATTAGAGATCGTTTGGAGATACAGACTTATTCTTAAGGATATATTCCTTCCTGGATGTCAGGTGCCATTTGTCACACCCTGGATTTTGCTGTCCACCAGGATATAGGTTAAAAAAAAAAAAAGTGTTTCATAGCTCAAGGAGTTTGTTCAACAGCAATTTTACACAGTAGAGGGAGCAATCTCCAACCCCTTTGTAAAAGATAAAACGGGAAGGCTACCTTAGTGTGCATGTACAATACCAGAACGCAAAGCATCAAAATAATTTATTGAACAATCATGTTGAAGGTGTTTTGCGATTGCTCCATTTTACAGTTCAAATTACTGGCTAGATTTGGCTTGGTCAGTTTAATCAGAGAGTGCAGAACAGTTCTGTTTCACTATGAACCTTCTTGCTATGATCACAATTGGGAGTGGGGAGCAAGACAAAGTAGCAACAATTTTGTTTTCTTTGCGAACAGCAACCAAGATTTGAAATTGCATCAGAGATTTAGAACAATAGAATCTAAGGCTCTGATCCTGGAATTGATAGCCAGTGAGCAGACGCAGAGCCCCATTGACCTCAGCGAGGCTCTGTGCAGGCACATCAGTTTGCTCACACACTGTCACGTTAGCTGAAACTAGGGAGAGGAGCCATTAAGTATTGCAAATATAAAAAGGGAAATGTTTTGTTCCCTTTGTACCATTTGCAGTAACAGAGAACTGCTGCACCAGGAGGCTGTAATAATATTTTCTCCTCCCATTGACCTATCACCGATCATCAAACCTGACCTGGTGCCACCACCTGCTGCTGGCCCCATAGACATTCATTTCTTTATTCTGCTTTCGCTTCTTGGGCCCTGTGGAGCTAAGAGTGAGAAATCGGTGCCAGCGCACTGCTGTTTTATTATGTGTACTCATGTGCACTGGGGGACTGAGTCAAGATCGTCTCTGAACTCATTTCGTTTGTGAACTTTCCCATCCAACAGATTAGACTGGTTTGTGTGCTACTAAACCTAGCTGGTCTCAGATGCAAGTGCTTATGTGATAGGAAACACTAAGCCACTGAAGTGCAGTGAGGCCCTGAGCAAGGAAAACAAACTTGGTGTTTACCTACCAGCAGGAGGCTCTAGAATTCTGTGATGCTTCATTAGTACAGCCCCTTAATGAAATGTTTGTAAGGCTGAAGCATTTTAAAGAAATAAATTATGTATCAAATAATGCACTTCAAGGATGTTTATCATTCTTGCCTTCCCTTGGCATGGCTGTAATGAGTCATCTGTGGGTTCTTGGGATGATTGGGTTGCTGCTATACTGTACAATGTGATCTCTTGGAAGTTTACAAAAAGAGCAGGTATAAAACTCAGATCCTCCTTTGCTATGTAATATAAAGAAGGGTCTTAGCTAGCCATTACTAGTATGGGGCTTATGACACACAGCTCTGCTTTTCAGATTCTATCCAGAAGAGGGCATAAACACTAGCCAGTACATTAGAGCAAAAGCACATCTCTCCTCTCTCTCACTGTAGTGTGAGGGCAATTACAGTATTATGTGTCCTTAGCCACAGGAAAGGAGAAGCTAACCAAGAAGGGACATTGAATCTACTCCTTTTCCTCTTCCTATCTAGTTAGAATTTGTTTTAGTGAATTTAGTGATAGTAAGAAGTGATCTGATCATTTTAAAGACTAAGATTGTATATTTATCCACAGCGTAGAGGCTAGTACCAGTGCAAGCTTTCCTAACACTACACAGCAGCCCTCACCAGCATGCCTTAATCTTGGTCTGGGTGGGTTACTTCTAAGGGCAAGTGAGTAGTTCAGTCTCTGTATATTCAGTCCCTGACCTCCCTGGTGAGGCTAGAAATGGCTGCAGTTAATTCCAGATTTTGTGATGTAGACACTTAGCCAGTAAAAAAATGGACTGAGATCTGTCATCTCCGTGGCTGGAGGTAAGGTTAGAATTAACCCACTATTGTCACATTCCACATATAAAGGGAAAAGGAGAAGAACACAGAGTGTGGATAGGACCTAAATAGTGCACAGCACTTCCCACAAGAAAACATGGTCCTTGTCAGTGCTGCTGTGGTTTGGGGCTCACATTGCTTGGCAGTCCAGGGCATGTGCTGGGAGCCCTCGGGCTCTGTGAACACTTGCTACTGCAGGACCTATTAGCATTCTGGTATCACCCACGCCTGAGTAACTGTATTTCAATAAAAGTTGCACTTTGGTCTTTGACTCATTTGACAACTGTGTTGCATTTCCTTCCCATGTCAGAGGGGCTTCAGGAACAGAATACAGAGCAAAACAACTCAAATAATCCAAATGTCTGAGCCACACATAGTATCCCAGAGCTGGACAACCACTAGGCTAAATTCCAAAGGCTGTGAACCTCCCTTGAGAAGCCAGAGAGAGCTCTTGCTAGAAACCAACAGCAACAGCAGCCCAGCTATTCTTAACTGACGTGACATGATATAAGTAGAGGGGGGAATTAACCAGATCCCCGAGATTTGGGAATCAACGTTTCTTTTGAACTTTTAACAAGATGGCATGTGTTAAATTAGGGGGGATCCCCCTGCACCACTTGGAAATGTCTCTCTGAATGTATATTCATTATTTATTTATATGTGAAGTGAGGAATATTAAGATAAATGATGCTATTTACTGGCACGATGCACCCTACATCAAAACAGATGTGTATTTTTAATGTTGGGTGCATCAAACACATTATCCAACTTTCAAAGTACAGTAAATGATTTATCTTAGAGGTTGAACATTCGATAGCAGCAGCTAAAAAACGTATGAGAAATCAGAGCAGAACAGCGGGGCTAAGAGACAGCGATGGGCAGACAGCTCAGTGCTAACTGGTAAAGGGAGTCCAGGCACACATTAAAAACCTAAATTAAACCTTGATGTCAAAAGAAGACTTTACATGGTGTATTTGAAATGTTGCTTTTTGTTTTTAAATCATCAGTGGTGACTTCTCGTTTGTGGTTCTGCCACTCATAGTAGCTCAAAAGTCCTGGCCATGTAATAAAGATACTTGTGTTTTCTTTGTCAAAGTTGCCCAGCCAAATGCTGCCTATCCAAAGTGGCACATTGGACAAGCATTTCTTAAGTGACTAGAGATGTTGCATATCTCAGTTTTGTGTGTTCACCTGAGACATCTTGAAAGAGCCTCATTTTCAGAAATTACATCAAGTCCCTTTGAGGTGTTTCAGGTTGGGCACCCAAAAACTCTAGCATACCTGGAATTCTTGGTTTTAAGTATCTTGCCAGAAACGGGGCTTCACCTCTGAGTCAATTAAGAGAATCTATGCATGAGTGGGACAATCTTTCATACATCAGTTCAACTTACAGAAACTATGGACCTGCTCCTGCTGCAGATTTACAGCGCTTGCAGTGGGAGCAGGATTGGCTCCTGTGTGTCTTACCTTGATCAGAGAGGCCTTCCTCGTATGCTGGCACAAACTCACATTACATGGCCAGCAGCTGTTAACCTCTGAGCAAGATGAAGAAATGAGTGTTGGGAATATAGGGTCAGATCCACAGATGGCGTAAATCAGCATAGGTCCTCTTACTGCATTGATGCAATGCTAATTTACACCAGCTGATGATCAGGCCTGCAATTGATACACTGCCCTTCTGTATTAAAGACGTGGACAACCACATATGGGCAAAAAATAATCTTGACTAAATTTCACTCTCACGTTGAGGGCCAGCTTACAGACCTCTGCTCCTCCTAAGCCCTGCTGTGGAGCTCTGCAAGGTGTTGTGAGCTGAGTAACTGTGTGAGGGGAACCCATGGCATTCGTTTCAAGCCACTGGCTGTGTCTCTGCATCTATTCTGAAGAGGCTGCTGTGCAGCTTTAGGGGATTGGAAGCAGGCTGGTTAGGAACTAAATTGCATCAGTGTGGACTGGCAAGAGCCATAAGGAAAAGGAGAGAAGGGGGTCGCTGACAAGCTACAGTCTGGGGCAGAGCTAAAACAATAATTTCTAATCATAACAATTTTGTCATTGCAGTGGCTAAGGCCCTGAATTTATACACATGCAGGAATGTTAGGAATTTCTGTTTGAAAATATGTAGTAGGAAAACTGCCAACACTTAGGAAATGTTTTCCTCATTAGCCATGGGCCCTCTGTGAGAATGTGTCACCACCTCCAGAATGTGAAAAGGAAAACTGGGTGAAAACCCACCAGGAGTTATGAACACTTACCAGCTGGAACTGAGAGAAGTGCAGCAAACAGCAGGCAGATGGAAAATGGCCTTGCTAAGTGTGCAGCTGCTGCATTCTGCCAAATTTAAAGGGCCAGCGCCAGTAAGGCACACTGCAAATCAGTTCCTATAAGAGGGTAATACTGCATTAGGAAGAACTACTAAATACTAAGCAGTCACCTATGGCTGGTTTGAGTTATTAGGCTCTGCCCAGCGTAAGGGGATAATAAGGAGGCTGTGCTTCCTAAGTGTAGCCCATGGAGGACTCATATGGCAGAGGTATTGGCTTTCTGAGGCACAGTCCTCCTTTTCTTCAGTAACTGTTGGGTCAGTAACTTGCTTCATCCCTTTTCAAGGGGCATCATGTTCCTCAGGGTGCATCTGACCAGCTACTTTGTCTTGTGAGTAGAGCCAAAGCTCATCAACTCCCCCTCCATGCACACCCACTTGCTTGGAAGGGGGAGTGTCAGACAAGCAGCCCCTGTGGATGGAGCCACAATATGAACAATCCTTGCCTGCACAGCCAAATACTAGGGTGTTGTCTCACCTTTTTTCCATGTATGGCTGAGCAAAGGTTAGGAACAATCCAGTCCGTACGAAGGTATTCTCTCTGCATGTATACTACTACTATGCTTTATAGCCTCCAGTGGCCATAGAGTTGTGAATGACATCTCCTCATGTCCCACTAAGGCGACCAGATGTCCCAATTCTATAGGGACAGTCCTGATTTTGGGATCTTTTGCTTATATAGGTTCCTATTTTCCCACTCCTATTTTTTACACTTGCTATCTGGTCACCCTATGTCCCACTCAACTTGTGTATGCCACCGTCAACTCATTACTCATTAATCCTCACCAGGAGAGTCCCCTATTCTCTCCATGGTCTGTCTGACACTGAAATGAATATTCACAGTCACTAGAGAAGGAGGGAAAACAACAGCAAGAGGAATTTTTGCTTCCCTGGGAGGAGAAACCACAGGAAAAGCAGCTATGAATCACCAGTCTTGCTTCTTCTGCCCCATCTGCTTACCCAGGACACTCATACCGGAGGGGGAGAATCAGCTCTATAGCTATGTACCAGTGGAAGCATGGAACTGCGGACCCAGAGAAGGAATTCTCATGGGTGTGATGGGTAGAATTCCCTCTTGCAAATGGTGAGTGAGCCCGGATTTCACAGCATTCAGAACTGAATGAAACCCATCTCTTTGACTTGGTTTTCCCTCAGTAAGGTCTAAACACGCTTATAATTCCCCACTTCCCCTCAACTTAACACACACACACTAAAGAAACAAGCACATAAAGCTAACTGTCCTACAGTCTGGACAGAACGGAAGAACAATATTGTTATTGTCCTTTCTAATTCTAAGTATCAGGTGGAGCTCCGATACTTCAGCTGTGGGAGCAATATAACACCATGAATATAGACAGACACTATCTATTTTCTGTTAACTATAAGAGAGCTCTGTCTGGAGCAAACCACAAAGGCCAGATGAAGTATCGCTGCCTACCTCTGAACTAGGTGGACTCAGGAGAATACGTTATATTTATGCTTCATGTTTCTCACTGGCTGCCCGTCACTTGCCAGAATGACTTGGAAAAAGGTGCGTTTTTAAAGTGTGCCAATGCCCAGTGTAGACAGTGTAATTTGTATTTCAACATGTGTTAAAAACAGGTTAGTTAACGTGTTTTAAAAACATGTCTTTTTGCCATAAGCTAACTGCTCCATGGGTAGGACTTGAGGCAAAAAGGGGCATTCTCAGTGGGAAGCACTTCTAGAATTCTCTCCAGACAGGAATATTTCTACATCTGAGGATGGCCACTAACAGACAGTGCTGTTAGATACACCTCTTTGCCCAGACCTTTTAAAATGACCCATTATTCCTTAGTATTCAGGTGAGATCTGGTAGCTTTGCATAGTTACAGGTGGTAATGGAGATTTCACTTCCTATACATGGGAAAAGTTGATATACTTTTAAGCTGACCGATGTGAGCTGCCATGTGTGGTGAACTGTACCATATAAGTGTCTATTATAAATCAATATGATATGCTTTGTAGGGGAACCCACAGTATCAATGATCAAAGGTTTATTCAGTGGCAAAATTTTGAGTAAAATTGGCTTTTTAAAGTTTTTGTATGAAACATTTCAACCTTCTGAAATTTGGGGGTGGGGGTGGTTATTTGATCTATGCAAGTATACCAGCAAAAAAATTCCAAAGTCTTGAAAAAGGAGGGCCCAGTTTTACACAGCCTCATATTTTTGTCCTAATCCTGCAAACATTTATGCATGTGCTTAGCTTTAAGTAGCGTGCCAATGGGACCACTCAAAAGTGTTTGCAGGATTGGGGAATTAACTGGAAAAATGAAAAAGAATATAATATATAAATGCAACTAGCTAGCACAAGTAAATCTGGCTAGTGCAGATAACAGTAGTACTGAAAATGTGGTGGCACAGGCTTGGTATTTGGGCTAGCCATCTGAGGACAAGCTTGCCAGGAGCCTGGGTATGTACTCATTTCCTGACCTCTGCTAAAGCCAGTGTCACCATGTCTACACTGCTATTGCTACCCATGCTACAATCACATCTTTGCTTGTCGTCTAAGTATACCCTTTAATCAGGGAGCCAGAACCAGCGCCTGGACACCCCTTACTTCCAACCTCCCACTGAGAAGGGCTCTGGTGCAGGAGAGAATGTAGCCCTGTAACTCTGCAATGGACAAAGGTAGAAACTTAGAACCAGATTCCTGGTTATGACCTAGAAGTACATGCCGCACAGCTCAAGAACAGTGTGCAAGGGTGGGCTGTGTACTCCCCCAATCCTGGGCCAGCTGCATGGCATGCCAGCCCCTTGGTGTCTGAGTCTAAGGGCTACTCTAAATTATTCTGGCTGCTACTCATACAGGAGGCAGAAATCAAGTGGGGCATGTGGATGGACCACCATGCCCCAGGCATCAGCAACAGGAAGTGGTGGTGGTAGAGGAGGTGCTATGATAGCTCTAAGTCACTGAAGGAGATGCTCCTCCTGTTTTCCTGTTGCAAACAACTTTAATGCTGCTTGGCACAGCTTAAAGTAGTCATGCCTCCACAGGGGAGAAGCTGAACAATTCCTTTTTAGAGTGAAGCTTAGCAGTTGTGGACTACTGTAGAATGCCAGACAAACTACGGAGACCTTCTAAAACTGCAGGACACTCAAATCTTCTTTGGGCATACAGCTCTCTCTTGGCCCAGATATTAAGACAGGGGTTCTCAGACTTTTGTACTGGTGACCCCTTTCACACAGCAAGCCTCTGAGTGCAACCCCCTTGTACATTAAAAAACACTTTTTAATATATTTAACACCATTATAAATGCTGGAAACAAAGCGGGGTTTGGGGTGGAGGCTGACAGCTCGCAACCCCTCCCTGTAATAACCTCATGACCCCCTGAGGGGTCCCAACCCCCACTTTGGGAACCCCTGCATTAAGACAATTTTTAATGAGGATTTGGCTCTGCATGTGTTTTTCCATGAGACTCTTGTGTTTTCTCTTTCCAGCACCTGCAATGACACCTAGGCACACTCAAATAATAGAGTACAATTTACTAATATGCAGTTACAGATGCCAGTTGTGGAATTCTTTGAAGGACTGGAAGGCTGAAGAAGACTGATATTAGAAAGGAGGTAGGAGAGAGAACTAAGAAGCAACTGTCTGGACCAAGGAATAGAAAATACCATATTCTGGTGCTTTGTCAGATCTGATCTTTACTGTGGCACTAAAGAGATAACTCTGAACTGACAGAAAGTGTTTATTACCCAGGCAGCAAGAAAACAACGGTGAAAGGATCAAGGCCCCTTAAAGCAGGATACAGCTATCCTCAAAGCATTTAATCCCAGCCAGCGGGCTTTGGCAAGGAACAGTTCACATGGAATAGCTGTGTTTCACTGTGGACAATTGTTTAAATCCAGGTTTAAAGAAGTTAAGTGCTCCATTCTCTGTCACATGATGACACCTTTGTCTGAGGAGTCTGTGGCAGAAGGACAAAACAAAAAATGATCTGAAAATCAGTTTTTAGCCATTTTCTGCAATCCTTTCTTCATCTGCTTTCCAAAGCATTAAATACTCTACCTTCATGCCATTGAATGAGAGATGAATAAACATCACTTCTTGCTTTTTTATGATTTGATTAAGATCTAGGTAAAGAAGAGAAGGAAGTTGTAAAATATAGCAAATCCTGTAATAAAGTTAATATACCCTCTGCAAAGGCAAAGGAGTTTCAAAGGGGTTACAATCAGTCAGAGTTCACACGCTGTTTTACTAAATAATACAGAGAATTTGCTGACACATCAAGAATAATCATATCTCGCTATACTTTATTTGTTAAAAAAAATAGAAAAAATAACTATTCTCAGCTGTAATACTAAAAGAGTATACCACAGTACTAATTGTTAGAGAGGACAAGCTGCAGAAGGTTTTCATGGTTAATAGAAACATATAGCTTAAAAATTCATGTCTATTTTTCAGGGCTCTAAAATTTGAATGTAGATGGCTGGTGTAGGAGTGTGCCCAAGTGAAATGAATGGTTTATCATAGAGTGGAGATGTTTTGAACATTACCAAAATCAATCTGGCAGTAGATTGTGTTGTGCTCAGCAATTTACAGGTACAAATGTTGTTATGACCAGAGCCCTTTGACATACCATTGTACTGGGCAGTGATAGTGACATCAAGTGGATACATCAGTGAATTAAACAACTGAGTTTCTGTGACACAGGAGATATTCTATTTTAATGATGATGCATACTGAAAAGTGTTTAGGTACAGCGCTGCACACAAGTAGGCTTACGCTATTGTGTTAATATGGATGACTTTCCCTTCTCCATCCCACACACAGTCAGTCTTTAAAAAAAGAAAAAAAAACTGAACAGGGAAATGAGAACAAGGAGTTTCCTAAAAAAGGTGGGGGAAGGAATGTAAAGCATGAGGGGGTTCAGCCTCTTCACAAACAAACTGCAACAATTCATGAATGCAAAATTAGTTTGGGAAAGCTCAGATGCATAAAGTAAGGTTGCCCCAGGCTGCTTTAATTTCTTCAGAGCAATGCTACAAGAGCTATTTGGTTATCCAATAATGCAAAGCAACTCCTGATTACTTTATTATCCACCTGGTATGCATGCATTCCTGTTAACTGAGCCAGCTGCATTATACTCATCTTAAATTCCAAGTGCAAGACCAAAAAATTCTGTAAAATACACTGGAACTTTTACAGTGAAGTGAGGTTTTTTTTTCCCTTCCACAAAAAATACTCCCTGCAGTCTTGGCATAGCTTCACTCTAACATGAAACAGACTCCCTGGCAAAAAATCCCCCACTTTCACTTTGAAAATGATGGCAGATCCTTTTCTACCCTCAGCTACTAGTATCCTTGTTGCCGCAGGAGGTGGTGTGTAAACTAGAATCTGTGGCCTGGATCTGTGAAAGGACGGAGGCATTAAAACACCTAACTTTTGAGCGTTGAGAAAAATCACAGGAACAACACTACAATCCACAAAACCTGAGTTAGGTGCCTAGGCTTCTATACAATGGATGGGGAGAATTAGGTATGTTAGGCCTAGTCTACACTTTGCGGTGGGAGGGGGAGTGATTGATCTAAGTTACGCAACTTCAGCTATGTGAATAACGTACCTGAAGTCAACGTACTTAGATCTACTTACTGTGGTGTCTTCACTGTGATCGGTCTACTGCTGACTCTCCCCATTGACTCTGCTTACACTTCTCACTCCGTTGGAGTACCGGAGTCGACAGGAGAGCACTCGGCAGTTGATTTATCGCGTCTTCACTAGACCCCTGCTGGATCAATTGCTTTGGAGGTAAATGTAGACACGCCCTTAGAATGTTCATGGATCAATCTGGGGCTTAGGCTGGAGACAGCATCCAGGGGCCTGGAGTGAGGCAGCAGTGTGCATGCCCAGAGACAGAAACTTAGATGCTAAGGAATTTTATAGCAAAAACATAGGTGCTGAGTGAGACTAGGTGCCTACAGGTTTAAGCAGCAGCTGAACAGGACTTTTATGGATCGCAGTGGATCCTAAAACTGGGAATTAGGCATCTAATTACCTTTGTGGATCTGGGTGTACAGTCCTGAATCAACTTCAGGTAAGTGGCTATCAGTTAGCTTATCTTCACTGGATTTATGCTGCCTTCACCTAGGGTTTTTAGACTGCTGCCCATCACTGTAGTCTCTGCAACTTCCAAGTAATAGCAACAGCAAAGTCCCTAGTGGACTTCATGGCCTATCTAGTTCTTCTTTCTTTTTTGGGATCAAATCTCTGCTCAGGCTAGGGTACTTTGTTTTTGATTGTGAGTTTTTTGGTGTTTGTTTGTTTGTTTTTTACTAGATTGCCAAATAGGTCCTTGTTATCACAAGCTAAAAAGGCTTGTTTTAAACATGTGCTATTTAAAACATGTTGAGATCCTAATGTGAAGACATGGCTTAACGAGATAGTTAACATGTTTATAAAGGCCAGTCTGGATGCTCCCAAAATGTTTATATTTTACCCTAATGTAAATGGCAAACACTTTGAGATCCATAGATAGTTGTGCCTGTAGAAATGCAAAGTACTGTTAGAACTCAGCTCCCTATTTTAGGGTCTGTCTACACAAGGAAGAAAGGTGCATCACCAGCTAATGATTATAAAGGCCCTAAACATTGTCTACACTGGGATTTAAAGGTGTGATGTTGCATCATATCAGCTAGCTCCATCTAACATCTGCTACAACTCTAGTGATGGTGGGATTTACCGTAACATGTGCTAAGCTTCTTACATTAAAGCCTGAATGATGAGCCTGCCCACCCCATGATAGCTGTGCATATAACTGATTTTTTTGGTTCTCTGGCAGTTCTGAAAAAAAAAAAATTAACAAAATCATTTTATTTTGGGTCAACTGAAAATCCAGAAAATATTGGATTTTTTGGCAAATCAACAGGTCAGAAAACAATTCATTTTTGGGTTGAATATTCATGGGGAGCAGGCATTGGAACACAGGACTACCCTTCCCAGGGGACTGCCCAAAGCACCAACTGATAGAGTCATTCTTACTTGCTTTCTCTTACCCCCAAAGACCATTTCATTATTTTATGCAAAGTGGAGTAGCTACAGTAAGGCCACGTCTACACTATGGGATAAAATCGAATTTGCTAAAATCGGTTTTATAAAACTGATATTATAATTTCGATTTCTTGCGGCCACACTAGGCACAGTAATTCGACATTGTGCGTCCATGCTCCGAGGCTAACGTCGATTTCTGAAGCGTTCCATTGTGGGTAGCTCTTCGCTCTCTGTACTATCCCATAGTTCCGCAGTCTCCCCCCTCTTGACTTCTCAGGTGAATGTAATGGTCGCAGGGGGTTCTGTAACATGTCTCAGCATTCTTCTGCCGAAAAATCACTGACCATCTTTCGACCTGTTATTTCCCTGGATTGCCTGGCAGATTGCCATACTCACGGCAACCATGGAGCCCCGTCAGCTTTCTCGGCACAGATGTGTACTAGATGCCGCGGAGAGAGGCATCTTACCACGTGCTACACAGAGCATTCACTTGCTTTTTGCAATGATAGCAAGATGGTTACCTTTGTTCGTACCGTCTTACTGCCGGCAGAAAACTGGCAAGAGATGCGGTTATACTTCCCTCTCTGTACTGTCCGCTGCTATCATGATGCCCTCCTGGCTGAAAATTTTTGAAAGCAAAATTGGATTGACTCACTTGGCAATGAGTCAATTCCCTATGTTTCTAAAATAGAGTCCGCTGCTAGAATAATAGCAATGTAATAGAGATCCAGTGTATCAGAGGCACAGACTGCTCGTGTCAGTATTCACAGGGTTGCCCCTGCAAGAGCCGCACCCGTTGCTCCTCCTCCCTCAACCTTCCTGCGTACCGTGGCAGTGCCCTCCCCATTTGTGTCATGAAGTTGTAAGGAATAAGAATAAGAAACAGAGACTTTAATGAGATAAAATGAGTGGGGGGGAGGCACTTGGAGGCAGCCCCGGGCTATGACAGCACGCAGCAGGATGGACTCTATTTTAGAAACCATAAGGAGGAATTTACTCATTGCCAAGCGAGTCAGTCCAATTTGCTTTCAAAAATTTTCAGCCCCAGTTTACTCGTTCTGCTCCTATCGACTGAAGTAACCAGGAATTTGCCTCTCGATATGAGCAATTAATCAGCAGTGCGGTCCTGAGGATAGTGGCAGTCCTCTGCACCGTCTACCCCCGGGAGGGGAGAGGAGTAGAGAGGATCTGCTCTCACCTGCTTGTGCATCACCTCTACCAGCAGCATCAGTACACACAGGGTGACATTGAAAGTAAAGGAATGATTTCTTCCCTTTTTTTTCAATGTGTGGGGGGGGGAAGAAAACTGAGGAGCTGTTCCCTGAACACGCCAGACACGTGTTTGAACCTACAGAACATTGGAGCTCAGCCAGAATGCAATAATTTAAAAGAGACTGCTGTGGACTTGGGATAGCTGGAGTCCTCAGTACCCCCTCCATCCATGAGCGGTCCATTTGAGTCTCGGCTTCCCGTTACACTTGTCACACAGCGCTGTGTTCTGGAATTTTTTTTCAAATGCTTTGGCATTTCGTGTTCTGTAACGAGCTCTGATACAACAGATTTGTCTCCCATACAGCGATCAATCTAGTATCTTCTGTATGGTCCTTGCTGGAGCTCTTATTGGATTGTGAGACTGCATCGCTACCCGTGCTGATCAGAGCTCCACGCTGGCAAGCAGGAAATGTAATTCAAAAGTTTGCAGGGCTTTTCCTGTTTACCTGCCCGCTGCATCCGAGTTCAGATTGCTGTCCAGAGCGTCAGTGTTGCACTCTGGGATACTGCCCGGAGGCCAATAACGTCGATTTCCGTCCACACTAACTGTAATCTGAACTGTTAATATCGAATTTAGCGCTACAACCTCTCGTCAGGTGAGTACGATCGTAAGAGCCCTTTATTTCGATATAAAGGGCATTGTAGTGTGGACGGGTACAGTGTTAAATCTATTTAACGGCCATTAAATCGATTGAAACGCGTAGTGTAGACCAGGCCTAAGAGAGACACCCACCCCTGAATACCCTAAAGCTCAGTCTTGGGGCACTCTCATGAGAATGGAGATTCAAACCTGGGTCTCCCACTTGCAGTTGGGGCCCATAGCCATCAGGCATAAGGGGGGGTTGGACCCACCAGTTTGTGGATGGTGTGTAGGAGTTAGGTGAAGAAATCTTATGAACCTAGCTAGAAAAATAGAAATGTTTCATTTTGAAAGAGTTGTAATGTTTCATTTTGGCATTTCAGAATTTTTGTTCTCTTCCATCTTCCCACAACTGAAACAATGAATCAAAATCAACACAAGTCAGTGAAATGTTTTGGTCAACCCACATCTGCATTATTTTTGGCAAAAAAAGTTTCAGCTGAGAATTTTCACCTAGCTCTATACACCACACTGCTCCCAGGGCTGAAGTGAGCTGGGTAAGGAGGTTTGCATGTGCAGGGGGAGGTTTTCACCACTGTACTGTGTGGCAAATTGCCAGCACTGTTATGATGGGTCTCACGCTTTCTCTTCTTTGGGGCAGGGGGTTCAGGACACCATTTCTTGTCCCTAAGTTGGAATATTAATTGCCCCCCTAGTGTCCTAGAGGAGGGGAGTGGAGAGGGAGAGACCTGGGCTCACACTCTACTCCAGGTCCCAGCCCAGAGCCCCTGAGGATAGTGGTGAACCACTTGAACTGACAGTTCCTTCCCCTGGGCTACTTCCCTCTCTCTGCACAAGCCAGGTGCCCCTTACCTAGGGTCTTGGACTTCTTAGCCCATCGCAGCACTTCTCTAAACTGTTCTCTGCTCCAAAACCAATTCCTCTCTGCTCCAACTCCCACACTGTCCAATTGAAGCAGGGGATTTTTATCATGTGACTGGCTTCAGGTGCTCTAATTGGCTTCAGGTGCCCTAGTTAATCTATAGCAAACTTTCTTCCCCTTACAGGGAATAAGACTCCCTTCTAACCCTCTCCTGCTGCCCTCTTGCCATGCTGTATCACAACAGATAACACTATGTTCTTGGGTTTCACCCTCTTGCTCACTCCCTGTTTGGATCTGGGAGCAGAGAGTGGTGGGAGGACCCAAGGGAAAGGATCCTCTTCCAGCTCTGCTGAAGAGGCTGAGAGCTGTGACATCTGTCTCTCTCTTTTAGCTCTCATTCCCACAAATAGTAAAGTTGCTTCAGAAGGGCATGTGCCACTCTGTTTCCTATCTCCATGCCCATCTTCAGCTAGCATCCCTTCCCTATCCAAGCAGCTGGGATTGCTCACCCATTTTCCAGATGTAACCAGTCTCCACCCCTGAACCGGGAATCCATGCCAGAGTCAGAAATAAAGATCTCTTGACTTGCACTTCTGTGCTTTAGCCTCTAGAACAACCCTCCCCATTTCTCTATCTAAATACAAGGAGAATGCTGGGGTAAAATTTTCAAAAGCATCTGTGTGACGTAGGAGCCTAAGTCTCTTCAGCTTTCATTGAGTGTCTTAGTCATTTTAACAATGGAATTTAGGAGCTTTTGAAAATCTTCAGATCTAGCTCTCATCTTGCTTACTTGTGCCTGTATATGCAGATGTCTGAGTTGTTTTTTTAAAACAGTGTGTGGAAAAAACAAAATACAAATACAGATCCCAGTAAACCCAGGCATGTTTTCTTTGACTTCTGAGCTACTGAGGTTCCTGGAGAAACCAAAAGCAGAGCCCTACTTTTAACTTTAGAACTGTAAACTATTTTCATATGGTTTCAAATGTTTTTTCCCAGTAAAATGTGGATAAGTTAGCTGCCCTCACTATAAACAACTGTGGTATTTTGGGGAACGGAAAGTTTTAAAAAGCCAAGATGCTTATATCTGAAGAATAATTAGAGTGTAGGCAAACATTAATGCCAAAGAATGTAGTAATGTAACGTAAACTTGCATGGGCATCTGCATTTTGTAATATTGATTGCACGTCAAAGTCAAAGCAAGGCTAATGCCATAACAATTAGAATTTGCAATGCTGTCACAAAGAGAAAAGGATTTCGTTGCATCTTTGCAGGGACTGCCTTCTGAGGCCATTTGGATGCATGGTTGTGATGGCAAAACTATTTCACTGTATGTCTAGACCCTATGACTATTGCATAACAATGCTGTTAAGAAGTGTGGGTCATACAATATTTTACTACAAGCATTTTGAAGCTAAGATTTCCAGATAGAGTGATCTCAGAGTAACTTCTTCCACCATTAAAATAAAAAGTCAAAATACTAAAAACATGAAAAATTATTAAAGTTTTGAGAAAAGCACAAAAGTGGAGGAATGCAAAGAGTACATTTAGCTCAGCCTCTTTGTTAATTCCAATCATAGCACAAATGGGGCCGTATTGTGCATCCATGACATTTGTGTGCTTTTGACACCATGGTTGCTTAGGTGAAGAAGGCTAATTGCTAGGCATTTCCTGACTTCTTCGTGAGACGCCGAGAGCTTTTAAAGTTGCTTAGCTCTACTATTCCTAAAGCTCATGGAGAGCATATCAAAATGGATCCCTGTGTCTTTGCAGTAGGTAAACATTTCATCATGTAGATTCCCTTCCCAAAAACTCAGCTAATGCAGAGTTAAGGTTGAGGAACAGTCATATTCTTCCAGAACACAGAATCCACCTATACTTGAACTTCTGAAACCCAGGAAATATAGAATTAAGGTATACACCAGCCTCTCTCACAACCTTAACACTGCCCCTGGGAGCTGGCAAGAGTCACTGGGGGTATACTGTAAATAAGTTTCAGCCAGAGCTCCCCATTTTATAGGTTGCGCTGTGTACAGAATTGTATTTCCATTTGTCTGCACTCACTGCCCATCATTGTGTTAGGGACAGCTGTACTGACTGGATCAGAGATTACTTGCAGCAGGTTGCCAGCTCACACTGCAATCTGAGGAAAGGAGCATCTGCACCCAAATGGACTGCAGACCCCTCATTTCAGTGCAGAGTTCTGTTGGTTGTAGAGCTGCCAGAAGAGCACAATAGTCTATTCTTGGTGTGGAGATTTGTAGCAATCTGATAGCATTCATGATAGTACAATACAGGGCAGAGGACAAGTGTTAAGGTGTGTAACACCTGGCAATACGATATAAATTAAATGGCTGAGTAGAAGCCAGGTGTAGCCAGCTGGCATTTACTAAGCCTGGCCTAAATGCAATTTCTGCCTCAGTGAGGACATGATCATTGCTCAGTGGTGTGGAATCTCCACATCCTTGAGCGACGTAGTTAAGCCGACCTAACCCCCTTGTAGATGGCGCTAGGTCAATGGCAGCATTAGTCTGTTGATCTAGCTATCACCTCTTGCGGAGTAGTGAGTGTCTATCCTGAAGCTCTACAACAGCGCAAGTGCAGCGGTTTCAGTGTAGACATAGGCCTGGTCTACACTACGCCGTTAAATCGATTTAAACAGCGTTAAATCGATTTAACGCTGCACCTGTCCACACTACACCACCCTGTAAATCGATTTAAAGGGCTCTTTAAATCGATTTCTGTACTCCATCAAAACCACAGGAGTTACCCTAAAATCGATTTTACTAAATCGGATTATGGTACTGTGGATGGAAATTGAAGTTACTGGCCTCCGGAGGTATCCCACAGAGCACCACTGACCGCTCTGGACAGCAGTCAGAACTCCGATGCACTGGCCAGGTAAACAGGAAAAGGCCCCGCGGACTTTTGAATTCAATTTCCTGTTTGGCCAGCGTGGAGCTCTGATCAGCACAGGTGACCACGCAGGGCTCATCAGAACAGGTAACAATGCAGTCTCCTGAGAATAGAGAAAAGAGCACCAGCCTGGACCACACAAGAGGTACTGGATCTCATCGCTATCTGGGGAGAGGATACAGTGCTCACAGAACTCCGTTTGTCAAAACGAAATGAGAAAATATTTGAAAGAATTCAAAGTCTATGATTGCAAAGGACACAGGAGAGACTCAGTACAGTGCAGAATAAAAGTGAAAGAGCTGAGCAGGCATACCAGAAACCAGAGAGGCAAATGGAAGGTCTGGAGCAGGTCCGAAAACATGCCGCTTCTATGCTGAGCTGCATGCAATTTTGGGGGCTGTGCAACCAGTACCCACCCGTTGCCGTTGATCAGATGCCGTGGTTGCGATATCAACCGTGGCTGAGGATTCTGCTGATGGTGAAGATGAGGAAGAGGAAGAGATTGCTGATATCACACAGCTCTCAATTACCCACAGCAGCCAGGAGCTTTTTGTGACCCCTGAATTAACCTCCAGCCCACCCAAGCCACTATCCCAGACAGTGAAGCCATGGAAGGGACCTCTGGTGAGTGTATATTTCTAAATTTAAAACAGGGTTTAAAACAAGCATTTTTTAATGATTAATTTGCAAGCAGGGGTTGTCAATCAGGGTTGTCATTCATTCGCAAAGCTAGTAAAGTTACAGACAAAGTTCGTTAACATGTCTGGGGATGGGAGTGAAAATCCTCCCAAGAAATCTCCATGAATCGATATTGGAGGTACTCAAAAAGCCTTTTCAGTAGATTTCGGGGCAGGCGCCTTATCCGGGTCCCCCATTGTACGAGGACTTTCCCTCCAGGCAGCATCAAGTAATTCGGAATCATTGCTTCACAAAGCACAGCTGCGTAAGCGCCTGGACACTGCTCGCAGTCAAGAAACATACGTTCTGCATCTTCCGCTGTTATTCTCACCAGAGTGATATCATTCATTGTAACCTGGTGAGAAATTGAGGAATTTTTTTTTATTAGGGGGGCAAACATGGCGATTTTCCTACTGTGCTGCCACTTTACTCATGCCTTGCCCGTAGCTTGACTGTGGGAGGGAGGAAGTGTTGCGCTGGCTTTTCTGTGTTTGCCGAGCAGGGAATCTCCCAGCTATCAGCCACGCGTTGGGGGCGGGGGGGAGAAGGAGGAGATGCATAACAATTAGCTTACCTGATAGCAGCCATGCAGTGTGGGAGGAGGGAAAGAGCGGGTTTTGGGTTTACTGGTTCCTCTTAACAGGACCGAGGCATGATAGGTCACTGTGGATATAAACCCTGGAGAAGTAAAACATAAAGCCCTTACCATGGCCGCATGGAAGCTGAATTATGATGCCAGGACTGGGGACCTGCGTCTGCAGTTGCTCTGAGACACCAGGACACAGGCAATCATTATTAAAGGATGCAAAATACGACCTTGTAGTGAAATCACATGTACTATATAAGGTGCATAGTTTTATCCACTGTGAAAGACTACAAGCATCTGTTCTGTAAAATGTATCTTTTTACATACTTCTCGCCCTGTTTTCTCTCCCCCATGCAGCTGCACACTTGTCTGTCCTTGGTACCCCATCCGGAAGGCTAGCTAAGATAAGCGGGGAGAAAGAGAACTCGAGATGAAATGTTTTCAGAAATCCATGGAAGTAACCCGCAGTGACAGAGCTCATCAGAATGATTGGAAGGAAGTGATAGCAAAATACAGGAAAGATGCCAGCGACCGGGAGGATAGGAGAGACGCTCGGTGAGGATAGGAGAGATGCTCGAGATGACAGGTGGCGGCAGGAAGAAAGAGGGTGGCGGCAGGAAGATCAGCTGGGTGGCGTGATGGAACGCTGGAGCTGCTGCGTGATCAAAACTGAGATCCTCAGGCCGCATGGTGGATGGTCCAGGAACAGCAGCGGGTTACAGAGTGCCACTGCAGCCCATGTTTAACTACCCTCAAAGGGTCACAACGTTCCATATCTCCTCACCCAGACGTGTTAGAAACGCCGTGGGGGAAGGATTCTGCACAGCCCACTCCTCCCCCATGGGCAGCCCAACCAAAAGGCTGACAATGAAGCTGAAATGTGCTTAATGGCTTTTCCTTTCCTCTGATCCTCCTCCCAAACCACACCATGCAGGGATACCTAGATATTCTGTGCCTCTTTTTATAATTTACTTTTTAATCAAGAATACACCAAAGGAGGGAGGGTGGGTTCTTACAGGGAATGACGTTTAAGAAAGAATTCATTGATTTTAAGCAATACCAATGACTTTTAATACAGAATAAAATGATTTTTAAAATATACTGGACTTTTTCCGTTCAGCAAGCTGTAAGGTAAGGGGGAGGGTGGGTTGCTTAAGGGAGTCAAATAGAGGCGGGAGTGCGTTCATCAAGGGGAAACAAGCACTGCAGTCACACCATACCCTGGCCCGCTGCTGAAACTACTTTCAAGGCTTCTCTGATGCGCAACACCTCCTGGTGTGCTCTTTCTAATCGCCTGGTGTCTGCTGCTCGTAGTCCACGGCCAGGTGATTTTGCCTCAGCCTCCCACCCCGCCAGAAAGGTCTCCCCTTACTCTCACAGAGATTGTGGAGCACCACAGCAAGCAGCAATAACAATGGGGACATTTGGTTTGGCTCAGGTTCTGAGCGAGTAAGTAATGATCGGAAGCGACCCTTTAAACGGCCAAATGCACACTCTACCACCATCCTGCACTTGCTCAGCCTGTAGTAAAACAGCTCCTGACCACTGTCCAAGCTGCCTGTGTCTGCTTCATGAGCCATGGCATCAAGGGTAGGCTGGGTCACCCAGGGATAACGACAGGCATCTCACATCGCCAACTGTTATTTTCTGGTCTGGAAGTAATTTCCTTGCTGCAGCTGTTTAAAGAGAGTTGTGTTTCTGAAGACACGAGCGTCATGAACCCTTCCTGGCCATCACCCACGTGGATGCTGGTGAAACGTCCTGTGATCCACCAGTGCTTGCAGCACCATGGAAAAGTCCCTTGCGGTTCACGTACTGGTCCCTGGTGCTCTGGGGCCAAGATAGGGATAGGTTCCATCTATGGCCCTCCACAGTTAGGAATCCCATTGCAGCAAAGCCCATCCACTATCACCTGCACGCTTTCCAGAGTCACAAACTTCGTAGCAGCAGCGCTTAACGATTGCTTTGGTACTTGCATCCACAGCAGCCCCCACAGTAGATTTTCCACTCCCAAATTGTGAGTTCCCGACTGACCGGTAGCTGTCTGGAGTTGCAAGCTTCCAGAGGGCTATGCCACTCGCTTCTGCACTGTGAGGGCTGCTCTCATCTTAGTATTATGGCGTTTCAGGGCAGGAAGGCAAGTTCACAAAGTATCAAAGAAAGTGCTCTTATCGCATGCGAAAGTTTTTGCAGCCACTGGAATCGTCCTCACACCTGCAAAACTATGCGGTCCCACCAGTCTGTGGCTTGTTCCCTGCAAAATCGGCTGCAATGGTAGAGGACCCATTTACCACGCAGTACTCCAAATGCTGGTGTCCCACGGTTAGGAGATTCAGTCCCATGTCGTCATCCTCTCTTTCGGTTGCCCCGCTGTCGTAAGCTGCCTACTCCTCCCCCTCTTCTTGAAATTTTCCTGTTCAGTCAGCATAGACAGCACGATCGTGCTGACGAAACGTGTTACAACGTTACCACGATTGCATTACTGGTCTCAAGCAGGTGTTCCATCGCTGCTGTGCTTATTCATTTGCTCGCTTCACCAGGAAAAAAGCGCGAAATGTTGGCTGCTGCTTCACAAAGGGAGTGTGAGGCTGTCCCACACCACCCGAAATGTTTTTTGCCCATTAGCACTGGCTGCTCTCAACCAGGAAGTGGGAACTATGGGATAGCTGTGGAACAGCTACCCACAGTGCACCGCTCCTGAAATCGATGCTAGCCTTTGACCATGGACGCACAAATTCGAATTAAGGATCCTAGTGTGGACGCACTAAATCGATTTTATAAAATTGGTTTTATAAAACCGGTTTAAACAAATTTGAATTAATCAGGTAGTGTAGACGTGGCCATAGCCCCAGACGCCACTTTGCATGTTAACAGTGAGGGAAGGGGTTCTTCTCTGTCACAGGAGGATTGCAGAAATGTGAAGTGGCTCATCCATCTCAATAGGAGGTTCTCAGGTCAATCAGAACATGCCATGGAGACATGCCATGCCTGGCAACAGTCCTGAGAGTTGTGAACTGACCCATTCATCTCCGCAGATGCTCTCCTCCTCCCTCTCCCAAAGTTTACCCCAGTCTCTGATGTGGAGTTCCAGTTTTTACTTACTATGTGCATGGGTTTTAGATCAGTTTGAATATTAAAATCAGCCCCTTATTGGTACATGGTGGTTGTAACTGAGGAATCTAGTGACTCCAAATGTTCACGGCAAAGTACCCCAGCCCCTTTTATGGCATACCGATTTTCAGAGAAGTCTCCCCCTGCCATGTGCATTTTAGAGCACTTTGATTATTCAAACCAGCCCCTTATGGGGGTCGGAGGAGGCTGTATCTGTGGAATCCCCTTTTTAAAAACTTTCTCTTTCAGTGAAGCACATGTGTAGCCTTATGCCCCCTATAGCAACCTCACATGAACTGTACAGCAATGCAACAACACAACCATCACAAAATGTTGATAAATAAGGCCTTTAGTCCTTTCTACGTTTGTCAATCCTGCCCTTAAAGTGCAAACTTAAAGGTAGGACAGACTCCCAGATTCTTGTATTATTCTATATCAGAATAGATTCCTGCTGTGCCTCTGAAACTCTTATTTTGCCATGTCATTTCTGAGTTCAGTGGTGCCACTGTATGCGCTCTGAAGGTGGTAGAGCTGCTCAGTTTTCTTCATGGCCCTCACATCTTAGGAATGCTTGAAGTGACCTCCTGAACACTGAGCCAACATCAAAGTTTGGCCATTGATATGGATCAGAACTCTATAGGTGATAAGGTTGCAGTCTCACTGATGAACAGCTTAAGTCTGTTATCTTTGGTCTACATCCAGAAAATCCAAATGCTCTTGTACAGTAACTTTTTCTGAGTGATCTTTGAAAACACAATAGCTGTCAACTTTGACTATCAAGTGCTTGTTAATCCCCCTGTCATGCTGGCATTTGGTTGAAATATTCCACCATCTTATGCTTCAAAATATCTTCCTTTTTTCCAGGCAACAGCTAAAATTTTTACTACAGTATTAAGACATTTTAATCACTGTTAAAAGGTTCCCTAATGACTATAATAAAGGACAATATTTTATTGATGTCGGCAACTGACGTAGATACAGCAGCACTTTTTAATCTGCTGGTGTGCCGTAGCTTTACATAACTTTGCTGCAGTGCCTAGAGCAACATCTGCTGGTGTAGCTCAGCTGTGAAACAACAGGTTTACTAGCAGTGCTGATGAAGTTATCACTGTGGTTGTGTCTCATCACTGCAGGGTCAATTTTAAATTTCCTTAGAAAACCACCCCAGGGCAAATGAAGCTGAGAAAGGAAGAGTCCCTCAGCCACCCCGTCTGGAAGACCAAAAAAAAACCTCACTGTTTATGGTATAGTTGAATTGCCATGCCATCAGCATCAAGGTCCAAGAACTGACTTTCAGGCTCTTCAGCGGAGTCGGCTTCATGAGGTTAGATTCCCTAGCATGTTTAATTGTGCCGACTGTTGGGGTAACAATTTCAAGAAATGTATAACCCTCTGCTGTTCCTCTTTCTTTAAGATTGTAGATGTGCTTCTAAAAAAATTGACGAGGATGGACTGTGAGGAGAAAGATGAAACATCTCAGAATCTTAAACAGATGCAAAATGATGCAATCATATGAAAGATAAAAAATAGCACACACAAAAATAAGTGGGATCATGATCTAGTGGTTGTAGCATGGGACCAGGAATATGAAGTTCTGGTATCAAGCCCCAGATCCGCCACTGATTCCCTGCGTGACCTTGGAGAAGTTACTTAGGTCCATATCCACAAAGGGACTTAGACATTGCAATGCCTACGTTTTAGGCACCTAGGGAAAAAAATCACAGGAACAGGCATGGGAATCCATGAGCCTGAGCTATGTATCCAGCCTCCGTGTACAATGAATGGGGAAAGACAGGTGCCTTTGAATGGGATCCACAAATGCCAGCACAATAGATGAGGAGCCATCTATGCTAGCCAGTGGGAGATGCTGACAAATGGCAGAGCTTAACACAAACCCTTCTCTTGGCATTCAGTGCGTAAGACCAGGCTGGAGGGAGGCACTGATCTCTCCCAGCTATCTGTAAATGGGAATCCCTCTCTGGGGCATCAGGCTGTCTAGGTACCTAAATAATTTCTGGCAGGCATGAGTTAGGCATCTGCCTAGCTCGCCCTAGTATGCTGAAGAGGAGCCCTTTCATAACCTTTAGCCCAGAGGTTAGGGTACTCACTCAGGAAGTGGGAGACCCTGGTTTAAAGTGCCCCCACTACTGAAAGAAGTCATTTGAACAGGGGTCTCCCCCTCTCAGGTGAGTGACCTAACCACTGGGCTATGGAGTGATTCTCACTCTTTTATGGCTAATTATTAATCAATTATTATGGGACAACTTCAGAAGGAGAAATGAAGGGAGACAGACACCAGACTATCCCATAAATTTGTGGTTAGAGCACTTACTTGACGGGTTAGAGACCCCTATTCAAACCCCTTCTTCTCATCAGGCAGAGGGAGACAAGTTCCCTAATTAGTGGGCTCAAAGTTATTTGGAAGGTTGCCACTGTCTGCCCCTGCTATCCTGGGGGCTAGATGGCCTCTGAGCACACCCATCAGATTGGCCCAGAATGCAATGGGCACTCCTTCCTCTAGTTAGTGGCTCAGGTGGGAGCTAGAAATCCAGACACCTAGAGTGAGGCTGCAGTGCAGACGCCCAAAGTCAGCAAGATAGCCACCTAAGAAACTTGTACCCTGAAAATGTAGGTGCCTACAGGGTAAGGCAGCAGTGGAAGGGGGAGAGGAGGGGTTTGTGGATCACAATAATGCCTGAAATTGAGAGTTAGGCACTTAAGTGTCTTTGAGGATCTGGGCCCTAGCCTCTCTGTGCTTCAGTTTCCCATCTGTATTACAGGGTTCCTCGTAGGGTTCTTTCTGAGGCTTACTTAGTATTTGTGAGGAACACTGCAGTTCCCAGATGAATGATAATATAGAAGCATTGTTATAATAAATAACAAACAAAGGAGCATCAGCCATCCCAGTCCAGCCTTGGATTTCAGAGCCTGGCCAAGAGTGCAGTTCACACCCTGAGACAGTACTATGCTACGAGCCAGCCATTGCCTTTCAATGAGGCCTTGACTAGACGGTAGTATGCTGTCCACACTAGACAGTGTTGGGGGAAGGAAGTTACTTCCTGATCCAGCTTTAGCACAATTGAACATGTTGCTACATGTTTTACAAGGTCATTTTACTGCCAAGCAACCTCTTGCAACTATTACTCCCCTCCCTCGCCCTCTGTCTGAAACAGAGTATTTTCTTAATCCCTCCTTCTCACCTGCCAGTCCTTCTGTAGCTGAGTGGGTAGGCTAGAACTCTCTTGTGTTCTTATGGGAGACATCCACCTCAGACTTACTGTGGAAGTAAGATTTTACAAGGTTTCCTGTTCCCCAACTGGTTCCTGCTCCTTCACCCCTAACAATGACAGGCACCTCGCCATTTCCCCAAAGCAGAGACTTGTCATTTGGAGTGCTTACACTGTCACTTTCTTCCCCCACCTTCATGTCAAGGAAGGTTCCTGCTCACTATAGCCCCCAAGACAGAGATGCTGGAACTAAGGTCCTGGAAGTGTGGCAACGTCCCCTGGCTTCAAGTGGTTTCCATCATATGCAGGGTTTACAGTTTGGTTCAATGGCTTTCAGCACCCCACTATAAAACTGTTCCAACACCCCAGCCTCAAGATGGTCACACAACCTCTCCTTTAACCTCAGACACTGTGCTGTTTCAGAAAGCATTGTGGGTACGTTCCAGGCCTCACGCCAGCATGTTGCTTACCTCAAGCTGCCTAGACTGGCTCATAAAGGTGAGTACCAATCAAGTATGCACTCTTTGTGCACTATAACCACCTTAACATGGAGACACAGACTGTCCCCTTGGGTACTCCGGTCTATCTTGCCACCTAGGTAAGTTTGCCTTTGTGACTGATGGTCCCCTACCAAAAAAATCACAATAATATTAATGTTACTCCCAGTCCCAAAGGATTAGTCACTTACCCCAGATCAGTTGTACCTCAGATCTCACACTAAAGACAATGCTTGGAGCCAATCCTGTAATAAACTAACTAAAGATTTATTAACAAAGAAATGAGTTATTTACAAGATTAAAGCACATAAACATATACACACAAATGAGTTACAGTCTTAGGTTCCAAAAAGTAATGGAAGATGTTATAATGTGTAAGATATATGTCCTTTAGGGCTAATCCAGGCCAGGCATTGGGGAACTCTTGCTTATGCTTGCAAATCTACACCCTTCAGAGTTCAAGCAGCACAGAGATACAGTTCCTTCTTGACAGTGTTATTTAATTCCTTTCCCCCAGTGTTCAAGCTGATTCAATGAGTGCACCTGCATATCTCCTCTTGATGGGGTGTGTGTGTGAGGGGGAGCAATCAACAAAGTCTTTTTTCTTTGATGGTTCACAATGGCTCATTTGGTTTCAATGAACCTTGGTGGGCAGGACCTAACACCTTCTGTAGGATGTCAGCATTTCTACATTAATTAATGCTGCTTTCCTGTTTGATGGCTTACATAATTATAGAGGCTTAAAATGCAAAAACTTATTATATTTGTACCCCATGTTATAAGTAAGATTAATACATGCAGCATCCTACAAGCATTTCATAAAGTCTAAACACTAAACACATTCTTATAAACTTAACATACAGGTGAGCCTAACTGGTTTCCAGCTATGCATTTGTCAGTGTTCGGTGAGGCCTATGCATGAATAGGCACCTGGTCTATCAGCATCACACCCCATTCCTGAACATGCACTGAAATAGCGACAAAAAAGATTAGAGGTGTGAGGGGAGATTAAAAACACTGGGACTTTACAGCTTGGAAAAGAGATGCATAAGGTGGGATATGGGAGAGGTCTATAAAATGGTGACTGGTATGGAGAAAGTGAATAAGGAAGTGTTATTTACTCCTTCACATAACACAAGAATTAGGGGTCACCCAATTAAATTAATAGGCAGCAGGCTTAAAACAAACAAAAAGAAGTACTTCACACAATGCACAGAAACTTGTTGCCACCAGGTGCTGTGAAGGCCAAAACTATAACAGGGTTCAAAAAAAGAACTAGAGGATAGGAGGATAGGTCCATCAATGGCTATTAGCCAAGATGGTCAGGGATGCAACCCCATGCTCTGACTGTCCCTAGCCTCTATCTGCCAGAAGCTGGGAATGGGCAACACTTGATGGGTGCTTGTTCTGTTCATTTCCTCTGAAACACCTGGCATTGGCCACTGTCAGAAGACAGGCTACTGAGCTAGACAGAACATTGGTCTGACCCAGTGTAGCCATTCTTACCCGTCAGATTCAGCTTCTGCCATTCCTACCCCTTCCCTAGAAATCCCAGCCACTGAGCTGATCCCAGTGTCCATACGAGCTAATTAGTGCACAACCTGCTAGTGCAGACTAACATTTAGAAGCCTCTGGGTTTTTTGTTGTTGCCTTAAATTATAATAAAATTACAATCACTTGGTTAAATCCAATACTCATGTCCAGCTTCACTGGCCCTTGCCATTCACAATAAAACAGATTTTTGTCTTGTGGGGGACGGGCTGTATATAACTAAGATTTATCAAAGGATTTTAACACAATTCAGTGCAGTGTTGTTGTTTTTAAATGCTCAAGTTTTTTTATTATCTGTTTGCCCTTTAATCTGCCTCATAAATCTCATTCAAAATGGACCCATTTTACATGACGTGATTTGCTATGAAAATATGCTAACACTACTAAAGTGCAAAAATAAACAACAGAAAAGAGCAAGCAAAAGGGAATGTGTCATATACTGACTACAGGGAAACAGTGCAAAACATCTAATCACAGCAGTGCCAGGAAACTTGAACCTGTCCAAAAAGATCCAGAGCTTTCAATGTTTAATTGCTGTTGATGGCTGCTGGTCAGTCATGCATGACAATGTGTGTGTCACGCTGCTTCCTGCCTGTGTTCATTCCTGTCAGCCTTCACTCCAGGTGATGAACACTGCTTCTCTGACCATACTGAAAAAAGAAAGGAGGGGGAAAAAAAAAAAGCCCTCACAGACACAAAGAGACATGAACCCAAATAACACAAACCACAGAAACAGAACACCAAAAATGGACAGCAAAGGCTAGCTTTTATCAATCATCTTCCCATCTCCATTTATGCTTTGGAAAAAAACATGTTTGGTGTCTGTGACCTACAGTATTCTAACTGGCAAGATTCAAGTTTCCTGTTTGGGTGATTATATTTTTGAATACATGCTTGGGGCTGCATGGAGCAATTTGAATTACAATTGAGGAGCAATGAACATTATCATTTTTGGTTAACTGGAGCTTTAAAAACATCTTCCGCCAGCTAGCAAGAAAGAAAGATAGTGAGAGAGGCAGGGGAGATAGGAGATTTGACTTAAAAGGTCTGGAAATTGTGTAACAACTTTCCACCCTTTTCAGAACGTGATTGTTTAATGGTGTCTGCATCTGAGCCTAGATTCAGCAGAGCACTTAAGCATGCATTAACCTTAAGCATGTGAATTATCTCATCCCTATTCAGGAAAGCACTTAAGCCTAATTTTAATCATATGCTTACGTGAAGAGGTGTGGGATCACTCACATAGTTAAAATTAAGGATTTGCTTAAATGCTTTGCTGAGCTGGGGTCCTAATAACTCAGTCCTATGTCCTTGCTATGTTGGTAGTACAATGCTGAAGGAGTGCTCTTCTTACACCTCCTCTCATACCTGCTCTCTTCTCAGATTGTTACTTTATGCTCGCTTACCCTCACTCTGCACTGGACACAATGTGTTTCTGAAAGTTGATACATTTATTAACCATCCAGAATGTATCTGCTGGCTCTCATTCAGGGCATGATCCAGCTGCCATGGAAGTCAATGGGAGTCCTGCCATTGACTTCAGTAGCAGCTGGATCAGGTTCTCTGTTGCCATCCGATATGAATCTGCAGAAATCACGTAGTCGCTAAGGCTGGGAAAACCAGCACGGTGAGGGGATATTCTTTAAGAAAAACAGACAAAAAAATCCTTGGGATTTCTTGGTCCACAAACATTGGGTGATTTTAATTACAGTCAAGAGATTTAGATTAAAGAGTTAAAGTATAATTTGCAGCTCGTCATTTTAATAAATTAGAATATGGAATATGTCATTATTTTTGGTGATCTAGTTTGACATTTTATTACTCTGTCCATGTGGCACCTTCATTCATCTTTCTGATAAATTGGGGGTCAGGGTGGAATATGAAACAGTTCAAGTCATTGTTTTTTCAGGGTATTTCAGGCTCATTTAATAAGTATGTTGCATCCTCTTATGTAATATTTTAAAGTAAAAAGCTCACATATATGCATGCACGCACACACAAATAAAAGAGCAGACGCAGTGGACGTGATGCTGATCTCACCCCCAACAGACTTCGTGAATAACTCCACTGAAATCAAAGGAATTACAGCAATGTAAAACCAGTGAGAGATCAGAATCAGGCTCAATAGCAGTGACACACAACAGACATGCAAAAGTATTAAAAGTGTTCTTTGGGGGCTTGGTCTACATTATTGTTTCATATATCAGCTTTTCCAGATTCTACATTCAGAGCTGAGCTGATTTCCTTCCATGTCACTGAACAGCGACTATAAAGGGATTATTAATATATTATTAAAGATGAGATATTAACAGAGATGAATAGGCGTAAAAGCAAGAGCAGTTTTATTAGATCTATGTTAGTTAACGTGTGCTTGGTCTTGTTCATCACATATTAAAAACTATAGCAGAAATAATGCTATAGGAAAGAGCTAGGATATATTCAAATATCCCATTATTCATATTATGAACTGCTCTGCAAGGAAATAAAAGAACATAAAAACACCACAGCAAAAGTTTGAGGCATTTTTTGACATGAGGCCTCTACTATCAATGAAAAAATCACACATATTGTAACATAGAAAAGCCAAGTGTGGCAAATGAATAGTAAATATGGAAAACCTCCCTGGATGCCTGGCCTATTAAAAACAGGGTTTTGATGCACTAGCAGAGTTCTGAAGTAAAGCTCAGACCTCAGTTCTGCATGCAACATGACTGAAGAACTTTTCTTTTACACAAGTTCTTTTGTTGCTCATCTTATATTCCATTAATAATTTCAAATGCTACATAGCTTAACATTCCTATTTATTGTGACCACTAGTTTAGCTGGGCACAGGAACTGAAAAAAAAGGAAGTGAAGGTTTCTTCCTTACTTTATTCCTTTGATGTGTTTAGTGTATATTATTACAACAAGAAAATTTAAAGTTGAAATAATTTACATAAAAATTGCTGTTTGTTGTACTGAGAAGGCAAGATGACAGTGAAAACAGGATATCTATGGGTTGGAAACTTGGAGCCAAGTCCTCAACTTCAGTGGAAATATGTATGAATAAGGATTCAGTAAATTGCTCAAGATCTGGCCAGAGGTGGCTAATAAAGCTCACATAAAATGAAACTGCACTTTTAATTTAATTTCATTTTAAATACCACCTAAAACCAATTGTTGGAATACATAAATTCTGTAGCATTTAGAGTTTTCATAAATCAACCATGTTTGTCCATCCCTCTTTTATTCTGTAAACATTAGTCATGTACACCATAGCCTATAATGTTTCCTGCAGTCCGTGGTGACTTTCATGTTAATCTAGTATTTTTTAATAACAATGCCGTTATGTGTAAAATTACAGTTTTGACCATAAACTCATTAGAAACTAATTGTGGTAGTCTGTGCTCCTGTCTCTTTGGCTTTCTTCGTTTTCCATTTTTTTATTTTACATTACTGGTGCAGGTATTTTGCTGTTTATTCTTACAGAATAGGGATCTCTGGAGCGTTTTTAATTTTCATGTTATGAAATAATAAATAAATAAAAGCTAATGCTTTGCCTAAGCCACAACTCTAACATAAAATGGGGTGTCTAATATCTTTTACATTCTGTAACGAATGTTTTTAAAAACGAGACACAAAAGTTGAATTCTCTTGAAATACAAGGAGCCCCGTATACTCTGTCCAGAAGCTATGTACAGTATGGATAGGCAAAATGATAACTCCCTCACACGGCTCTGTCATTGTAACTAAGCCCTGACATGAAAGCCTTGAGGGTGTGGTTAAAAAGGACTGACTGCCTTCCAGTGTGCTGAAAGGAAACTTCAGCATCCTTGCTCATTCGGTTTTTGTATAAAAACTGACAGATGTGTCAAAGGTGTGATGGTTTTGTGAATAAGTAATAAGTCCTGACAAGTTGGACCTTATCATTCCATTCAGCCTAAGGTGAGGTAGGGACCTGAGGTAATAACAGAGGCAACTTAAAATCTCTAGCCTGGACTTATGCAATGACTAGCCTTGTTCATCTATGCTATTGCTGGTATATAATATTTCTGATGACAAATATATCTGCCAAATTCATCCCTGGTGTAATTCCATAGAGGCCAATGGAGTTACACCAGGGATAGATTTGGTGTCTCAGATTTATTTTAAATGAGGGCTACAGGAGCTTTGCCATAAAGGCAGTTGCCTGAATCAAAAACCTTCTTATCCAATCTCAATACACATTCGAGTGGTACACATTTTATAATAAGGACAATGATTACCAGATTGATTTATAGGCACTTTAGTCAAAGGCTATGTTAGAGTACAGATCCCAGAGGTGAAAAAGCAATTATTACTCTGAACCAGCCTGATCCCTAGATATCCATAGCTCACCTAACACTGAAGGATCCATTTCAAATGCCTTTGCAAACAAAACAAAACAAACCCCTCTCTAAAATTCTTCTCTTAGCAAAAGGAGGAAAGAGGGGCGATGTAAAGAGAACAAATAAAGAGAGTGATGAACCAGTGCTACCAAAAATTAGAAGGAAATAATTGTTGTAACCTATAAAAGGGGAGAAATAAAATATTTGCATGCCAGACTTCTGCTGTACTGGCAAATCTTAAATTCACATCCTGTACTCAAAGGTTGGGATGGCGAGGTGAGCAGTTTAGGTGGAATATTCTGTAAAGCTGGACTTTCATGCAGGAAGCATACCTCCATGGGAACACATGAATGTCAGTATATTTTTCCCAGTAAAAGCTGATGCCCTTGCTACTTAATTTTCATTAAAAGTTTTCTTATGAGAGAATTTAAAAGGAAGTACAACAATACAGAAAAAACAATGCTGGATGGATTAAGTGCAATGCAGAAGCAGTGTTACTCCAGATGACTGCCTAGCTCTTAAACTTTGAGAAGGAATTCAGAGTTAGGGCAATGAGGAAGCCACTATGTATCTTCATACTTAGCTGCCAGTAGTGTGGATTGAGTCAATGGAATCTGATATAATGTTTCCAGACCACAGGAAGAAGAAAGGAGATCTGAAGACGTCACTATTATTGATTTGTTCAATCTAAATAGAAAAGACAGACAAAGGGGGAGGGAAACGCATGCAACAGGTGTGTACAATGATCTGTATGGTGGTTGGCAAATGGTATGGTAGCCATACAATTTTCTGGGGAGGGAGTGTTTTGTTTTGTGTGTGTGCATGTGGGTAAGTCTACACTGCAGCACTACATTGGCACAATGGCATGAGTGCCGCTGAGCTGCTGTAGCACATCTGGTGAAGACGCACTATGCTGACAAGAGAGCATTCTTCTGTCTGCATAATTACGCCACCTCCGAGAGAAGTGGAAGTTATGTTGGTGGGAGAATGTCTCCTGCCGACGTAGCGCCGGTGTGGACAGCGCAAAACTTGTGTCACTCGGGGGGGCGGGGGGTAGAGGGGCTTTTTCACAGCCCCTGAGTAAAGTAAGTTAGAGCGACTTAAGTGCTAGTATAGACTTGCCCTTAGTGTCTGTGTGCACATGTGGGAGAAGAAGAGAAAGACATGCAGGTAACTTGAAAGACAAAGGAAAGAGAACACTGATGGGGATAAGCAAAAGGTTGGAGAGAAGAAAGTGCAGGAGAGCGAGAGGGAAAATTGGAGAGGAGCATGGAGAGCAGAGCAGTGAGGTTGGCAGCAAAGGGCCTGTGAAGGAGAAGACAGGAGAAAGATTTACATGGATTAAGAGTTGGCTAACGGATAAGTCTCAAAATGTCTTTGTAAACAGGGAATTGTCATTGAGTGGGTGTGTTTCTAATGGGTTCGACTGGGGCTGGTTCTTGGCCTTACACTATTTAACATTTTTATCAATGACTTGGAAGAAAACAAAATAATCATTGATAAAGATTGCAGGTGACACCAAAAAATGGGGAAATAGTAAATAATAAAGAGAACAGGTCACATTGATAGAGCAATCTGGATCATTTGGTAAATTGAGTGCAAGCAAACAATATATGTTTTTAATACGGCTGAATCTAAATGTATTCATCTAGGAACACTGGATGTAGGGCGTACTTCCATGATGGGAAGCAGTGATTCTGACAAAGATGTGGGGATGGAGGTAGATCATCAGATGACTATGAGCTCCCAATGTAGTTCTGTGGCTGAAAGAGCTAATGGTACTCCTGGGATACATAAATAGGGGAATCTTGAATAAGAGAAGAGAGGTTATTTTACCTCTGTATTTGGCACTGGTGCAACTGCTGCTGGAGTACTGTGTCCAGTTCTGGTGTTCACAGTTCAAGAAAGATGCTGATACATCGTAGATGGTTCAGAGAAGAGTCATGAAAAAGGATCTGAAAACATGCTTTATAGTTACAGACTCAAAGAGCTCAAATCTATTTTTTTAATAAAGAGAAAGCTAAAGAGTGATTTGGTCACACTGTAGAAGTACCTTCCCCTGGGATATTTAATAGTGGGGTCTTCAGTCTAACAGGAAAAGGTATAATATGATCCAATGGGTGGACGTTGAAATGGAACAAATTCAGACTAGAAATAAGGTGTAAATTTTTAACAATTAGCAGGTAGAACAATGTATCAAGGGTTGTGGTAGATTCACCATCACTGGCAATTTTTAAATCAAGACTGGATGTTTAAGTAAAATGTATGCTCTAGGAATTATTTTGGGGAAGTTGTATGGCCTATGTTATACAGGAGGTCAGACTAGATGATCACAACGGTCCCTTCTGGATATGGAATCTATGATTCTAAGGTCACAGAAAAGAGCCAATCAACAGAGGAGAAAAACTTGAGGCCTGTTTTTCTGAATGCAGGAACATTGTAAGCAGAGGCTGCATAGTGAATAGTTTGGAAAGCTATTAAGAGAACACAAATGGTGGTAGAGATGGCTGAAATCCACCTCATTTGGGCTGATCCAGGCTTCCACCAACAACTAGTAAATGAAGCAAAGTTAGGTCTATGTTTCTCAGCTTTATTCCATTTACTGCCAAGCCCTAACCCATTTCTTTGTTTTAAATATTCCCTGACTCTTCTGGTCCTCAGACTTGAAATGTGATGCCTGCACCAAACCCTGTCTTTCGACATTTTCACTCCCCGATTCCACTGCTAGCTAGCTTGGAATTTTAAAGAGTAGCATGCCTGCACATACTCAAGCCCTTCTATTCTGAGACTGTCGTACTCATCAAACATCCAGAAGCCTGTTTGCCAGAATGCCACCGATGCATCATCCAAGCAGAATTTTGCTTCCCCCAGATGTTAAGAAGCGGCACTGGAAAGCTGCCTTCCCGCTGCTAATATGGCAGTACAGAAGTCCAGTGTTTCTTATTTACGGTTTTAGGTGACCCAGAGGCTCAATTAGAGGAAGCAGTGGGTGTGGACATCTAAACCCTTCTTGCAGCCCCAAGAATCTCTCCCACTTTCATTTTATTTCCCACTTCCTCACATCAAGCCCCATCACAGCAATTATCCCATCCCTCTGGCCAAACACGGATACAATTCCCTCTGACTTTGAAGCCAGTCAACATCAGTCTTGAAATGGAGAGATGGCTACAGAAAGTGACATGAAACACTCTTTCCAACTCAGGGGAAAAGCAGACACACTGCAGCATTCACAGCCCAGAGCAAAAGCCCTGCTCATTGCACTACAGCTAGAACACACATAAGGCTGGCCCTTGCTTTTCTTGCTTTTCTGTAACCCAGGTCATAACCACGTGTGAGGCAACTGCCTGAAAAACACCAAGTGAACCCTATTTCTGGTTAAGGCTTCAGACTGGAAGAACAAGGAAAGAGCTGTAAAGAGGAGAGAGGCTTTCATTCACTCTAAGAAGATATTCCCTCCAGCTCTAACTAGATATTGGATGAGAAAGAGACGGAAGAGCAGCAAGAGGCTAGAGACTTAAACAGAAACAGAAAGAGAAAGATTGGTCACCTAAAGGGCCAGAAAAAAACAGCAAGAGAAGAAAGTAAAGGATAACGTACTTAACCTGCTTGGACTCTGCATGGATACAGGGGTCCACACTAGCATATCTCTATGCAGAATCAAGGCCTAAATCTGACCCTAAAAACCAATAGAATTAAATAGCGAGTTATATAATTTCTATAGGATTTTTAAAATCAATTTAAAGAATTTAATAGAAACAACATCCTTGCTCTAGCATTCTCTAGGTTGGTGTAAAAATCGACACAAGTGTTATTCTCCATTACATTCTACACGATTTTCTAACACGGCACCAATTCTTTCATATTGGGCCATAGGGAGGAATTTGATAACACAGCAGAAAGCAGGGAAATGACTATTCTGTCTCTATTAGGACAGCTGGAAATTTAAGTAAGTGGGCTACTGAGAACAATGGGGTCAGAGCCAATGGAAAAGCAACTTCCAAACATTTCAATTTTAGGGGCTTCCAACTATGGAAAATTGGTGCCATGTGGCTTTTGCTCAGGTCAGGACACTAAGGAAAGAACATTTAAAAAGCATAACAGTCCATTTAACAAGCTTCTCTCTGCCATAGACACTCCAGTCCCTTCAGCAAAGGCATGCTTGTCTGTGCTGTGACAGACCCAGGCCAGTGGGGTACAGGAGTCTGGTAGAGGGCAAATATACTGGTCACTGGATGAGTAGTTTTCTGTTCCCTGAGTGACCAGAGCAGGGGCTGCACTAGAATAAATAGGAACCTGTAGACAATTATGGAGATAGGCATTAGAACACCTGCAGCCAAGTCAAGTAGGCTAATCAGGGCACCTGGGATTTAAAAGGAGCTCATTCGTCAGAGAGGGAAAGCCAGAGAGAGGAGGTGGTGAGAGCTGAGAGTGAGAGCGTGTGCTGCGAGGATTGAGGAGGACAAGCGTTATCAGATACCAGGAGAAAGGTCCTGTGTGAGATAAAGAAGGTATTTGGAGGAGGCTATGGGAGTAGCCAGAGTTGTATGCATGCAGCGTTACAGAGGCAATAGAGCTCCAATCCACAGGACCCTGGCTGGAAACTCGGAGAGAGATGGGCCCGGGTCCCCAAACCCCCAACTCCTGATCATGCCCACAGAGAAGGACCCACTGTGGGAAGAATCACTCGAGGGAGCAAATCGCCAAATAAGTGCAGACCCACAAAGAGAGGAGACACTTTGTCACAGTGCATATGTTCTTAATCCATTTTGTAAGGAAAATATGACCAGAAAGGTAAGCACTTTTTGGGGGGATGCTGTGAGTGAAAAAGCTCCACACTAGATTCTCCTGATAGGAGTAAGGGTTATGATAATTAAGAAAGAGCCATTGTGACCATAGTATTAGTTTTGTAACCAGTATTTCAACCCAGCTGAAAGCTCCCGTACTTTTGACCATTAACAGAAAAATAAACATTTTGAAAGGGATAACATTGACAGTAAAAGAACTAAAAATATAAACATGAATAAAGTGAAACCGTTCACATGTTTTTGTCAAACCTTTAAAGAACCAGTTTGGTAACAATAAGAATGGCCATAGGAACCAGAGTCTGTCCGAAGGGAGTCCTAGGCTCTCCGACAAGGGTGAGGGCCAGGGGAAAACGCTGCTATGACTACGTGTCTAGTGAGATGAAAGCAGAATTTTGAGGATGGTAACACATCTGAACGCAGACACAGAACAGACATCTCTAGGCAAAGATACTGCCTGGGCTACTTGCATCATTTTTGCTGTTTTGAAAAGTTGATAGACTTGGGGAGAAAAGGAGGTGGGGCAGTCTGGAGTTGCTTCTCTTCAATCTCACTGGTTATTCATGCCATTAATATTTTAGGATGACAGAAAGAGAAGCAAGTTGGGGGGTTGAGTCAGAAAATAGGGGGCTAATTAATAGTTAATTGGTGGATTTAGAGTTTGTCGTTTGTAATCATTACCAAATATTTTATATCTAATGTATCCTGTAATGCCAGATGTGAGCCAGGCGCCCCTCTCTCATTTTGTATGTGAGTCTGGAAATTCTGGTTACTTGGCCCAGGTGCCAAAAAGCTATAGCCTTTTAAGCTCTAGAATAAATCGCTTTGGATACTTAGCTACCTAAGAGCAGAGAGAGACTTATATGGGAATTAGTTGCTCCAGCAGATGATCGGCTTATTCTACTAGCCTTTATAATTTTATCTTGTTCAGGAAGAATAGGATTTAGGAGAAGTCTGAGTCATTCTAATAAAACATATAATTGTGTCTGTGTTATAATTGTAAGTGTGGGATTATGCCTATTATTAGCTGTCTCAGTTGGCAGGAGCAGTGTTTGTAACCATGACTGAAGACAACCTCAACCCAGCTTAGGGTTTTGAGTTCAAAAGCATAGTAGAGTTTTGAGAGACAGAAGAAAAAATGGCTTCTTACCAAATCTTCTCCCAGGCAATCAAATAATATTGTGAAAGTTTACGTTTATATAGCATCCCAATGTATTCCAAAGTAAATATATAAATACAGCACATATGAAGTGCATCTCCCCTGGAAAGATAAACAATGAAGATCATGAGCACAAGCAATTGCACAAGGAGGGATGCAGTCCATGCAGATTAGGTAGGGTGTGGGGTTTTATGGCCTCTTCTGAAAGACCCATACACAGTAAAGTATATGGAAATCAGTGTATCGTCGGGGGAAAGTTAAAGGGCTTGGTAGATTCTGTTACCATTTAAACCCAAATCAACTGGAAGGAAACTCATGTTTTCTTGAAATCCTTATTAATAGTATTTGGAGGATCCCCATGCATGCTGATTGACACTAGAATTGTGCAAATAGTAGATTTTTCAGTTCACTGGCAATTAAAAAAGAATAATTTCAGGTCAAACAATGTTTCATTTGACCTGAAACAAAATGTTTCATTTAGGAATTGAGCACTTAACATTTTTTATTTCATTTTTAAAGGAAGTTTCAAAACAAAAAAGTTGTTTCCAAACAATAATGTTTCTTTTAGAAAATAGCAAAATAAAACTGATTAAAAAATTTTTTTTTCAGCTGAAACAATTCCATGAAATTTCCACCAATTCACAAAAATGTTTCAATGCCACTGAATCTGCATTTTTTTTGCTGCAAAAAATTGTTGGTTGAAAAATTTCACCTAGTTCCAGTTGAGACAGTTTGCACATGCTGGGGTCTCTTGTATTTCATCTGTTTTAGTTATTGCTATTAAAATGTAACTCAATCATTTCTGTATACTTGATGAATGGATGAGTCTCATGCAATTCACATATTGTGTCAACAACAACACAAGGGACAGGACAATGGTGAATCAGGGCCATGGTGAATCAGGTCCCCTTGAACTTTGCACTGATAAGTAGCTGTACTTACGTGTCACCTGTGATTTAAGAATCTCCCCTCCTTACACCCTCCACCATGGAGTCACAGGGACTACTCATGTGATCAAAGTTAAATATGTGCTTAGCTGGTTTCCATGATTGCAGCCAGAATGCTGCACACCTTAAAGGTTCAAGGCCTTTGTCCTTTCCCACTTTTAAAAAAAATCACCTTAAATATTTTTGCTAGATGTTTTTAGAGTGATCCTCTGATTTGGTATCTTTAAGTTTTTTTAAAACCTGGTCAGCTTCATTTGTTTTTATATAAATGTATTTTAAGCAGGAGGAATTTGATAATGTTTTTATTATATTTGCTTTTATTCTGTTGTACAGCTCCCCTGGTGCTTTGGCAGGGGAACCGCATTAAAAAGAGATGAATGAATAAATAATAAGTAGAATTTAAGAAAGACAAACACTGGGGTTTTTTTGCACTTTTTGCCAGTCTATCATATTTTTTCCAAAAGCAGACACGTTCTAATTTGAGGTAACCATGCAACCTGCTGAAAGATTTTTCACAATCAGAAGACGTGTCCTTCATCTTGATTTAATGAAAATGGTCATTTTGCTGTGGGGTTGTGTGTTGTACATTCAGGAACTGAGTATACCCATTTGAGTTTTTATAAGTATAAGATGCCCTGCAGATTGTTTCTATTGTTTTAAAATTCCAATTAACACTATATTGGTACTTTTGCCAAATGAAATTAATACCCATTTTTCAGATCATGATTGCTGTGTTTCAACTTTTAGTTGTTTCTCTTACCTTTATGAGAGATTCCTTTTTCCCTTGTATGCCTGTTTGTCCAATATATCACGCAAACTGATTCTTCTTGAACCTCTCATTTTATCAGGCACAATACCATGAAAAGCAGTGATTTGTGGGCTTGAGCTAGCAGAGACAATGCATGCCTGGGTCACTAGTAATTAAGGAATGTCAGTGGTCAGGAAGGGGAAAATCAGTTCAAGCCAAACCGAAGCATTTAGATATTTTACTGCTGCATCCTTTTAGGCCTCTCTCAGCTTATAAATATTAATTTAAAGACTACCAACAAGGACAGTAAACGGATTTAGGCATAAAACTTCCTGTCAGCAGTGATTTATGCCCAATAAAAGGAGAGCTGGATAGAGAGAGCCTGCTTCGCTAAGTTTATGATAGACAGTGAAATAGTGCCATCAGAATAAAAAGGGCTTTCACTATGTTGTCTGCTGTACGGGGGCCTCCATTCTTAATAAGCATCATGGTGGTACTGTATTGTTTTCTTTTATAAACACATTTGACTTAGTGAGGGAAAGGTCCACGACAGTACCTACAATGGCAATGAACTTGTGTGGTTTTGCATGATCAGCACAATATATAAGCAAAATGATAATACGTTATCCTTTTTTATATTAGTATAGTAAAATCACATTGAACTTGGGTACGCCAGTGTAAGGTATCAAAGCTACATTTCTTTCACACGAATGCCGGAACTGCAAATAGAAGGGAAAAAGTCAGAAGACCCTAAATAGTGCATTGAAATGGGCTTTGAAAATATGAAAGATACACTGATATATTACTTAAAAAAAAAAAAAACTTTTACAGGACCAGAAAGAAGAAAACAGATATTCTCTGTAAATTATAATATATGGTCAGAGAAAAAAGCGTGAGTTTTTAAATTCGTTCCCCCGTTCTTCTGAAAAAATCACAATTAATTCATTATAATATTCTTGCTCACAAACATGAGCACAAAACACCTAAATACTTGTTGAGTGTGAGCTAAATAGAAAACTTTAGTCATGACGAAAGTATTAAACTGAATTTAAAAAAAATGAATGTCATATTTCTAAGTCCTCTCTGTTCCATCCAAACAGAGCATGTGTGACCTCAACATGCTAAACTTAGCCTCTGTTGTACTCTTTAGCTTTATCCTGTCTCTGAAGCTAGATCTACAAATGGACACAAAAAGCACACACTAGACTATCGAACAACCTCACTTGTTCTCATATTCACTTTAGTAACAGAACAGCAGTTAAAACAGTAAAACACAATAGATACACCTCTACCCCGCTATAATGCGGTTGTGGGGAGCCAAAAATCCCTACTGCATTATAGCTGAAACCCAGTTATACCAGGGTAGGGGAGGCAGTGCTCCGGCAGTGATTTAAAGAGCTCTGGGCTTCAACCGCTGTGGGGAGCCCCAGGCCCTTTAAATTGCCGGTGGAGCCCGGCTGCCACAGACCCGGGGTAGGGGTGGCAGGGCTCCAGCGGTGATTTAAAGGGCCCGGGGCTCCCCACAGCAGCCAGAGCCCTGGGCCCTTTAAATCGCCGGCAAGCCGCCCTGCTGCAGCCCCACGGTAGTGCTGGCAGGGCTCCGGCTGTGTTTTAAAGGGCCTGGGGCTCCCCGCAGCAGCTGGAGCCCCGGACGCTTTAAAGCCCCACTGGAGCCCCACTGCTATCACGCTATACACAAACCCATGTTATATCAGGTCACGTTATAGCGGGGTAGAGGTGTACCCCAATATAGCTTTCTTCTTTTATTTGAAGTTTGCTAGTTTAATGCTTTGGGCCTGAGGCCTAGTAAAAGGGATTCCATCATGAAGCTTGTTCAGTTTCCTATGGGTTCACTCAGTTATAAAAGTTATTTCTTTGTGTTGATACACTGAGCAAAAGCAGCACACCTTGCAAATGGCTGCCACCTCTGGAAAAGGGTAATTTATAGGGGGACTTCCTCCCAAATGAATGGGCGTACATTGCTGTACATGGTCACTATGACTTGATTCCATAACACTGCAGTGAGGGAGGTCTTCATGGAAACTATACATGGGTGACAGGTGAAAAGGACTATGAAGATGCAGGGAGAATGGAGACACCTGTTTGGGAAAATACCCTTTTGAAAAAATGCTGTACATTACAGCAATGCTCTGTCGATGGAATTAACGTGAAACAAGAGTCCTTGGAGAGGCTCATTCTGGAGAGAAATGAAAAATACATAAAACTTTGTTTAATTTATGGAATTTATATGCTGCTGACCAGTAAGTATAAAGTTCTGTTCCCTTGGTCCTCACTATTACTCATGTATTACTTGTCAGTAAATGTGGTGCACTCAGAACATAACAGCTACGGTAATATTTCTGTTCCCACTGCAGCTTTACTACACCCATGAAACTCTGTAATCTTTAAATTCCCTCACTGTTAACATCTGCTGAAACATTATTGGTCCCAGCATAGCCAAGCTGCTCTGAAATTACATTTAGCAGAGTAGTTAATGCTAACAGTATAATTCTAGGAGCAACCATGTTTTTTAAAAAGCTTTTTAACTGGTACAAGGACTGTGCTTCCTTTGGCTTTTATTCTTTAGCCACTTTTCTGTTTTCTATCATTATCTCATTTGTATGCTAAGAATCATGTTTAAATAGCATTTTCTTGCATTTTTAGATCAATGTATTATAATTCTATTTCTATTTCTTGGCCTAAATCTCCAAAACTAACTTCTGAAAACACTCTTTTAGTGTGCTAAAAAGATTCAGCTGCAGGATCGGATTATAAGTGTTTAGAGGGTTGAGGTTGGAAATTAATCAGGGTTTTAATAAAATGAATATATTTTATCACCCAGCTAGGATGCGCTGCATATTTTAAATTCAAATGGTCTTACACATAAGCAAAATAAACAGGTGGCATATAGCCTTTGCTAATGAGGATCCCACAGTATATTCATTTTCTGATCGTAAAGAGTTCACATATTCAGGGCTTTGCTTTTATAAGGGAATAGCTGCACAGAGGATATTTAAACTTAAACAGCATAACTACTGACTGTTATAAACATAAGAATGTAAACATTCTACTGAGATGTTACTCAAAAAATTACAATACAAGCACAGTATGGTGCAGTATGCAGACCTGTATGCTAAATATTCCATTAATACAATTGTTATACACAAAGATAATTTAGTAACACATTAGCAGACCAAATAAACTTCAGAAATTATTATATTCACTCTCCTTGAGTGATTTTTTATCCTACAAAGAAAGAAGTTAAACTTAAAATTTGTACTTGCATGTCAGTGGCTAGAGAATGTATTTTATCCATTCAAACATTTAGCAGTTTCAAAATCATCAGGTCTGTGCACAACAATTCTGCCATCTTTATTTTACAAAAATCAACGCCTCCCTTCTGTAAATGAAGAATTATTTTATGTTACCTGTATAAAACAGCATGTAAAATATTATGATCATATATCTAGGATATTTACTTAACCAATTTAACTGTATTTTTTCATTTATTAAAAAATACCTGTACTAATTTTAAATTTAAAAAAATATATTTTGGTCATTGTTGCATATTTACAAAAAGATGGCCCATAAAGCTTTGCAGCTTTAATAATATTTATCTGCATTACCTAGACTTGCACAAGAATATATATAGTGCTTTCTATCTTAAAATATAATTGGTGCCTGATTCAAGCGCAGAGGTAATGACATCTGTGCCAGATGATAGTTAACATTTGTCTGCCTCTAAACTCTGTTTTTATCTTCTCATATCCTATCTACTTCTTTTGTTAGAATTTGCTGCATAAGTATCCGTCAAGGCTGATTCCCCACTCTGGCACTTCAAGTGCAGAAGGTGGGGGCCCACAAGGATTCTAAAAATTAATACTTGCCACTCAAGGCTTGTATTAAACTCCCAAAGTTACAGCTTTTCTCTGACCTTGGATTGGTAGATGCTGCCACCACCCAAGTGCAAAACCCCTTTGAGAACCCAGGAAGACGCACTTGGGAATTCCTTCCTGTAGAGTATCCGAAAGTCCTTTCACCCCCTAACCACTTCCCTCCCCACCTCTGGGGAAGAGCTGCAGGGAAAAAAAGACGAAATCAGCTGTTACCACCAGCTAAACACGTGCACAAACTTCTTAGGACATAAAAATCCAATTCTGTTCTTTAAAAAAGGTCAATTTTATTAAAAAAACAAAAGGAAGAAAATACATCTGGGAATTTAGGCTATTGCTAGATTTAAAAAGAGCAACTACAAGGATTAAGCATCAAGAATAGTATCTTGAGGTCCATCTTAAAGATTAAAAGCAAAACAAAAGCACCTGGGGTTAGCACAGAGGAGTCCACAAGCCATAAAGAAATAAAAGGGATAAACCTAATCGTGTCTCCCTAGACATTTCCTGATCTACTTACATATCCGGGGTTTAAATGAGTAGTTTCTAGGTATAATCCTGATGGGTTTTCATACCTGGCTCAAGCTTCTCACAGCATAACTCTGCCGTGTCTGCCTCTTCCCTGGAGAACAGCAGACAGACAGACAAAAGGAAAGTCTTGTTCCAATTTTAAAAAGTTCTAGCTTTCCCATTGGCTCTTTTGGCCAGGTGCCCACACACTTCCTTTTATCTAGGCATAGCAGTGAGACTTTTTAACCCTTTATAGGTAGAGCAATTAAAGAACAGCTACTAAGAGAGATTTTAAAGTTACTGGCTGGCTGGCTGTCCAAAAAAGGGAGCTACACCCCCGCCCCCATTTATCACCATATCAGTATCCATAGTGACATCATCTAATGTCATTTAGAGCCACTCCACTGAAGAGGTTTCACAGGAGTGTCTTGCTGGTAATTACTGTGGCTCCAGTAACTACAGTACTCAGCCAATTCAAAGGCCTTTCTTAAAAATCATCCAATCTGTCTTTATACATCCTCCTGTGCAGTAGTCCTGGACAGAAATTTTTAATAGAAATGTCTTTTGTTATTATTTTCTTATTGTTTATAATCCTTTATTATGGCCTTACTCAAACTAGTAAAATAAAATGTTATAAACGAGGGTTACTGTAGCTGAAGTATTACAGCATATACCTTATTTGAAGTAATACAAAGTCTTCTTTTTGTTGGATGTTAGAGTGAAATAATGTGCAATATAAATGGTTTTGGAATCTGATTGTCTCTGTGTGAAGCTGTCATCCCCATATCTAAATTCCCAAAATAAAATAATAAAATAGTAAAGTATAGCACCCATCTAATCATGGGCTAGTTTAGATATTAGGTATACTATGTGCCAAATTGTTCATTTGGTAAGTAACCGGTCAGTAATACTGGAAAGAAAAATAATAAATCAGAAGCACCTGTGAGGTTCATTGAATGTGCCAGCAGCACCAGTCGCTGCTGAGAGCTTTAAATACAGCTGGCCTCAGCTCTTTGCCAGATCAGACCACAAACCATGTGAATGGCATGGGTCTCCCCTGTCATCACAAAGTTGGAAGACCTCTGAAAAGACAAGCTGAAACCCATTTTGTGGATCACTGTCACCAGTACCTCTACGTGGAGGAGTCAATTACAAGCTCTTTACTGTGACTTATGAGACTCAGGACTTGCATAGTTTTTCCATTAGGTGAGGAGCTCAAGCAAAACTGCTAAATGTATTTTCAGTGCAAACACCATGAAATTCATATTTCTTTGGTCTAGAAATGGTTCAAAACTGGAGAAGATTTTGCAAAAGCACTCTTGTTTGCCTGTCAGCCTCGGGACATTGTTAGATAAAGTGGAACCTGAAACCAAACCAACTTGGGTGAAAATTTGGTTTTCAGAAACCTAAATCCAACTAACAATTTTTTGCAAAACCAAAACCTGGCCTTCTTGGTCCATGTTAACTCTATTCAGGAGGGAAAGACTTCCAAGAGATGCTATTTCTAACTTGCAGCTTCGCACACAGCACGGCTTTGAACAATACCATATTCTAAATGTTAATTTATTATGTTAAAGGTAGACGTAAGGCAAGTGTAATATTGTAATCTTCACTTAATTCACAACAATGTTGCCTGAATTAGACTGTGGTCTCCTTAAAGCAGGATTCATATTTTATAGGTTTGTACAACACCACATACATAGTCAGCACTGTACAAATAGTATGATTTCCTCTGTACTATATATTATACCTCTGTTTTCTGAAGTGCTTAATAAAAGCCACAAAAAAATTATTCTGAAACAGCTCTAGAGATAATTTGAACCTGTTGAGTGATGCTATACCCATGTCATTTATCATAGTAGAAATAATACTTAGTGCTCTAGAGCACGTTAGCACTTAATTTTTTCCCAAAGTGTTGTACAAACATTTATTAATGATTTCATTAGTTTATTGATTATAATTATTATGGTCTGACTTGAATGACCAATATATGCACAACACTTTTCCCTCTTTTTAATGTATAATTCCCATTTCTGAAGAGCAAATACTCCCACAAATTGCCTTTCAGGAAAATAACAGCACTCCTTAGGTTTTAAGATGCACTTGGCCTTTGGCCGTCTGCCTTATCACATCATTTAAGATGCACTGCCTTTCCTTAATTATAACATGGCTTTTAGATGCCAAGGGACAGTTCCACTGCTAACACTAAGGATATGTCTATGCAGTAATCAGGAGCCGCAAATACTGCGCATGTAGGCACACTCAAGCTAACTTCTAGCGACCTAGGTTGATAAAAATATCAGTGTAGCTATGGTAATGTGCAGCAGTCTGGGTAGCCACCTAAGTACAGTCCTGCCTAAGACCCAAGGGTATACTCAGTCAGCTAGTCCATGCTGCCATGGCTATCCTGCTATTTTTAGGAAGCTAGCTGAATCAAAGCTAGCTCGGGTATGCCTACAGATACTGTCCTGATTGCAGTGTAGACATACTCTCAGTCACAATAGGGCCGATCTAGCAGAGAGGAGGTCTGACTGAATAGCAGTTCATTAAGTGAGCACTCTCCAGTCTGCGCACTGAATCAGGCAGGGGTCCTGTGGAAAAATAGTGTATGATTGTGTAATTAAAGACTGTATTGTAATGCATACATTCAGGGAGCTGAATTAAGGTTGTATAGGCAAACTTGATTCTGCTATCTCCTAGCTTTTGAGTACTTTTAATATATGGAGATATACCTATCTCATAGAACTGGAAGGGACTCCAAAAGGTCATTGAGCCCAGCCCCCTGCTTTCACTAGCATGACCAAGTACTGATTTTTGCCCCAGATCCCTAAGTGGCCCCCTCAAGGATTGAACTCACAACCCTGGGTTTAGCAGTCCAATGCTCAAACCAGTGAGCTATCCCTCCCCCTACTTGACTTTACCATCTTGATAATCTTTTTTTTTAATTTTAATGCACGTAAGTTTCTAGGCTTTTTAAAAATACATATTGAAAAAACTAAAGTTTCATCACATGGCATTATATTAATATCCACTTGGGTCATCAGCAGGATTGGAACTTTTAGGAGCCCCATGCAGACCTCTGCCACCTGAGCTCATGGACTACTGGGTTATCTTCACTATTTAGACCATCTCTAGAGGAGGATGAAAGAAACACTTTGTCAATGAGTTTCAGAGATATTTGTTGACATCAGAGGAATGAGACTCAAATCTTGGATTTCATTCCAGATTCTGGTGAGGAGCATGCTGTAGTGAGCACAAACTCTTCTGCCCACTTCCCACAAGCTTGACTCCTGCTCATCCCCTCCAACCTCTGCTTGTCCTAGTCCTGTCTCTTCTTCACTCCAGGCTCCTCATTCTAATCCCATGCTCCTCAACTAGCCTGTCCAGTCACTACTCCTTAGGTGTCCCACCTGAGTCTCAATCGCCTTGCCCAGGAAGTCCTAATTTCACCCTTCTGAACTTCCAGTTTCAGCCTTCTTCCACCCGACACTCAGTCCTAGTCCTCTTGCCCAGCCAGTCCAATCTCTCCCCTCGTATTTGTAATGCATTTAATGAGAGACCCTGATCCTGAGTGAGAGGGTGCTACTGTAATACAAATAATACAACAATAATAACAGTAAATGATTATATGTGCTTTACACAGTTGTTTAACAGTTACTTTAGTCTTGCAAGTGACATGGTCATGGGCAGTGTTCTACTGAGTGCTGGAGTGGACCAGTCACTCAGGGTGGGCAAAAATGACTCCTTGAAACTGTTCTCACTCCTTGTGCACCCAGTTTCCATCTCTAGCTTTAATTTTCTATTGCAAAACTTACTTTGTGAGCTTGCTTGGATTTTGTATGTTAGTTTTTTTCCAACAGAAAGCAAAACTAGCTTAAAAGGCTCACTCACCTAGAAACATCTGTTGAAATTAGCAATTTCAAAAGTATGTGGACATAATTTATATTTATACCCACTTTTAGACCCCTATACTCTGCCTGAGGAGTTTAAAGGTACCTTAGTATAAATGATAATCAAGTTTTAGGACTCCGACATACAATAGAATAAAGCCAGAAAGAACAGTATTAAAAAATGGCAGCAAAAATGGTGTCCTGCTGCTTTCTTATTTTTATGCCAGAAGCTCTTTTTTCCCCTAGTGGAAAAGATGTTTCATAAAATAGCAAGAAAGTGTTTTTGAAAGATTTTTTTTTAACAAAAATTGAATTTAAAATTGAGAAGCTATATTGTAACAGTATTAAGACACTCTTGGGCATGTTTTAATGGTCCATTAATATATGCCTCGGGTGGCTGAATGCATGAAGCTGCACATCCACGACATGTATTAATGAACCACTAAAACATGCCCTGTCATGTGTTAATGCTATATTACACAGCCTGTAAAGACTCAGAAGTAAGTTTAAAAAACCTGCAGAATGTCATTGATCTTTGGAAAAAATGTTATGAGAATTGCCTCTGTGCACGTGGCAATTGGATTGTTCATGTATTCAGTGGATTACTCCACAATATTCAAGCAATAAGCTCTGTGATATCAATGGAAGGAGAACTATTATTAATTATTAAATTGCACCCCAAAGTGTAGTAGGCCTTTTATAGACATGCAAGATGACGAGTCCCTGCCCTAAAGGACTTATTACATAAGTAAACATGATACAGATGATGAAATGGTTTATAGGAAGGAATACGCTACTTTTGCCGACGTTTACTTCTTTATAGCCCTGGTCTATTTTCTCTCTCTCTCTATTTTCTCTAATTTAACCCTTTCATAAAACATGCTTTAATTTCTGATTTCATGGTTCTTGATTATCTCAGACAAGACACTGGGCATCCTAATGAAAAAAAGCTTTAGATATTTTTAACTCAAAAAGATGTTGCATGAAGTCCATTAATAGACATAGGGTATGTCTATACTGCAATAAAAGACCCATGGCATGGATGCAGCTGGACCATGTCAGCTGACTGGGGCTTGTGGGGTTTGGGCAGCCAGGTTATAAAATTGCAGTAGACAGTTGGGCTTGTACTGGAGCTCTGAGACTTCATGAGCGGGAAGGACTCTGACTTGGTGTTGCAAGTTTTTTATCGCAGTGTAGACATATCAATAGAGAGCACAATTCAGCAAAGCATTTACACACATAGTTAAATCCATTTCTGTTCAGCAAAGTCCTTTACTTTAAATGCGCTTAAGACCCATTGAAATCAAGTGGAACTTAAACACATAAGCACATGCTGAATAGGAATGTATTGCTGAATCAAGATTATGAAACTGCCTTTATAGATGGCACTGAATCATGCTAGCCTTAAATTGTAAGGGGGAATTTTAAAAGAAAAGGAAGTTGAATGCTATTATATTAAAGGATGTAAATAGATTGTGCTAAGGTTCTTCAGAATGTTTATATTAAAATTCTGAATAAAATCCCTAAAGCTTTTGAAACAAAAAGTTTAACTATTTGAAAGGGACTACTTAATAGTCAAGATTTCTGAACCAATAAGAAAGCTGTTAGTACACTTTTTTGTTGTTGCTTATTTGCTATTATGCTAATTAGGACCAAATATTTCAGAATAATCATTACTTGTAACTTTACTCATAAGACTGTGAAACATAAACACATCCTGTAAGTGAAAATAAAAACTAGAGATAAATTCAGCTAATATATAAAAAGGTACAACTACCCCACATAATATAAGAGCGTGAAGATAGCCTAACACTTGTACTGTGTAATATGAGTCTGATTCTACGAACTAAGTAATTAGCAGCAGAGCATACCACCTCATAGTCCGTAACAATAAAAGGTTTTACAATTACTATAAGGCAACCAATTGTTTCAACACCCGTTATGACCTTATAAAACAAATTAGGTAAACCATATTTTGTAACTATTGTATTCCTGAAAATAAAAATCCAGGGGTTCTGGCCCCTGTACAAGATTATGCAAACTACATTCACATAAGTCTTTTGTTTCCATTGAGAGATTCCTGAGAGTATCAATATCCACTGGACCCCTAAGATACTGTCCCCTGGACTATGACAGGGTAACTAGTACCTGTGACTCTGACTTTGGTCAGGTGAGTGGAGTCAGAAAATAAAGTTGAATCTCTTTTCAGCATTCAGAGGGATAGCCATATTGGTCTGTATCAGCAAAAACTACTAGGAGTCCTTGTGGCACCTTAGAGACTAACAAATTTATTTGGGCATAAGCTTTCATGGGGTATAACTCACTTCATCAGATGAAGTGGGTTATATTCCTCTTCTCTGCATGTGTCACACCATTACCATGCTCAATATATGGATCCCCTGTTTGTAGGATCAGGATTAGCTCAGGGCCAGCCCCAACATACAATTCATCATAGTGGTTTTTCTCAGGTTCATATCAATAGTACTTGATAGAACACTTGAGGACAAGAGTACTTGAATATAAGAGGATGAAGTCTATAGTAGAACTTGGAATCTAAAGCTATATAAGCATTCAATATTCAGGAAAGCAACAAGAAATACACGTTCATCTCTCTCAGAATGACTTGTAACACTTAACCAAAGTGTAGCAACTGCAGCTAACAAGCTAATTATTGAGAGGGGAGAATAAAGAATGGAGGAATAAAATAGGGATCTTTCTTAGAATGAGAAACTAGATTTTTTCCTCAGATATGTGTGAGAATTAACAAGATTGTTCCCTTCTGGTATGAGAACCTCCTTAGAGGAACTAGACCTTCATTTTAGGATGGATGCTCCTGCAGTGCACAGCAATAGAGAAGGATGACTGGAAGAGACCAGTGCTTGCTGCAGTAGATTATATATTAGAAATGGTCAAAATAAAATAAAATAAAAGGGTCAGGGCCCACAGGGGCAAAACAAGTGAATATAGTAAATTCTGGCATAGAGGGACTTTTTAAGGAAGAAAAGTGTGGAGGTAAACTTCCAGAGTTTCTTCTGGAGTTGCTCCAGTGCAGGACTGTACATTTAACTGAGGAGTAGCAGAAAGGGTTAAGATATTTTCTGATTAGGAATCAGGAGCTGTTCTTCTGATCCATCCAGACATAAGTTATACTGCACTGGCACAGACAAGAATTACATGTTTTACCACTTGTTCTTTTTTTTTTTCCCTACTTGTTGTTTGTCTACAAGCGAACAGTCAACAAGTGAACAGGCATCCATTCTGACTTCAGATCTATAAGAATTTTAGCAGCTAAAATTCCCTGAAACCCTCTGTCTCAAAGCAGGTCTCAACCACTCCCTGTTTTCCCGTCAATAAAATTACCAAATATGTGATTGCTATTGAAGTTTTAGCTGCTAGGGATAGATAAGTTGATCACTGCAAATCAGTCACCTACACAATATTTTTTCCCACCTGTGTCACAGCTTTAAAGGGAACTTCCACAGACTAAATTTGCAGGACACCAGACTTGGTGTTAATCACATGGTTATTAGCCATAATGAAATCCAGGCCAATTATAAACTCATCCACTCTCTGCTATCCAGTTCTCTTGCTCCAGTTCGAGAGGTCCAGTTTCTCAGTTCAGTTTTCTCCATTTTGGATGGATGCCCATTCCTCAGTCACTGTCTTCACTACAGACCAATTAAGCTGTTTGAGTCAGGATTTTTTTTAACCCTCTAGCATTTTTAGTGTACCTACTCTAATAATTGTTACATTTGAGTCAGTGTCCACAATTTCTATGCATTTCACAGTCCTTATTAAGCATTCAGTGGCTATGCTCCCATTATTGCTGTTCAGCTGCCCAGATCTAAACAAAAACTGTGGGATTACTCTCCAAACCCCCAAGTTTTGACTTTTCAGCTCTATGACAGCCTGTTTCCCAAACTCAGATGTTCTGTCCTGTCTTCCCTGGACTTTATGACACACTTTTTGATGGCCAGTCTTTTCACAGTGCTAGTATATAACAGACCTGATTCCTTTATTTGTATTTAATTATTTTTACATTGTTGTCAATCTCTTTTGCTGTGCTAACTGAATTTAACATTTTTTCTAAACATTCAAAGTGTCATGGACCAGATTAGAATCCCCTTTTCCATCATGCATTTTAGACATAGATCTGTGCTTATCAGGCTTATGGCAGACAGCTTCCACCTTCCTCCCTAGAAGCTTCATGGAAGCACTCCAGTTATCTAGCAAACTCCTTAACCTCATGAAATGTCTTCAGTTTCCTTTTAGTGATCCTGATCTGCAAGTCCATATCCAGTTAAGTGTCCATAAACTGGCCTATGCTTGTGAAGTTGCTGGTCACCTCTCTTATCTCATTTGCCAGCCTGGACTGGGCATGTTGTTACTCTTTCAAAATATACCATATACTTGGCTGCTGCTGATCTGCAAATTTTTTATTTCCAGCTGACTGGATTTGACCTTTGCCTCTGGATCATCTCTCATTCCTTTTTGAGAAGCTTCCAGATCCCATTTTAGTTCTTTCTAAGGAGCTCCTGGGCCTTGTTTTAGGTCCTTCCTTAGATCTTGTAATTCCTTCTGACCACCTTTTATTAGCTTTTGGAGCAGCTTTGATTTCTGTGAGAATCTTCATTATTTGTTCCATCTCAATCCAACAGGAACACCAGCTCATAATGCCTTTCCTTGGAAGTTCTAGCTTGCTTCTGACACCAGTGTCAACCCCCTGCCAAGACATAGCACACATTGGAGTCTTGCAGTTTAGTTTTCCATTAAAGGAGAGACTGGTGTCTCCTGGTGGAACCATACAATAATCCCCATGTAAGTGTATAGGATACAAATGCTAAGGAAATGTTACCTATACATGAAACCAGAAACCAAGAATGACAAATAAATTTGTAGTATTTTTGTTGTATTGCTTATGAAATGGTATCAACCCACATACATCTTCTGAACATTAGTAAGAAAGCCTCCAGGCAGGAGAGGACTTAGAGAATTACATGGGTTTATTACTAAGAGCTGCCAACACAGGCTGGGAGGCTCACTCCAAAATGCTATGTGGGCATGCCCTAAGAGAACTAGAGAATGTAAACTGAGATTCTCATCCAATCACATGCCTCCAAGAACTGGGGCTTTAAGAAACACACCAAATGATCGTGATACAATCATGACAGCTTGCAACAGTGCATCCATATTTTTTATTCCCAAAACTGGAGGTCCTAACCATACATCAACTCTAGGTTGCTCTCTTCTTGAACATGGCATGTTTTAGACTTTTAGCTACACACCTGATTCAACATTACTCAGGGTTTTGAAGTTACATGAGTGGAATGTGTAATTGCTCTAACTTCAACCTCAGGAAAGATGGCAAGATTTTGGGAGAAGATGGGTGATGAACCTTGATATTTGAACTCATTCTATTATAATTGCATGGTTATATAATCATGTCTAAATGTTGGAACAGGCAGTTTAATATGTCCAAAGTTAATATGCCGAGTCTTAATTTTTTAAAATAATGAATACTTTTCTTTGTAGAACTTCTAAGAGAAACCTCCAATGTGTGGCCTTCAGACCTCTTAATTGTGACTCTGAAGGATGTCTGTGTTAAGAAGAAAATTTGTATTTGATCACAGATATCTTTTATTTTTCTGGAGGGGAGGCATAATGTAGAGAGACACAATTTCTGAGCTGCTGTGCCTTTAAGAGCAGGGAAGCAGGCACTAACAGGGAAGAGGGGCATGAGTTATGTAGTTTTCCCAAGATGGGGAAGGGAAAGTAAAAAAACAAGCAACACATCAGAGGACCCACAAAAACTGGCAGGAAGTGACAGCAATTCATTTTTTTATGTGGGAGGATGCTCCACTGCAATCAATTTTAGTGGGGACTCAGTAATTGACTTTGGGAGAGAAGAACTGGTTTGGGGCAGTGGTTGAGGGAATAGAGGCAGAAGGGAAGGATTTTGTGGAGTGAGGGGTATTGCTGAGGAGCAAGTATCAATAGTAATGCAAAAAAGGAAGAAGTGTTCAATAAATATTTCTGTTCTGTATTTGGGGAGGGAAGATGACATAGTACTATCATATGATAGCACTTTTTCCATTACACTAGTTTCGCAGGAAGATATTAAACAGCAGCTACTAAAGTTAGGCATTTTTAAACCAGAAGGTCCAGATAACTTATGTCTAAGAGCTTTAAGAGAGCTGGCTGAGGATAGATTGTTAAATGTTGATTTTTAATAAGTCTTGGAACCCTGAGGAAGTTTCATAATACAAGAAGAATGCTACTGTTGTGCCAATATTTAAAAAGGATAAACAGATAGTTATAGGCCTGTCAGTCTCATATCGATCCCAGGCAAGATAATGGAGCAGCTGATATGGGACTCAAGTAATAAAGAATTAAAAGAGAGTAATATAATTAATACCAATCAACCTGTCAAACTAACAATCTCTTTTTGATGTGATTACAAGTTTGGTTAATAAAGGCACTAGTATTGATGTAATACATTTAGATTTCTGTAAGGCATTTGATTTGGACATTTTGATGAAAAAACTAGAAAGATGTAAAATTAACATGGCACGCATTACATGGATGAAAAGTTGATTAACTTATAGGTCAGAGCATGCTATTGTAAACATGAAATCATTACTGAATGGATGTGTTTCTAGTGGGAACACACAGGGATTGGTTTTTGGTCCTATGCTGTTTAACATTTTTATTAGTGACCTGGAAGAAAACATAAAATCATCACTGATAAAGTTTGCAGCTAACACAGAAATTGGGGGAAGGGTTAAATAATGAGGAGGACAGGTCACTGATGCAGAGTGATTTGGATCGCTTGGTAAGCTGGGCAAAAGCAAACAATATGGTTTTTAATATAGGTAAATGTAAACATCTAGTAACAAAGAATGTAGGCCATACTTACAGGTTAGGAAAACCTCTCCTGGGAAGCAGTGGTTCTGAAAAAGATGCGGGGGTGGAGGTGGATAATCAACTCATCATAAGTGCCAACAACACACTGTGGCCAAAAGAGCTCTCTCGAGCAGGAGTAGGGGTAGAGAGACTATTTTATCTCTGTATTTAGCACGGCTGCAACCACCGCAAAATACTGTGTTCAGTTCTAGTGTCACAATTCAAGAAGGATGTTGTTAAATTGGAGAAGGTTTAGAAAAGAGCCACAGGAAAGAAGAAAGGATTAGGAAACATGCCTTAAAGTGACAGACTCAAGGAGCTCCATCTATTTAGCTTAACAAAGAGGTTAGGCATTAGGAACCTGATGGGGCTCTGCTATCAGGCTCCCAGATCAGTTTTTTAAGAACTTAGGAGAGAGCAAGGAGGTGACTGAATGAGGAAAAAGTGGCAGTTCTAAACCATACCTCCTCTTTTGATTGTGGCTCCATCACATAATATTTTGGTCCCTTGAACTGAAAAGCTTGGACACCACAGCTCTAGGGTTTAAAGACTGGAGCGATTAAATACAAATACATAAAATCATTCTTCATTTTTGCCAGATAAATCTCTTCCTTTCACTACACCCTAAGTCCTTTCCCCAGGAGCAAGGAGGCAGTCGAATGGTAGAATTAAGACAGCAACTCAAAATTCAAGTAAAATCTCAAACAGAACTACACAGGCTTAAATGTTGTGCATTGTTATCACCCTCTGCTTGCAATGCACCATGCCTCTGATTGTCTTTGGCTGGGTTTCCCATTATTTTGCACCTGGCTTAGCGCACTCAGTGCCATGATGCTGGTAGATGCAGACAGGATTGAGGTGGCCTCCCTGGGTCTCTCCAGAGACAACAGCGACAATTAAGTCAAAATACATGTATGCTAGCAGGAAGAGCACCAGGACACTGGTCTCTCTCATTTTTGCCAAGCAGCTTGAGTCTCCCTGCCTGGCTGCTGAGCAAGGATATGATTAATAAAAAGATGTCACAATGATAATTCTTCCTATCAGGAAATAGTGGACAGGAGCTTTTCTTCTTCTTCCTCCTCGTCTTCTTGGGGAATTAGAAGAGAGAAGTCAGGGAAGAAGGCAAAGAACAGAGAGGTGTGGGGAAGACTGAAAACAGTAATACATATAAAAAAATACAGCCTCCCTTCTGCCCACCCCCTTTAATGTTTCTCTGGTGGAGTAATAAGATACCTTCAGTGTTATAAATAGCAGCACAGATGTTGACAGAAAAATGCTCCCTTAATTACCATACAAACTGCTTTACTTGAGTGAACCGTTTAAAGCAGCCTCCAAAGGAAGTTCACTCAAGCAATTCCACAGATTACAGCTAATGAACAATATTTCCTCGCTCCTATTTAGTGCTCATTAAAATGTAAAAGCCTTTCATTTTCAACAGGCACACAATAAATAATTCTGCTCTCTCTCTCCCCCCCACCCTCTGCCTACTCTGAGCAGCTAGGATAAAAGTGGGGAGGGGGCAAATAAGTGGTTTGGAGAGCAGCAGCCAATTCATTAAAATCCCAGGAAGTGGCTGTTGCTGCTGCTGCTTGTCATGAAATGCGAAGTCTGTGTTTGGAACTCAGCAGACACTTCTCGGTAGACCAGACCGCTCACACCCATCCAAGCCCAACCTATGTTTCAGCAAGCCACCAAGCTAGGGGACAGACAGACAGATCAGTCCCACCACAGGGACAAGGAGGATACAAAGTATATGCGGGCAGAGACTAAACCAAAACAAATAACTGAAGGGAAAGAAAATGTAGTGATAAAACTTAACACAACTTGGGTTTGGGTTTGTTTTGTCTCTTTTCAAAAACAAACTCCAGCTACTTCAGGCCCCTACAAACTCTCATCCACAAGTCACATTACATTCATGAGTTGTCCCACTGAGTTCAGAAGAGCTACCCACATGTGTAAGTATTTGCAATATCAGAGCTTTCCTTTCTTCCTTAGACATTGGGAACAGGGTCTGTTCAAAGCCCTCTGTTCTCCTCCCCACCCTCACATGGTCTGCACCTGCTAAATAAAAAAGATGTTAGAATATAGGAGACTAGAAGTGTCAATGTATGTTTGTATACATTGAAAGGAGAAAATGATGATTAAATATCCCCAGTAGATGGTGGATTTTTAAAGGAGTAAAAACAATTATTACACAGAATAACAGAACCATGAACAATAGGCATCAGAGATTTATAAAGAATAAATCATGCCAGATATGTGGGATTGCTTATTTTTAACCAGAATTAGAGTATTTGTGGATGAAGGGATCACATCTGAGGTAACAGCTGCATTTTAATAAATCATTTCATATAGTCTTTTACAAAAACCTTACATGCAAAATCAAGCCCCATTGGTTTGGTTTGGACAGAAGCTAAATGACCATCCCCCGAAAAACAGCAACAGACAGAATGCAGAGGTGTCTAGTTGGCCACTTGAAGGACCTATCTTATTTAACATGGGCGTGAATTATCTAGAAGATGGAGTTAAACACCGTGTTAATGAAATTCATTAAGGATCCTAAATTTGGATAAGTTGGGAACAAAAGGGAAGACAGATTGAAAATAGAAAGAAACCTAGGGACACTACAAATATCAGCAGAAACATGGTCCCTTTGCTCTCCATCTCTGCCATAAATTCTATCATCCTTTATGTTGCCCAGGCTCACAACTTGGCATTGTTTTTGACTCCTCTCTCTCTCTCTCCACACCCAAGTTGTTATCATAAAGCATCAGTGCTTCCTCTTAATTATCTCTGAAGCCTGCCCTATCTACCTCCACCACCAAAATTATGGTGCTCTTTCACTTCCCCCATCAGAACCTTCTTGTCTCTGGCTCCCCAAACAAATGGGTGGTAGTGGTTGCACACTGTTGTATTAAAGGCATCTTACAGTCCTTCTATATCTCAGTACCTTGGCCAGAGATTGTCCCAAACCAAATCCCTTATCCTAGCACTCCTCAGTAGAGGGAGCCTTCATATCAGGATGAGAGCTTTACTACTTGGGCCTGTCTCTGATTTTAAGCCTTAAAAAACCCAACCAATCAACCACTCTCTTGAACTTTGGGGTAAACCTGGTGAACCCTGAACCTTTACTTTAAATAAGGTTGTACGTGGTGTTAAATTGTCAGGGGATGGGGGTGAAGCAGAGGACTAAGATCCTATACTGACCTAATCTTCAGACTTAGATAAACTTGACAGGAATATCACTTTGCAGTGACTTTATCTTTGTTACATTTGTGTGTGGGAAAACGCATTCTCAGGGCTTATGGAGGGCCTGGTGTGGCTATAGCTAGAGGAAACCCATTTGTTACGATGCTGTGGTACAGCATTGTCATTGTGGGATACAATCTAGGGTCACAATTAAAATGAGGTTTCTCTAGCAGGGTAAAAAACAGCAGTTTAATAATTTTTTAAAATTGAAATTACCATTACAAAAATAATGCAAAAGCAGCATGGAACAGATGCTGACTTTGCCTGTGTCAGAGGCTATTTCTGAGGCAGGTAACTTCCTGTGCATTCATATTCTTACTATTCTCCCCTTCACTAAAGTCAGCAGGTGTTTGTGGAGTGGAGGAATAATGTGAGGTTTTAATCCCTCTCCCTCACTAGTTTGCTATAAGCCAGCAGCTGTGGTAAAGAAGGAAGTTTACTAGCAATGCAATATTATTGATGCTTTCAACACGATGTACTTGGCTTTTAACTAAGGTCATTTGAAAATGGTCTTCAACACCCATCTCATTTGCTTTTTTATGCTTGCCAATTTACTGTTGTATTCAAAGTGATTAATTAGTTTGTGGTGAAGGTTTATTAGGTAATCTTTCTGCCAATCAAAAATCACTGAGTTTTCAGTGCAGAGTAAAGAACATGCAGCAATTTTTTATAAAGATGGAAAATTGATGTCGCTATCATTGTGTACAAAAATAGGAACATAGTTTAAACATGCTAGAGTATGTAAAAGGCTCAAATATTTTTATTCTTGTTTGTTCTTAAGCAGGACAAAAGGAGTTTGATTCCCCCCTGAATTTTGAATTACATTTTTAATAAGAATTTATAAATCTGAAATAATCCTTTACCTCCACATTTGTTGGTTCAGATAAGGATTTGATGAACTTTTAGGAGTATTTAAAAAAAATCAAATAATGAGCTCCAATTACGGACACCAGCACAGAAAAATACTATAACTCGCAACTTGGGAAGAGGGGGTGGTTTTTGATATTTAGTTTACTAATCCTGATATGAGCCAAAGACACCACAATAGCATTTCATGGGCTTGACAGATGTTTCTTCATTGGAGACTATTCCAAATTTTGACAACTTGGGAACACAACGAAGACAAAAATTATAAAGTAGATATAGGTATCTCCACTCTCTAAATATGTGCATTATAGTACTTATTTCAGTAAAATACTACTTAAATAAGGGATCTAAGAGACTGTGCTGAACTCACTATTGATAAAAAATTAAAAACACAAAGATGTATTTTGTAAGAAATATGGGCAGCTAATTATTATGCAACAGTTTTCAGTATACCTATATTCACAGTTGATATTATTCCCAACATTGTATAGAATTTTACAGTGGTCCATACTACACTGACACCTACTTCTATTCTATTGCAAATCATTCTTCCCTATTAGACTTAAATCAGGAAAACAAGAAAAATGGCAGCATATTTTCTGATTTTTTCCCCTTCCAGGTTAGTAAAGTTACCAGGAACTGAATGTTTTCCTCAGGATCTTAAACTTTATTGTAAGAAATGCAGTCAAGCAGGGTACTTTCTTGATCAGAAAAGGATTTATATTGAAGAAGCAGGGAAGAGTATCTGCTAGACTTAGAGGCGTTATTAGCTGATTATATTACACACTACATAAATGTATGTCACTGATAACATTATGATTTTTACATCATTAAGGTAACATGTAAAAAGATACAGATTTAATACCAAGAATTTGACTAGCTTACCACTTTTCAGGGTCATCACAGCTTTAAACTACACTAATTCTGTCTGAACATTTAAAATGGTATATACCTCTACGAGAATAAAGTGAGAAGTTAAATGGAACACTTCCTCTATCACTGCCTTGATAAAGCTGTGGATTATTTTTATCACTCTATTGTACAACACAGGTGATGAACAAGCAGCATCAAATTTGGATGACAGCCTTATGAAATTGTACTGATGGACTAATTCTTCCCTCTCCCAGCTAAGTTCAAGGGTACTTTCTGTGGGCTTTGAGATTATAGATCTGTAGCTAGAACAGGAAAAGATGAAGGGCACGTAGGGCGACAAATTGGATAACTTTGACATAAGGGCAGATAATATAAAACCATAATCTGGTGTATATGAAATCAGACTACCTAAAAGCAGCTTTTCCAATTAAAAATATCTGCAGGTATATGATTAAAATAATTATATCACATATTCTAAAGCTTTGATATACACCCACATATATGCAGCATGGATTGATACCAACAAGTTAACGTGAATACAGACAGACTTTTTTTAAGCTGTGAATTCACTCTCGGGAAATTGAATGAATCTAAAGAGAATATATTTAGTGCTTCAAATCCAGTGGCTATGAGGAAATGAGATAGGAATGGTTCTGTAAGCCAAAGCAATGTTATTGCAGTGCACATTTATCAATCACCATTTTGGGGTTTTGATTCATTTCATTTGACTGTGTTTTACTGAATTTGCTTTTTAGACAGTTGCCTTTTATAGTTTTAGAAACAGCTGAGAAGCTCCATTCAGATGTACATTTTCCTGCATATGACATGAAACTGGAGTAACTATCAATTTACACATATTATTCTGGCATATTGAATGAAGAGACAAAGAGAGAGAAACAGACAACAGTTGAGACAGCTAGCTTACAGATCTTATTGCAGAAGACCATCACAAAAAGCAAATTAGCTGTTTTGTTGAGATTCCCTCAGAAAATTTATCAACAGCATTTTGTCTATGGGTATGCAGTAGATGCCGGTACTCCTTGCATGCCTGTAGTAGATGGATGATACTGATGGCAATCTAACTGGAACATCCTGCCTGAATATGAACAACAGATTTGTCAGTGTGTGACAGGCTGACAGCCCAGCTCCCAGCTGCTTGTCGACTGTTGTTAAATCAGTACCTTGTCTAAGTGTTCAGCAAAGAGGCAATCTGCTTCCTCCATTCGTACAGGCAGGTTGCCAGTTAAAAAACAAGTATTGGCTTTAGGCTGCCGTGCCATAATGCATTGAAAAGATGCAATCTAAACCTCTGTGTGCTCCTTAGGCAACAAATAGCAGGACTTGGAAGTTCAGGGTCCAGACTATCTTTTTCAAACAACAAAGATAATTGTACATGGGATCAATGAAAGAATACCACAAGAATTTAAAATCCGTGGATGACTTAATAGAACTCATTTAAGAAAGAAAATAATGGTTCTTTCTGGTATCAGGGAAACAAGTTTTTGTGACTTGTGTTAAGGTTGGGTCAACATTTCCATTATAAACCTCTATTTTCAGGGGGCTTACAATTCATCTGTAAAACTTTACTCTAGGCTGAAATTTAGCATGCGAGGTCTCACTCCAGGAACACAGCAGAAAAAATAAATCTCTTTTTTTAAAATAGAAAGTAATATATGCAGCTATTTTAATTTACAGGACACAAAAGAAACAACTCATTGGTTTCAGATGCCCACATAATGCCCCCTCCCCCCCAAAAAAGTTTTGATTTCAGAAATTCTGCAGGTTATTATTCAGCTATATGAATTAAAAATTGGGGTCAATAATAAAAATGGTAAATTATCAATGAAATTGGCTATCAAGCCCCAAAGCATAGAGAATTTTAAGTATTTTTACCACACAGGTCCAGTGTGCATGTGAGGCAGCCTTTGACATGATGGTCAATTATCTGAGAAGTAAGAGGGATTTACACCATAGATTGTAACATCTCTTTTGGAACAGTTATGCTCTGTCATGTCATTAATCAGATATATTTAAGAGTCCCTAAGTACACATTTATACAATGGATCCCTAAGGGCTCAGGAGTAGCCATTATAGTCTATTGGATCAATAATCATCATAGTCTCATTCAAGTCCCCTGAAGGACTGAGGCCTCACTATGGTATCACCAAGTATCCTCGTCCTAAGTCAACACGCAGTCAAGTAGGTCTTGCAACGCTTCTTATTTTGCCTCTCCCTCTGGTTGGCAGCCCGAGCTGATCTTGCCATCTATTGGTCCCCATGCTCACTCTCCTGCAACATAGCCAGCTCATTTCACGTTACGTTTTTCTCTCTTGTTAAGATGCCCTTCACCTTAGTTCGATCAATAATATTCAAAGGCCAGTAATCAAAAATATCCTAAGTATGTATTTGCATATGCTAAGCATATGCTAAGCAAAACATCCCAAACAGAGTTCATTCTGTTTGGAGATTTTCTTAACTACCTCTTCTGTTAGGTCCCAAGTCAGGAAAGCATCCCTACTCAGGTTAGCACTTATACACATATTGAATTTGAAATGGGACTTAACCACATACTCGAGTGTTTTCCTGAATTGGAATCTCTTTCTATTTTTAAAATCTACATGAAGTGAAATGTATGCAACACACACACGTACTTAACAACATGGATAAAAACTAGCTATTCAAATAATTGTATAAGTTTCTAAATTGCATTAGTTATCATTTTCCTCTCCCTCTAGAACCAATATAGTTGGACCAATGGAAATTAAGGGAGGAAGCTATAAAGTAGTACCAATAAAACTCTTTAAAACATTTGTGAACTAGCTTTTCTGTAAAATACATGGTAAATACAGAACACACGAGGGTACAGAATAAAAGAGATAAAGGCTCTGTTGGCACCTTTTAGTTTGACTCCTGAGTAATGTCCTCACTGCAATTGCGTGTGGTGGATTCTTTGTCCAGCTGTCCAGAAGACAAAGGGGACTTCCCTTTCCAATGTAGCCATCTCAAATCCATGCTGCAAAAACCTTTATGCCATATTATTCCATCATGTATGATAGCAGCTAGTAAGGCAGATAAAATTTACCAATAAAAGGAAAGAAATATAAACCCAAAACTTTCAGAGTAGCAGTAGTGTTAGTCTGTATCTGCAAAAAAAATAGGAGTCCTTGTGGCACCTTAGAGATTAACAAATGTATTTGAGCATAAGCTTGAGCAGGCCCATGATTTCAAAATTCTTTGCAGCCAGGGCCATTGCATACTACAAGGCCTCGGTGTAATAGGACAATTTATGAATAGGAGGAATGCCGGTCATCCCTGTTAATTTTGTTAGGGTGTGCCATGGGCATAATGCTATTTAAGCAAAGTTGATTTGTGTTTGGAAGTGTACATATTTATGACAAGAAAAATATTTTCTGCTTAACTATTTAACTTTGAATGAGCTTTTAAAAAGTGATGTTAATTAAATCCCAAAATGCATTTTACAAAAAAGTAATGAATTAAAATAGCTACTTACTTGATAGTCCCTAATATCACCCCTTTATGCCATATTTGTTTGTGGAAAACAATACTATAAAGTACTATCTTAGAAAACAAAATCAATTTATCTTTATGAAATTTAGACTATTTAGACATTTCCTGGATAAAATTTGTACAACATTTTTTTTTTCGTTTTCTTTACTAGTACTATTATGGATTATGAAAATGTAAATTTAAATATCTAATTGACTTCTACTGTTTATCCTGTTTGTTTCATCTTAATAACTTGTTAAGGAAACAGACTTGCCAATTTCACTTCTGTTTCTAGTTGGTTTCACAGGAATCAGAAGTATGATGCAACATTTGAATTGCAGTGGCTGCATGGGACTGTTTAAAGCATCCATGCAAAATGGTTACTAACATTTACCAGCATGTGTGCAACATGTACCCTTTACTATGAGGCTAATGACAACAAAAAAGTTATTAATATTTTACTTGCCTGTCAAAAAATAAAAATATTTGGCTGAATAAAGGCCTGATCCAAAGCCTGGTGGTGTCAATCAAAAAAAATTCCCACTTAATTCAGTGGGCTTTGGATCATGCAGTTGAATAAACAGACTTTTGCAAGGCAAGTTTAAAGTTTAAACTTAATCAAAGTCTGCATTTTTATTTGTTATATTTTTTAAAAACTAATCAAAACATTTCTCTTAATATTTGTTTAAACATGTTTGTTATTTTTTTTATTCATTAACGACACACAAAATCATCATTTTTAGACTATTTGTATGTCTCTTTAAACATTAGGGAGAAAAAGCTCCATTGAAGTTGAGGACCTGGCCCTATATCTCAGTCTCTCTTCACAGATTATATCATAATGTACACAAATGTACATACGCAGGTAATTGTCTCCTGTTTTTTTATTCGGGGAGATTTTGTACCCAATAACCTTACTATTTTTATTTTAATACCTTAAATTTTAAGATGATTTTTTGTGAGCATGATATTATGAATCCTATTTAAGTATGCTTAAGATCTCTCATTTAAAGTTAAGTGGAGGAAGAAAAGGCAAAATTGTCTTTGCAGATGTTGAGAAGGAATTCATTGCAAGCAATCATCATTTAATATCCAGTGCTGACTTTTTGAACAAGTGCTTTCTCTAAATAATAAATCAAATGAGTTGGCACTAACAATAATCTCTCAGAATATGAATGAGAAAAGCAAGAATATTAAAACAATAGAAACATTAACATACAGAAATATGCTATTTCAGAAGGGAATGCAAAGGACATTGGTAAAATTAACTGTTGCTTTTATTGAGTTTTGTTGTGATGACTCTTGTCTTATAAAGACTGGGCCAGGTCCTTTAATACCTTATTCAGGTGACCAGTCGTATTAACCACTCACCTAAATTTGCAGAGTTGTCCCTTTAAGCAGTAAATTATTCTATCAGTATATTAGGTAAATTATGTAACCCTTCTTCCCATTGGTGAACATTTATTCACACAACTTTAAACGTGTTGAGGAAGGTCCACCAAAATCACCTTGCTTCAAGAGTTAAACCCTGGGTTCTCCTTGTAAACAGAAATATTCTTTGGGGCAGTGGGGATGGGGATGGTTTTGAAAAGGAAGATCAGGACCTTAGAGTAGATTCAGGATTGAATGGGGAGGCAGTTCAGAGCACAAAGCACAACTGTGTTATTCGGTCACTGTACTGCCCTGAGCAGGAGGTGAGTTGTGGAATGTTGGAACCACTCAAGCTTTTTATCAGTCTTAAAATAATTCCCGGGGAGATGGCATTTCAGCAGCCCAGCCTAAGGAGGTTCTTAGATTTCACAATGTCTAATGGCTGCTGTATAAGAACTGAGAAAGAGTTAAGATTTGCCTGAGTTAAGATTTGGCAATCATACACTACTTTAATCCATGTACATATTTAAAGCCCCATTATTATTCTTTGATATTACACGGACTGGGGCAGAAGGGTAAATAATTCTACTACGGCATTACTAAGAGAATACTGTCAATTTCTTCTCTTGTTTTGTTTTCCACTATTTGTATGGCCCTGTAAGGGAAGCACACAATTAATTGCCTGTGGTATTACTAGGATACCCGAGTCTAGATGTTGCGCCTGACAGAACGTAAGTGTAATCCAAATCTTCTGGTGTTTAGTTGACTTTTGACTAACTCACTGGAGCCAAGAGTCTTCATTGTGAGTCCAGAGCTCCTTCCTGCTCTGACTAGCCTCTAAATTTAGACTATCTAAAAATACACCCCCTGCACCAGTCAGATGATCAATGTTCCTTTGGCACTGCTTAAGATAGCAAAGTTTTATCAACATATCCAGGTCTCCCTCTATTAATTGGCATGGTTCCAACAATATTTAGTGAGACGTACCAACTCTCAACCTTGGATTTATAGGGTTCCATAGTGCAAGGAATTTTTCAGTAAAATGCCAGGAAATTTTGCAGGGGTCTCTAGCTCTTGCAAGTGACCTGTGCCTGCTTTGCTTCATGGATAGAGTTGCATGAATAACAAGCATTTTGTGCCATTGGCAGTTAAAAAAGAAAATTTGTTCATATTGAACTCAATTTTTTAGAATTTTTGGCAAACGGAAAAATAAAGAAAGGTTTTGTTTCAAGTCAAACAAAATATTTTGTTTTGGGGTTTTCTAAACCTTTTTTAATAAAAGCAAAGGAAATGAAAGGCTAGATTCACAAAACCAAGAAGGTGGTGTTGCCCCTTTCCCCCTGCACCCAATAACTGGCTGGGGCACTCAGTAAGACTTGAAGCAGGTCTCCCTCACCCTGGGTGAATGCCCTAACCACTGGGCTGTAGGGTATTTTGGAGTGGGTCTCTCAATCTTTTCTACTGAAGCTGTTTCACTTTGTATAAAATCCTTGAAGAGCCATTGGACCAGAGAGAGAGAGACAATATGACAACATAGCCTGGTGGGGAGGGCACCCATCTGTGTAGGGGACAGGATACTCAGGTTCCATTCCCTGCTCCATAGCAGGAATTCAAACCTGAATACCCCACATCCAAGCTGAGTGCCCTCACCACCAGGCTATTGGGTATAAGCATGGCAGAGCCAGCACCACTTCCAGCTCTTTGGCACCTAAATTCCCTGTTGAATCTAGCCTGAAAAATTGAAATATTTTATTTGGATAATGTCCATTCATTTTGACAATTCTTTTTTCATTTTGACCAAAACAATTCACCCAAATAGACACAAATCCATTAAATGTTTCAGTCTACCTGAATCTGCATTTTTCAGCAAAAAGAGGTTTGAGCCAAAACATTTTGCCCAGTTCTGTTCACAGCTACCAAACACAAATGGTCACCACAAGTCCTGAGAATGTTGGCCATGATTTCAAAGCTGTGGCTCTTTTTTAAAGTTAGCCAACCTACCAAGGAGACCCTCCATTCTTTCAAACCGCTTTGAGCTATTTGTAGGCAGCCCTCATCTTCCTCAAGAGCTGTGTGGTCTAGAGTCCAGTATGTACATTTTATCTACATACCAATGGGTACACTCCAATGCCACTGAGATATGAAAGGAATTAAATCTAATTTCCCCTAAAATTATATGATTACTATAAGCAACGCAGGATATGTGTGGTTTGTAATGGGCACTCTTGTTCTACAGACACCTTCTGGCTTAGCATAACTATAATCTGTGCCAATGGGCAGACTCTGGTTTTCCTTCATTAACATAGATAAGCCACATGGGGTTTCATGGTCCTGAATTAACTTGCTATTACTATCTCATTAAAGTGGTCTTGCCTTATTCAGTCTTACATATTCTCTACCCACATAAATGACTTGACAGAGGGAATGTGCTATCACAGACTTTCTTTCTACATGAACATTTCACATGCCCTCTTTCTTCAGTTAGACGCTGCCCTTGTTAGTGCTTATTTATCCACTGCAAGACAGAGGGGAAAGAAATTGTGACTGAAGATATAGAGTCTAAAATAAAACAGACAAGTTCTAGTTCAGCTGATTTATGTTTAGCAAAGCAAGTTGAATTAGTTGTTATGAATAAGTTATCCATCTAATTTAGTTCTTGTTTTCTCCACCTAGCCTGATTTCTGCAAAAGTATTCAGCCAAATATTGGGAAGAAGGAAGTAGGAAGAGCATTATGGAGGGGATATGGTGCAGCAGAGTTCAGCTATGGCAGTTCTCTGCTGTATGTAAGGTAGAAAAGCCCATTGGCTACAGGGTTCTGGGTGGTGCTGAATGAGAGACCCATTATAGAGAACAGAGAAGGAAAAGTCAGGGTTCCTGTCGTAGCTTCCTACTCAGATTTGAACCTTAGCGTTCATAACCTGAGAAGCTAGCATGAACCCCTCTAAGCTTAATTACCAGCTCAGATCTGATAGGCTGCCACCAGCCAAGAATTTCCATGTCTGCTCACTCGGAGTCTCCCAAAACCTTCTCTCGGGCCCAAGACCCAATCCTTGGATTCTTAAAATCAGGAGAAATAAACCATCCTTCCTGCCTTTACTTCCGCCATGATTGTTCCCCCCTGGGTATACTAGGAGATTTCCCTGCTTCAAATCCTTGAAATACAGTGAAAACCGAGAGGGCAATTATCCTTCCCATTCGTCTCCCCCCCCGCCGTCTTTCCTGAGAGAGACAGTAATCCGTGAGCACAGAGATCTGTCCCCTGCCATAACTAGAAAAAGAAAAGTCAACAAGTTTTTTTAAAAAAGAAAGCTTTATATAAAAAGAAAGAAAAAGACAAAAAAATTAATCTCTGCATTAAGTTGACAATACACAGGGCTATTAATTAAAAGAAAAATATGAACAAACAGACATTCAAAAAGAGATACAATTTAACAATTCCAGCAAACTACACACATGTAAATACAAAACAAAACATATAAAAGCCTCTTGTTTTGCTACCTTTGTACTCACAACTTTGAAAACTGAAGATTAGAAGCTTGAAGATAGAAAGAAGCCTCCCATAGCCGAGAGACAGACAAAAAGACTCAGAGCCCCAAAAATTCCCTCCCTGACTTTGAAAAAATCCGTTTTTCTGATTGGTCCTCTGGTCAGGTGTGTGGTTCCCTTTGTTAACCCTTTACAGGTAAAAGAAACATTAACCCTTAGCTATCTATTTATGACAGTTCCTTTGTGTGGAACTGGACCACAGAGGTTAAGTGACTTGCCCAAAGTCACACTCAAAGGCTATGGCAGAGCTAGAAATGGAACCAAGATCTTCTGGTATCGAGTCCAGTGTCTTAACCATACCACCATCTACTTCAAGTAGTAGGGCCCCCGTGCAGGGGATCCACAATTCTTACACGCTATGAAGCTGTGCCCTGCCGGAGGGTTGTTATGGAAGCAAAAGCATAGCCTACAGATCTGTGTATGGAGACCCATCTCCAGCTTGTCCTCTCTCTGCTTCACACATCCTGCTGGGGTCTATTGGTCTTGTGAACTCTGCTGCAGCCCTGAGGCTCGGCAGTGCTATTAGTACACAGGTCAAAGGGATAATAGGGGTGGAAGTCTGTCTTCTTGACTGCCATGGGACTTCCCCGGTCTAAAGCCTAGTAACTCAGGCATAATGCAGGGTGGGTGATTTGGATAGTAACTATTCTATTACTAACATGAATTAGATATATTTTAATTCCTATTATTAAAGTCTCTCTTTGGCAACCTGAGGCTAGTTTCCAGCATTTATGAGGATTTTTTTTTTGGTGGTGAGTGGTTTTAAGGACTCCTTGTGATAACTGCATTTGATCCTGATGTGAACTTTCCACATACCTTTGCTATGATTTGAGCTTTATCAGAATCTCCAGTTCTTTCCCTGTTGCTCTCATAGGGTTGCATACACAGTACCTCCAAGAGTGGGTATATATATAGGAGACAAAACTAAGACTTTAGAGTAAATTGTAAAATCCCACATTTGTACATCAGCAGGTAATAAGTGAAGAAGCTTAAGCATTGCATTCCTACTGTCTGATGTTCCAGACCCTGCAATCAAATAGGAGTTTGCCACATTCGGAAGCAATTCTACAAGATGACAGTTTATTGTGGAAGGTTCAGCATCACTAACAAATCCAGGACAATAATAATATATATAAAAATAATTTCTTCATCATTTCTCCCAGGATAAACTGCAAAAATTTTTTAAAGGTGATGGTCAACCATTATTCAAATTTTAAAAGGATTTTGGATGACTGTTTAAAAATCAGGCTAGAGGGGCACATACCTCACCTAATAGTGTGCTTAGCTGTAGTAAGGCAGCAGGAAGTCTTCAAGCAGTAAAAAAAATATCAGACAGGGCTTTACCAAAGCTAAGAAATTCTCTCTCTCTCGTATGTGTGTGTATATAATTATATGAATAACCTCTGAGGGCCGAACTGGGGCATTGTTCTAAATAGCATTAAAATTTAAAGGCTTCTCTTTAACAGCACACAAATGAAATTTTAAAATGTGTAGTGGCTCAATTTTGTAATGCCCCAGAACCATTTTCAGGCAGCATTAGCAGCAAATTTGATAGTTTAAAATATCACTTTGGAAATTAACTAACTCACAGGGGAGGTCACCCACTAGGAGAGTGGTTCATGTGTGCAGGGGCTCTGCATAGCCACAGGGGGTTGCTGCACTGGGGATGAAGAAAGATTTATAGCCATAAGGATATAGGCACCGATTCCGGAGGTACTCCGGGACTTTTGGTACTACCGAAAAAAAAAATAGGGGGCTCTCAGCACCCGCTGGGACAGATTAATCTTTTTTGGTCCCAGGCTCCCAGACTGTAGCCCTGCCCCCTGCTCCACCTGCACTTCACCCAAAGGCCCTATCCCCGCTTGACCTCTTCTGCCTAAGGCCTCAGCCATGCTCTGTCCTGAGCACAACCCCTACTTGATCTCTTCCCCCTGAGGCCCTGCCCACTGCTCACACAGGGAGAGGGGACAGAGAGGAGCACCCACCGGCAAAAACAGAAGTCAGTGCCTGTGCATAAGGAGACAGAGCTAACATACTAGGGAGAATCAATTCCACATTGCTCACCTGCCTCCCTCTATATGCCTTTCTCCCTCAATCTGTCTCCCTCTGGAAACCCTTCTTCCCAACCCTCTAGTGCCATTCCTGATTTCTTTCTCTGGCCGGAAAGCAGCAGGCGTAGGTTACACTGGAAGGTGTGTTTAGGGATTGATATAAAGCCTTGTTGCAGTGAGGTTGGTGACAGCAAACAGTCAATGAGAAGTTGTCACCTCCTTGAAGAGCAGTTGCTGCTATACTTGTGGAAGTGAGCATGAGTGTGGGGGTGTTGTGTGGAGGAAGGGTTTTGTCTTTAGGCAAGGACAAAGAAAGGGGATACATGTGAGAAATGGAATGCATTGTAGCATTATATACTTCAATTTCTGGGTCTCTCTGAGCATGAATACATTTGGTTACAGTTTTTAAATGGCTGAGAAAGGATGGACTCCAGGATAGGATTATTCCTTCATTGAAGAGAAATGAATGGATAAAGGTACAAAGTTCGGTGTTCCTAGCCTTTGATATTTACAAGTGTTTGGTTACAATCTTCAATGGGGATTTTGATGGCAAAAGTAGCAATAAATGATGCCAAATACTTAAAGTTCACTGATAAAACTCCATTTAAAAAATGTTAGCAAAAGCAGCTACTGTGTCTGAATACCTTTAGCTAGCAGCAGGAACTTCTTTTCTGGTTGTTCTCCCAAGACACTCTTTTCAAAACTGTTACGCATATTTCTGACATCTTCACTCTGAAACACATTAACAAGCATTTATACAGTGTCTGTAGGTCAATGCCCTAGTCACAAGGTGCTGAGGCCCACTAAAACCAATTTAAGACAAAAGGTTATATGTGTCTGCCATGGTGATAATAAGAGGGCAAGGTTTGTTTATAAACTACAGGAGAAGACAACCATTAAAGGCATCTAATCCATCCTTCTCCAGACAATGCAGGACAGTTCCCCTCAGTCAGTAAATATAAGTACTTATCTGGTTCTCAACACCATAGCATTTGCTACTGATCTGCTAATCTAGTTTTAAATATCACAGGTGGTGGGGTTTACAACACTGCCTGCTGGAGATCACTCCAAAATTGAATCTCTTCCCTCTTTGCCAGTAAGTTTTTTTTCTGTGATTTATTTTTCAATCTGTTAAAGTGGTCCCGAAACCTTTATGAGCATGTGCATCACCCCGGTCATATAAATATTTTTAAAAATTTTCAATCATTTTCCCTTAGTTTATACAAAGGGTTGAAAAGAGAGAAGAGCGATGGTACTCAAGATCAACTAACAATTCCAAACTTTGACTGCAATCCTAGATTAAATGGAGATTTCATCAATGAAATAGTTAACAGTCTTATGTTTACATTGCCGTAAGTGAGCATCAGGGTCAACATTGTATTGAGATGACTGGGAGCAATTGATTCTAATCTTGTACCAGCATGAAACAAGAGTAGCGCTACTGAAATCAATGTGTTACACCCATGTTACAATAGTGCAAGTGACCAAAATCAGTCCCATTTTTTCCACCTGTAAGGTCAATCAATAGCATTGCCTCATCTTCACATATGAGCTAGAAATGTAGTGATTTGTTTTGTTTATTTATGAAACTGAAAATCTGGTAGAGACTGGTAAAGCCATGAGAGCACTGCCAAAAAAGTGTGTGTCTGAATATTAGCCCCTATCTGCCCCTCTTGTAAACATTATCTTCTCTTTGCTGTTTATGTTCTTAAAAAATTGTACATGATTATAATCCACATTAGTTACAGTGAAACAACAAGGTTATATTTAGTTCTTTTAATATTTCCTTATAAATTGGTTCATCCAGCACCTTAATCATGTTCGTCACCCTTCTTTAAGCTCGCTCTGATTTGATAACATCTTTCTGATATTGGAGGTGGCTAGACCTGCATGCAGTATTTTCAGTCTGTCTAGACCCTTAAAAAGAAGGACAACCCCCTCCCTGTTCTATGATATCTGCATATTCATTGCCACACGACTGTCCTGAGAGCACATGCTCAAGTTGTAGAGGGAATCCTGGGTTCTGGGCTTGGAACTATCTGCTTGGATACTACCTTCTGCTGACTGACCCTCTATCCACTATCAATAAGTCTAGATTTTGATTCAGTGGTTGCCAAATGGGGAGGAGCAAGGTTAAATTATTAGAAACATGGTTTAAGACAAAGGGGAAAAATGCTACCAGTCATTTATAATATTCACCTGCAACCACCTCAGGCTTATTATAACCGTAATCTAACCTGTAATAACTGACCTAAAACTGTAAATCTTTAAGTGATTACATGGCCAGAGAAGTTCAGGCAGATATAATTTAATCAGTTCAGAGCAGATTTAGCTAAGGGCTGGTTGCTCAGATTGCTAGCACCTACTCATGTTTCTGACACATTTGAATAAGAATGGCCGAAAAAAATCAGACTTGACTTTGATGCAGGTAAGCATTTAGTAACTGCCTAATTGTATTCCTTTGTGACAGAATCATAATAAAACATCTTCATTAACTCTCAGTTCCAGAACCTAATGCACCATTATAGTTTTCATATAGGTCCAGCATACTGTGGCCCTATGGATATTTTGATCTTTGTAGTTGCTACTAGAGCTTAGAATCTCTTTCCTTGGAAGAATATTACCTTTACACAGGCATAAACGTATGAAGATTTTTTTCATATCATTTAGGTTGGCCTCACTTGTCTCATAAAATGGAGTTAGGATTCTTTTCCACTGCAATGACACCTGCTAGTGGGAGAACAGGTGATTGAATTAAAGCTTCACTCATGCTCACTTCAGCCAAAAAGGGCGCCATTCTTTTCTGTTCCTGCCATTCACAAACCAATGAAGAACTCTGCCACACACCATCAGAGTCAATCTTGGATGATGATTTAGGAAGCAGCGAATCCTATCCACTAAGCAGCCTATTTTCTTCCATATATGTGAGGATTTATTTGCATACTCTCATATTAATGCTGGTGGGAATTATGTACATAAGTCCTCCTTTGTTTTCCTGTTGAGAAGAACAGACACCCCAATATTTTATCTAATGCCTTATGATTCTAGTAGGACAGCTTCCACCAGAAACATTTGACAATGTATGTTTTTTTTTTATAGTCCATAATAATTGTATAAGTAATCCGCCATTCAATATTTTATTATTGGATAGCTGATACCAGAAACTATTTCCACTTACCCTACGTTTATGCCTTGTGTAGAGGATACATGCGAGATCCTTTCACTGCAGGTGTTGAGATCTCTCTACAAATACGCACTTTAGGCAAGATTGAGCTGAATAGGTTTAAATGGTGAAATAATTTTAAAAGGATATTGGTCTCTATTTACTTTATATATTTTTGGAAAAGCCTGCTTGTTTAAACATTGTGCACATTCTGAATTTGCTGGTTATGAGAAAAGTGAAGAAAAATACCATTTGCTTTTAGGTAATCGGATTCTGTGGGATCTAATCCTATATCCTATTTATGGCTGTGCTAGCTATTCAAAATTAAAATGAACCTTTCATCCGTGTGTATCATAAATGGGCATTTATCAGGATTATATGATTTTGCAATCCATCTGAATATGTAACCAGAATTTGTTTTCCTTCCGTTTCACTATGTAATTACCATGCAACAATAACAAAAGTGACATGTTTGAAGAACAGATAAAATGCTGTAAATTGGCCAGTAATGGTGATATTTCCTCATCTTCTGAAAAACCCATTTATTCTCTCTCTCAACAAATCAAGGCATTGTCAGCCCATACTCATCTTGTGGCCAGAGGGGCCCTACCAATTTCTAGATGTAAGTGAATACTGGAATGCAGATGAAGCCTACTAACTAAGGCTTTCAACTCAGCCAGCTGGTCTTAGCTTGCCTCAATTTCTAAATCATCCATAATGGGGCCAAGACCTCCGAAGCACTAAAAAGAGCGAGCTGACATGCTGGACAAACTGTTAATTTTTTCCTGAAGAAGCTGCTATATTGCACATCTGTCACTGCTGTGCAGACAATTACTCACAGAGTGGAAAAAAAATCTGCTGCTTGTTTCTAGTAAAGCTGTTAACAGACATAATGGAGAAATACAATGGTGTAAGAGTCAAAACAGGAAGGTTTCTTAGAATTTTTGCCTATTATTTCCTCATTTTGTAAGTTGTATTTAGAAATTAAAATATTCAAAACCATTCCATTCTCCACATGTGTAAATCTCAGATCTGCTATGTTTAAAGAATATATATATTAAGTGAGCTGATATTGTAAGGCTATATTTGAAATATTAAAGCTGCAGCAACTTTTGTAATAATCTCCTTTAACATCTGTCTCTCTGTAGCCATTATTAGTTTTTAAGACACCCAATAAAGAGCTTCTGTCAATATCATTTAAAAACAGGTTTAGAAATAAGTATACTGAAAATGTTAATTTTTCAAGAAATTAAATGTTTATTTAAATTGTTCACATTTGCAATTTTAAAAAAATCATCTCTTATTTCTATAATACCCAATTTTTTTTAGCATGAGATGTGCTACCGTCTGTCATCAGTAAAGCCACTGATGGTTCTAATGTGAAAGGGGAAGGCACTCTAAGTAGGAGCAATCTGAAATTCCTGCATTAAATCATGGAGACCCATAGGACTTGGAAAGAGAGCGGGGAAGTTGAGTATCCATGTAGGACATTGTAACAATATCTTTTGCGGATGGTAGGCCAGTGAGGATGGAGAAAAGAATTAGGTACTTTTGACTTTGTGGCTGGAAGCATATTGGGCATGTAACTTAAACAAGATATCTCCCAAAAGCAAACTGACCTGGCAAGGGGAAGTCCTCAACACTTCAAGCTGCCCCTAGCCTGCCCCATTTTCAGTGATTAAATTAAAAACATCATAACGTTTCCCAGGTCTACTAGGTCCACATTATTTCTAGGCCTTCAAAGACCTGCAACCATTCCAAGGCCTGACTGAGGTTTATTAAATTTGGGTTGGTTCTTCTCTCTCTTCCACAACCATGAACACTAGAAATGGCCTTTAAAAAAAAAAAGTGGAAGTGGAGATTCTCATAAAATAATACGACTCCAGAAGCTGGGGCTTTAAGCAAAATGCCTAATATCAGAGAAGCTCATAATACAGCAGCCCCATGGAGACATAGGGCAGCCTTCAGGCCTCATATAAGTGGCCAGGGCTCCCAGCAAATCCAACTCCCTTGTCTAGTTAAGATTGGCTGATGCTCTTTGAGGGAAAGAAGCATTACTTCAACTAAGTGGAAGAAATAGCAGCTATTATCCTCTGCATGATAATCCTAAGGGAAAGGTGTAATTAAAAAAAATTCAGAGTGCACAGATAAAAATGTGACAACATGAAATACCTAATATTCTGCTGAAAATTTAAAGAGTCATCAAGGAACACTCTTTCACTACAAAGCTAGTGATGTCTGTGAATCGGGGGATGATTTATGCTGTCTGACAATTCAAAGACAGAAGACAACTCTAATGTACGGATAAAACCAAAAGGGGCAATAGTAGATCATACCACTGGCAGTTAATGGCACTGACTCGCTGGAGAGAAATCTGGATCTACTTAAAATGTCAGGTGTGTAAAGTAATGAGTCTGTGCTTAGTAGGAGACCAGCAGAAGGAGCCTTCATGGTCCACTTGTCAGTTGAGTATATATTACCACAAACCTGTTAAATAAATGAATATTTAATACCTACTGACTCAACAAAAAATACCCCCCACATACTTTTAGGAAAACTTTTAATAAAATAAAATAAAGCCTGTGGCATAAAACACATTTTGAAAATAAAATAGATTATTCAGAAGGATTTTAAAAAACCCCAAAGAAGGCTAACATGGGTTTTCATTGACTAGAACGATGTTAATAGTGAGGGAATGATTGATAAGATCCCCAGTATAATTTATGTAATGGGAGAATAGTTTTTAATGTTTACAGGGAGGGGCTCTGGTCTAATGATTAATGCTGGAGTCTTGGAATCAGAATTCAGGGGTTATATTCCCAGCTGTGTCTTTGACACCAGCCCAATGCTTTGAATCAGACCCACGGTGACCTTGGGCAAGCCATTGAAAAGGACACCATCAATTAAAACTCATCCCCACCCCAACCTGAAAACTACTGCTATACGTAACATCCAAGATGGCTATAATTGACAGAGTTCAGAGAAAAAAATATTTCCTCTATTTTTTCCAGCCTATTAATTTATATACAAAGTGCTGTCAAATACAGAGTTGATTGGTCAGTTTTCCCTTTTGTTTCTGTGGCTCTTCAACACAATGATGGGGGGAGGGGCAGGGGACAGGAAAAAATAGGAAAATGTGATGGTATAACCACATGAATCAGCCAGGGGATTTGGGGACTGGTGTGGTGCCTGAAATCATTGGTCATTTAAACAAACAAACAAACAAACGGCTACCTTTTAAGTTGAGAGTGTCTCTTTAAACTCTATGCCTCATTGTAACCCTCTGTACAATGGGTATGTTATTTCCCTGCCGGACACAGGGGTTGTTAGTAATGCACTCTGGGCCTCCTTCGAGAAAAATGGGGCCGTTTCTAAAGCATTATATATTTTAAAACTTCCCAGTCCTTTCACATTTTGTCATCTTAAAATCTGAACAGGATTTAATAGATACTTAATAGAGATACTGCCTCTTTACTTGGCACATTTCATCCTGGAGTGCTACACTGCAAGGGATACAGAACCCTGGAAATGCAGCAACTCAGTGTAGTGGAGGCCAGCAGCCAAGATGATAATCAGCATCTGACCTGGAGCGGGGGAAATTTTGGTCAAAGACTCCTGTATAAATCCACATTTGTACAAAGTGACTGTCAAGGTTCCTTCCCCACTCTGAACTTTAGTGTACAGATGTGGGGACCTGCATGGACACTTCTAAGCTTAATTACTAGCTTAGATCTGGTATTGCTGCCACCACCCCCAAGTACGACCAGGAGTCTATTAGCGCTAACCGTATCAAATACAGAGGAAAGAAAAATATTGTCCCATACCCCAATGCTATGCCTCAAGTCTGCAAGCTTTTGGAACTTTCAATTCAGCAAATTAAACAAAAATCCAGTTCCTGAAACATCTCACCTTTCACGGTAGACAATTAAAGTTTCAACTTTTTTCCCCTGCAAGGCAGTTTATGATGGTCACAGCTGATTCCTCCCTTTCCATCTACGATCTTTATTTATATCCAGTAGTAGCACTTATCAGCATCATTGCGAAAGCTTACAGTATCAGCTCTCAAACTCCAGTATACAGAGTTTAGTAAATGGAGGAAGACATTAGATTTTAAATAGCCGTTCACTATTCCTTTTACTTTGCTACTACAAATACTTCTGGTTCTCCATTCACAAGAAACGTAAAATTCTGTGGTTACCCCTCTTACTGTGCATTTCGTCTCCTTATGTATGACGTATGTTTTTATCTAACAGATATCAGCAGAGAGTGATTACTGAGACATCCAGGATATATAAAGATACACTCGTTTGATAAAAGATATTACTCAAAAACTATTCAAACAACTTTATTTAATAATATTTTCAAGTCTGAGATATAAACTACTTCTCATTTACATAACGTAACAAAATAGCATTAATAAGGATTCCTCACGCTCAATACACAAAAAAGCCTTTTCTTATAAAGTTAATATTGAGATCGAAGATAATCCTATAATCTGCAACACTAATTTCACGGTCAGAGTTATTTTACAGACAGTGGGAAGTTCTCTTTTATTACCTAGTATCATCAGAATAATTCATTATTTACTTCTTACACCTATTACCACGATCAAATCGCTTTTATTTCTGTTACATGTAGTCAACTTTGCACATTCACAATATGTTTTTGATGGTAAACTTTTATTATGTTAAGTTGAATTATACGTATTGTCTATTTATTAGGGAAGTTTAAGACTTGTGATGATTTCTCACATGGAAAGCATGATAGAGAAAAATTGTTACCTTTGTTTAAAGAACATCTTCAATCATTCAATGTGCTCCAAGTGTTATATTTCACTTTTAATTTTCTTAATCTTCAGTAAAACAATTTACGAAATAGATACAATGACTGGAGAATATATAAGCAGTGTTGCCATAGCCTGTGCTCCAGGTACTATGAAATGAGCGGATGAGGAATATCTTTATTGGACACCTTTCGTTTCCAAGTTGTCCATAAATACTATTCCTCACCCATTGTCCTCTGAAGATACTATTGTCAGTTGTATTCTCTGCATTTGTTTGCTTGTGAGAATCAATCATAAGTAACTGTTGTTTTATTAAACATTCAGCATACTCCAGTTGAATGAAAACTTATTGATCAATAGGTGGAAAGATTTAAGTGTGATGTTTCGTAGCCCATTTTATCTGTAACTACTTGTATCAAACGTCCCTCTCCATGCATTGATAAATTTATTCAGGTTTTGATGTTTTCTGCGTCTACATCCCATTTCTTCTCATGCTAAAAGATCTCAGCAAATAAATGCTGTATGCTTTAAATGAAGCATCTTAAACGAAGAAAAAGTGGAAACTATAGGACAATATTAGTTACTACACATGAGTCACTACACTCTACCCGATACAGTGCTGTCCTCGGAGCCAAAAAATTTACACTTCTAGGTACCCCGTTATATAACTTGACTTATACCACTGATGTACCGCCCCCGAGCACTGCTTACCACTAATCGAATTCTATTATCAGTGCTTATTCGATAGAGTTATGCAAAAACAGCCTTTCTACAACCTATTGATAATTAGGAAAGAGTTAATCTTAAAGGAGATTATCTTGCTTTTCCACACACAGTATGATTAAAGCTTTTTTCTTTAACTAGGTTGTATGAAAAGCCAAACCGCCATCCCAGAAACAACTTGAACAAATCTTCAAAATATGGGCTGGACTCCTGCCCCTTGACCATGGCAAGGGAATCAAACCCAGTCAGGCCATCCAACCAAAGACTTGACTTGGATTTAGCGACAAAAAGCACCCAACTGCTACTGTACAGAAATCAGAAGACTACTTTATTACCGGAAACTAAGTCTTATATATGATACTTTATGCTCACAATCATTGTTGTTTACGCTTATGGAGTTCTGAAGCTAAATTTCATCTTGACCTACTCTGGCTTTCAAATGCAAAGTACTCACATCGGCAACAGACTTGTTTATCCTAACTCTGTAATGGTCTGCTAAAGTTTAAACAATTGTATTTTTAATTTCTTTGATCTAAACAAATTGTTAGGTAATGATTAAATGTAATGCATTTTCCTACAGCTTCTCTCACCAGCAATTCAGCCGGCAACATTTTTTGGTCACCATTTTCTCATTTCTGAATGTTCTGAGAGATTGTTTATAAGGAAATTACCTTAGAACGATCATTTGTTCATTCCTTCCTTTTACGGCAAACATTCCAAACTCAATATTCTTAAAAGGGCATAGATGGATAGATAAATGATCTTGCTTTTCCATGTGTAACATTATAGCCCCCAAGCACTGTTAGCAATTTTGCATAGCAATAAACTGAGGTACTTTGCACCATGGAATTCCCCCATACTTGTAAAGCATCATATTACAGTGTTAAACCTAATTCTATGTTTTATAATTGTTTTTACATCTGTAAGATATTTTATAAATATTTATAAACTTTAGTTTCACCGACTTGGAATATCTGCTTATTTTTACTATTTCCCTTACTCTCCACTCAAATAAGGGACTCTGCATCTCTTAAACTTTGGTTTTGATATTTTGAATGATGTAGTTACAGCGGCTGGCTACCAGTCATTTTTTGTGTCATGATTATTGGTATCTACACAACTTTGAAGCATCATGGAAGAAGCGAAAAAGACAAAGGAGGCAATAAGAGAAGTGAAATGCACAGGGAAGGTCATAAGCAATTTTATCTGTATCTATCGCACTATAATTTCATCAACACCAGCCAATCAAGCTGCTATGAGCTGGTGCCCATAAGCAAATATACATTAGGAGTTATATAATTGAAGAGGACATCATCAAATATGACTAGCTAAAACTTGCCCTTGAATTCATTTACATCCATACTTCAGTGGCAGATCAGGAAGACTGTCTTTCCCTCACAACCTCATCCATTTTCCACAAACACAGTACTATTATAAGAGCTACAAGCAGCAACAAATAATTGAAACAGTTTCTCATTCAATGCTAGTATTGATCTGTTTCTTGTCCCTTTTTACAGTCTTACTATGACCTAGGTATGGATAACTGGTAAGTGTCTGATTTAACATTGATCCGCATCAAGGATGACAAAGTCATCTGCTTGGAGAGACCCTTATCTGGTTTAATGCCTTATTTGTGTAATTGATTTTTTTTTTTTTGAAAGCCAAATTTTGGACTTCAGTATTTAGCAGCAAATATTTGTTCTATGACTTTCTAGGCCAACTGTAGGCGTGGCTTTCATTTCAGACCCTTACTATCACAGCTAGCTCATTAAAGATTCTGTACCAAAGAATTTTGCCGGAATTGGTGAAATCAAGAATTTTAGAATTCTGTAACTAAAGTGGATTACACAGTTATAATGTCGTTTAATATACGACTGCAGATAGATATATGTACATTAGCTCTTATTTTAACTGATGTGAATTCTCTACTACCGCTTGATACTGCAAGGTATGAGTGCTGTGAATCCAAGACGTTGTGAGTTATTATATGGAGCAGTGTCAAAACTTCATTAACTTGTAATACTTTGAAATAATATAGTCACTAGCAATGTTAAGTAAAAGCTTAGGCCCTTTATTACTCTGTATTAATAATTTAAAACTTCTTCCCCCTATTATAATTCCATCATACTGATTACGCCTGTGTTCATTATCATTTGTCTATTTAACTGTACACAAAAACATATTTCTATATTTCCAGCAATATACGTGTCAGAAATCAAGTTCATCACTTTAGATGTATTAAATATTGCTGTATATGGAATTAAAAGAAAATGCCATGGACAAATATTAGGTAAACTTGCTATTCCCTCATGTCCCTATTTCCCCAGTGCATGAGTGCAATACTGCTAACTCCCTATTATTGAGCAGAATTACTTATGCTTGATGTAAGATGTAAAATCAGCATAATATGAAACATGGTGTTATCTAATTTTAAATCAATCGCTGTTCAAAAGAAATTATTAGATATCAAGAGTATTCCAACTGATTATTTACATATAATATATCTGTTGTTGACTGGAATTCCTACAATGCCAGATGAGCTGGCCCAGTAGCGGATGATTTTGTTAAAATACGCTATTATTTTTCTTGAATTGCTGTACAATTTCTCCCTACCTTCATCCACCATTTCAAATATCTGTTTCCTAGCTCTTACAGTGTAAAGTGCTCTAACAATGTATTGTATTTAACTATGTATTCTTTACAAGGCCCTTTTTGAACGCATGCTTGGGATTGCCTATAAAAATGCACTATTTCAAAATAGGTCTTAAAATTTGCTGTTGGGTTTTTCCATGCTGCTTATAACATACTACTACAGTGATGCCAGATTATTTTAAAAATAAATACACAGTATTTTATACACCATCTGACCTAAATGATACATTAAATTAATTTCTTTTCCCATATATAGTATGCTTGGACACTCTCTACTTCCAGTTGGGCCGATTAATTACACCTAAAATTTTCGCCCAACAGAAGGTCTAAAAAAGAAAACACAACATTACAGTAATGTCATTAGAGATTTTGAGTCATTATCATGTATCCTACAATTGTGAAAATGGCCATTAACCTTACTAAACAGCATGAGCAATCTGCGCTCTTCTTTTAAATAAAAATTTTTTAATCGGAAAAGCTTGTTAACTTAATAGTCACACTTTGCCCCTGAATGGCTTTTCTGTATTTAAGATTAATGGCATGAATTAACAACGGCGAACAATCTGTTATAGAATGCTCTTCGCTTACACAAGAAAGATTAATAAATAAAACAGAGACTTCATTCTTCTTGTATTTTTGTATGTTTTGGTACTCTTTTTGACATCAGTATTGTATAGGAGTGAAGAACATCTTTCTTAACACGATTAAGGCTATATCTTTAACAAATAATTATTACAAGACTGTAAACTTACAATTTCTCTTCCTGTTTATTTCCAGCAGACAGTTACTTACAATTATTGTACATTATCTATAGAATTTGAAGTATTTTTTATAATTTTGTCTTCCAGTACACGCTTTTTCAATGCAGAGCCTCTTGGGTGCAATCAAAGAGGAGACAGTTAAATACCGATTAGCTGTGAACTTCAGTTGCCCTAATTTTCACCTCATCTTGCAAACCCCTCAAGCACCTTAACAAATTTCCTTCTCGTCTAAAGTGGTGAATCTCTCTATGTTTTCACTACAGGTCCCAAGGACACTTCAAGCCTGTCTCCACTGTACTCCATGCATACCTAAGTTACCAGCACAATAATATTTACAGACTTAGGAAGACTGATACAAAAATTACTGTCATCAAACTCAAAAAGGCTCTTGAGAATTATTTCCAGCAAATTGAGTACACACTTATAAAAGTGATTAAAATTGAAAATGTTACCATTTTTCCCCCTCTTCTATGCTGATCAATGAACCGCTCCGCTTGACTCCTTTCCACGCTTCCCAATTATCAAAAGCCTAAACTAGAAACTATTGGTGTAGCATGGTCTGCTAGTTGCTATCATTTTTGTCACTTCTTATCGCAACGCCCTATTATTAACACATTTACTGCATAAGTGTTCATGCTGAGAGTTATTATTGGTATAAGGTATATTGCAAAGCTTTTGGCATATATCTTTATACATCACAAAGGTTGCTGGTAAATAACTGATTTTTTTTTATGGTTTCATCAAACGAATTCTGAAATTTTTTTTATATAAAAAAAAAATCAAAAAGCCTTTTGAATTGACAAAAAAATGTAGTTTCACCCATAATGTTTTGTGTTCTGCATTTTTAAAACTTATTTAGAAAACTGCCAGAGATTAGCTGCTATCCTTCATAACCTTTGTACTGAGGTTTAGATCTCACCAATATATACCCCAGGTTTGATCCTCCCTCTTCTTATGTAGAGAGCTTAACTTATGTTTCACCTCCTCAGAGCGGCCCTAACCAATACTAGGGTATTCGGGCGATTTCTCAGCCTTTTAAGTTTCAATTTGGTATAAAATAATTCAATGGACTGGAGCAAACTTGAACCAGTGTCCTATTCCAAATCATTCCTAAACGACCAGGCTAAGACTCATTTCATTATTTTGCTCTCTCCGTCTCTCATCCAATGACTAATCAGAGACTTTACACAGTGGAACAGCTCAACAGGAAATGCAGAGAGACCTATCACGAATACCTCATCCCAGGCTAGGATGAGTAAACGCAAACAAATTAAGTGAAAAAAAATATTTTTCAAGAGCATTATAGTCCTATGACACTCGCAACGATTGCCCAGTTCAGAGATTATTGTGTATTAAAGAAATCCGAGTTTATAGGGTAAATAAAAACTCTGTTCAGGCATAAACCTCTGGGCAGGTTTCTGTTCCTTATCCAATACAAACTTCTACATCTTCCTCTGAAGCATCTGTTGTTACTAGCCCTATTGATCTATTCATATTGACAACCGTATGAGGATGCTTAATCTATTTCATGTCTTGATTTATTTCTATCCCCCTCTCCCAATCCGAATTACAAGTTTCACATGCTATATATAAAACAGTACAATTTCATGATGCACGGATATCTTAGCATAGCAAGACTAACATTTTTCAATTTAGCCTGGGAAAGCAACTCTGATTTGAAGCCTTGATTCCACATCTGAATAATTTTTACAGTCTCCATTCACGTTTATAAACAGACACCTTATTAATCTTTATCTTCTTTGAGAATGATAGTATTGTAAGTGCAGTTCTCTTTAGCGTGCTTCCGTTACCGATTAGTATATTGGGAGAATATCCACTACACTTTTCTGAACCTGAACTTGTAGGAACATTATTACAATGTGATGTCAATTGTTGTTAATCGTATCACATCTGAATGTTTCACATTATAAGTGATGCAATACTTGACCAAAGCTAACTCCTTGCATGCCAATCCTCAGTAACACGTACCCTCTTTCTTTGGTTTAAATCCCACTTCTTCTATACTGACAAGATCTCACATACATGTTGCGCCCCCATTTTTTAGAGCCCCCAACTAAGTTTACAAGGGCTTTAAAAAAAACTTGTACGAACCCTATTGAGTCATCTCTTCTGAAAATGCTATTTATTACCAGTGGCACTTCCATCTTAGATTGATAAATAATTAGTCTTTATGTGAAGCATCATTGTAATTCGAAGGATTTTCATTTACTACCCATTCTTACTAGCGTGATACAATTGGGAATAAGCAAGCTGTTATGCTTCTTTTACCTACCAGACACAATATAAGTAACATCAATTTTACACATTTTCAAAGTGCTTAATTTACTCCAAAAAGGTTAGTATAATGTATTTTCATTTCCTCCTTTGATAATAATTCAGTGTGATAAACTTAACTTAGGTCAATTTCTACTCATTAGACAAAGAAGCGTCAACAAATAACCGGGCCTGATCCATTTAGCTGGCTTCACTTTCTCCAATGTCATTTACCCAGGAAAGAAATTCCAGTCAAAGCATTGTGATGCTTCCCTAGCGCAATGTATTAAGCCTTTTAATCTATGGTCATCTATTTTAATTATTATTTTTTCAGTGATGTATTTATTAAATGTACCGTTTAGGAACTTTCTATATTAACCTTTACCACCCCTAATCTATCTACAGGACATAATTGTTTAGATGCCTACCCTCAGTGAAGACTTTGCAGGAGAGAAACAGAATACTCCTGTTTCATAGACTTGACAGAAGAGGTTTTCAAATACATTATTCCCCTCTTTTATGCTGCTTCTTTGTCTGCAATTTCCACCGAACCGGTAATGTTTTCGTTTGGAATTACTAGGGGGCCAGGCGATGTATGACCTTGACTGCCTACCACTATGGATTCTGACCCTTATGTCAGCCATCTGTTATTATTTCTAACTGAAGTGCGTATATTATCCCTTTCTTTTTTTTTAGAGCTCAGGTTGGTCTGGGACTTCCTTCCGACCCAATGGTTGGACCTGCAAGAGCACTAAGGACTGTAATTGGACTCATACGGACTTCCAAACACCATTTAAAATATGCGGGAGCAGCTTATCTCCCAGAAAAGCTGTTCCTATTACCTATTTACTTCAATGGTATAATTGATAGATCTTTCACTAGCAATTCAGATACCAGTCATGAGGCGCCTAGCAGCTGGCTTCCACTTCTAAGGATCATTACAGTGACACGCAGCAGCTTGCTTTTGTGTGGCTATACATTCACCCACGTGCATACTGAATCTATTGCATAGTGAGCAATCATTTTAACGCAGAATGTTCCTAATAGGGAAGCTTACAGCTGATCTGTGTGTTTTATCAATTATTTAGTTTTCTTGTTGATAAAATAGTTTGTTTGCACTTTGAAAATCAGGCTCATGCTGCTTATTCTGATGTATGGCCTGGAGCACGTGTATTACTCGCTGGCACCAGCAGGTGCCAGATCACCTCACAAATAGAGAACAACATTGCAAATTGGAACTTCACACATCTGCCTGATGGGATCCACTTACATGAGATGTTCATTTACTGACTGGTGTGTGGGTCTTTATTATTGCAGTCTCTAGCTCTTCTATAAGCATGTTATTATCCAGAGAGAGGTAAGTCCACTCCTCTCCAGGAATTGGCTGATAGGAGAATCAATCAGAACTAAATCCTAATCTGGATTCCTTTTATCTTGGCCTGATGAGCTATCAGGCAAATACAAGGACCCCAATGACTTTTCTGTTCTGGTTCTGAGCGAAAGGTGTTTTGATTTTATATTTATAAATAATTGCACTTGATAGTATGATAAAAGTGACATTGTATAAAACTGTTGAAAACCATGTGCTAAGCTGGTGTCCTCCACATCACTGCTTGACAGCATTCATATTCTGCTAACCTCATTATTCTTATTAAAAGTGATGCTTACATTGGAATTCATAATCTGTAACGTATTCTTTCATCTTCTGTCTTTTTATGTAAACCTAGGATTTTCGGTTTCTTCCTCCTAATCTGTAAATTACATTTAATAGTCACTTAATTCATCCATTACGAGTTACTTTAGAACTAATTATAAGCTTTAAATTATTTTTAAATAGAAATGAATGTATTGCAGTCTGAAAAATTCTATTCATAGCTAATTATGTTTAACAATTTCACATAAGTTGAAATTATTTTCAATATAGAAATTCATTACACTTGTATTATACTATCCTTTGATCTATGGTTTCTAAAGTATCTTTGGAGAAAGCGCTAGAGAAACTTTTACTTTATCAAACAGATCTTAAGTGCACACTCCTGTAGATCTTTGATATTCCACTCTCTTATTCACCTCTCGAAGTCCAGACTATTATTTACTTATTAATTAGTAGGTGAGGAGACAGGAGGAGACGAGTCAAGATGTAACCAGTGGTTAAATTATGCAGCCTTCTACAGATATTATTTATCTGATCTTTAACTGAGGGAAGCACATACATTGAAAGGTCTGACATGGAGGACAATTGAGGAGATACTTGGCACCATTTAGCAGGGAGTGAATAAGTACTGAGAGAACACTACATGATTTAGCATGTGAAGAGACTAAACCAATACTAAATGACGAACTCACTGATTTAGCGTACCTTCCCAGTCCCAAAGAACTACAAAAGGGAATGGGAGTGAAGTATGGCAAACATGGTATGGGAGAAGCGAAAGCACCTACAGTTCCCACTTCTTGTTCTCATCACCAGCGTCACACAACTGGTAACATAGTCCATGGACAGGCACTGGCTGAATCATGTACCCACTCTTTCCACTTTTCACTATATCCTAGGATTTCAATCACTGCACCATTCTCCCATGGTTTCCAATCTGCAAGATAGGTAAAGAACGTAAATGATACCTCACCTTTAGTAACCAAGTGTTTGGCTAGTTGCTAATATCATTCTTATCTTTACTAGCTAATGCTAGTGGTCTACTTAGTAGCACATGTAATGTTAGAGTCCAATGGACTAAAGTAAATGCTCATAGGAATCGCTTATCCTTTCCTTCTTCCAAGAATTAAACTGTGAGCTACATATCTTTGGCTGAAAACTTCCAACAAGGTCTATGATATCTGCAACCTTAAGCTTTGTCACTGTCGTAACGATATCTAGGGTTATGCTCTGTTTACGTAAGAGTTAGGAATTCACCACCTACTACACCTGCCAGAGACAATGTGAACAGAGTTCAAGAAAGAAGAGAAGTTCTTTGTTTAGATTTCCACAGTTTCACTAGGGACTTGAAAATCACTTGTACGCCTTTATCATAGTAAGAATTTTAAAGGGTAAATAGTTTTAGTTTATTTTCTTTTACTTGTATTGATTATCATTATGGAATTATTCAAATTGATATTCTTGTGTTTATCAAGTTTGTGCAGAACATCCTCTGTGTTATAAATCTGTGTCTGTGAGAGTTGGCATGCTCAATCTCTCCCCAGAGATTTTTACCTTCTTTTCTGTTAATTAAAAGCCTTTTTCTAATACCTGATTATTTTCCTGTTTTTGATCAATGTGGATCTGGTCCAGCAGGAGTTGGTGGTAGAAAAGGGAAGATGGTCATTTCTCCTTGTTTTAGATCCAGGGTTGCATCCTGGTTCCCAGGAATTGTGAAGTCCCTCAAGACACCAGGAAAATAAGTACTTGGTAGTGCACAAACCAATCTACTATC
>NC_133771.1:171238079-171280763 GCF_003597395.2 Chelonoidis abingdonii
AAACTTCCCTCCTTCCTTTTGAAACATCTTGTTCCCCCATTGGTTCCTCTGGTCAGGTGTTAGCTAGGCTAGGTGAACTTCTTAACTCTTTACAGGTAAAAGAGGCATTAACCCTTAACTATCTGTTTACGACAGTGACAAAGCATCTTTAAGGTCTAAGCAGAATACAATAGACCTCTGTTTGGAAGTTTTCATCCAAAAGATTCTGTAGCTCACAGTTTATCTTTCTTGGAAGAAGGAAAGGCTAAGCTGATCCTATTAGCATTTTAACTTTATGTTCCAGGAACTCTTAACATTACAGTGCTAACCTTAAGTCGCACCACTAAGCCATCCGCTTCAGCTAAACGCAAAGAATGGATAATAGCAGCACTAGCACTCAACACTTGTGTTACAAAGGTGGAGGTATCATTTTACCTGTCTCTTTATCCTCATCTTGCAGATATGGAAACCATGGCGCAGAATGGTGAAGTGATTTGAAGATCACATAGCAAATCAGTGGAAGAGCTAGGAAAAGAATGTGGGTCTCATGACTTCCAGCCCAGTGTCCTGTCCAATGGACTATGTACCAGTCTGTGTTTCACTGCTGGGTGATTGAAGAACAAGACAGCTGGGGAAACTGTAGGCTGCTTTCGGCTCTCCCAGTTATGCCCACTCTTTCTGCCAAATTACCTTCACCTCCCCATTACCTTTTGTAGTGCTCTTTGGGACTGGGGAGATCTGTACAGCTAAAACCTCAGTAAGTTCTGTCATTTAGTATCGTGTTTAGTCTCTTCACTGCTAAATCCCATGTAGCCTTGTCCTCTCCAGCTTCCCCTTATCTCAACTTCCCTCTAAATGGTGCCAAAGTCATCTCCTCCCATTGTTCCGTCCCATGTCAGACCCCTTCTTAAAATCCTTCATTTGCTTCCCACGTCTTAAAGCATCAGATTTAAATTACTACTCCTCTATAAGGTCCTGCATAATTTAACCACTGGTTACATCCTTGACCCTCGTCTCCTCCTGCTCTCCCTCACCTACTCACCATTAATAGGGATGATAGAGTCTGGACTTCGAGAGCAATAAGAGAGCTGGAACATCAAGAGATCTCACAGAGTGTGCACCTTAAGATCCATGTTTTATAAAGTAAAATTTCTCTAGTCTGCTTTTCTCCAAAGATACTTTTCAGAAACAATTAAGACCTCAAAGATAGTATATACTAAGTGTCACAGAATTTTTCTATGACTTGAAAATTAATTATCAACTTATTTGCATTGTTAAACATTAATTAGCTATGAATAGCAATTTTTTTCAGCACTGCAATACTTCAATTTCTCATTACAAAATAATTTCAGCTCTATTAATTAGTTCTAACAGTAACTCATGGTAATGGATGACACCTTAAGTGAGCTATTAAATGTACTTTACCACTGATTAGGAGGAAGACAACCAAAAAACCCACTAGGTTTACATAAAAAGACAGAATATGAAACAATACGTTACAGATTTATTGACTTCCATGTAAGCAATCCACCTCTTTTTAATAGTAAATAATGAGGGTTAGCAGAATCATATGCTTTGTCACAGCAGTGTATGGTTGGACACAAAGACTTCACACATGGTTTCACAGTTTTAACAAAATTGGTCCAACTTTTATCAACTTATTCCATAAAAGTGCAATTATTTATAAATAAATAAAATCAAAAGCACTCCTTTCTCTCGACCCAGCACAGAAAAGTCCATTGGGGTCCCTTTGTATTTTGCCCTGTAGCCTCATCAGGCCCAGAGATAAACAGGAATCCAGATTAGGATTTAGTCCTGATTGAAATTCTCCTAACAGCCACTTCCCTGTGCAGAGGATTGGACCTTACCCTCTCTGCCATAATAACATGCCCTTACTAGAATGAGCTAGCAGACTTGCAATAATTAAAGACACCCCCAACCAAACCACCAGTCAGGTAACAATGAACATCTCCAGTTGTAAGTGGCTCCCCCACTCAGGCCAGATGTGTGAATGTTCCAAATCCTGCATATGCTTTGTTCTCTATTTGTGAGGTGATCTGGCACCTGCTGGTGGGCCCAGCGAGTAATACCGGTGGCCCCATGGCCATACAATCAGATAAGCAGCATGAGCCCTTGATTTTCAAAGTGCAAACAAATACATAATTTGTATCAACAAGAAACTAATAATTGATAAAACACCACAGATCCAGCTGGTAAGCCCTTCCCCTATTACTGAGACATTCTGCTTTAAAATTAGGATGCTCCAACATATGACCAATAGCATTCAGTATGCCACTGGGTTGAATGTCATGAGACCACACAACAAGCACAGCTGCTGCTGTCACTGTAATGATCCTGAGGAAGTGGAAGCCAAGCTGCTATGGGCAAAGCCTCATGAAACTGGTACCTTCCTTTAACTTGCTAGTGAACAGATCCTTATCAAGTTACTACCCTCCCCATTGAAGAGTAAATAGGTAATACGGAACAGCTTTTTCTGGGGAGATACAGCCTCTCCAGCCTATTTAATGTGTCTTGGAAAGTCTATGAGTCCAAATTACAGCCCCTTCTGCTCACTGCAGGTCCCACAACCATTGGGTGTCTGGAGGAGAGTCCCAGACCAACCCTGAATGCTCTAAAAAAAAAAGAAAAGGGATAATAAATACTGCACTTCCAAGTTATTGGAACAAATACACCAGATGGCTGACATCAAGGGCTGCAAGAACTCCATAGTGGTCAGGCAGTCAAGGTCCACCATCCCCCTGGACCCTCCCTCTAGTAGCTTCCACAACAGAAAACCTTACACAGGTCGGGGAAACTTGCCAGACAAAGAACAAGCAGCATAAAAGATGGGAGAATATTGTAGTTGAGAACCTTCCCTTCTGTTCAAGTACTACTGCAAAACAGCACTACTTCTGGATTTCTCTCCCTGCCAAAGTCCTTCCCCACTGAGGTGGGGTAGGCATTCTTAAACAATTATGTCTGTAGACTAGATTTAAGTGGTGGTAAAGGGTTAATATAAAAGTTCCCTTAAACTGGTATCAATTTAATCAAATACCATCCTGACTGAAAAAATAATAATAAAAAATTAGATGTACCCATAGATCTAAAAGCTGTGCTTAATACATTTGGAGCTAGGGAATGCATGCACAATGCTTTGACTGGATTTTCTTTCCCTCGGTGTAAATGATCATTGGAGAACTTGAAAGCCAGGCTCAAAACTGGCTCAGGGCCACCGTTTATTTGTTGACCTCATCTTTGTCAATAATGAGTAGAAATTGCCTAAATTCAGTTTATCACACTGCAATTTATTACTCATAAGGTCACTGACAAATGAAAACATCTATACTAACCCTTATATTGGAGTAAGTGTAAAGGCACTTTGGCAAAATGTGTTAAAATTGATGTTACTTATTATTGTGTATGCATGGCTATAAAAAGAAGCATAAAACAAGCATTGCTTCATTCTCAAAATTGCTTATCTCACTGACTAGTATAATATGGGGTAGAGCTAAATGAAAATCTCTCTCGTATTACAAAAATGATCTTTCACATAACAGAACTACTTAAATTTAATCCAATCTAACACATGGAGTGCCCTGGGTATAACATATGTCATCTTCAGAAGAGCTGTACTCATAGGGTTCAGTGAAGTTTTAGCTATACTTGTATGGGTATGCGCAACATAGTATGTTGTAGATCTTGTCCACTATTAGCAGAAGTGGATTTAAACCAAAGAAAGTCAGGGTAACGTGTATACTGAGGATTTGGCACTTAAAGGAGTGTAAGATCTTGGTCAAGTATTGCATTCACTTCATAAATGGCAAAACATTCAGATGCTGATACGATTAAAAACAATTAGACAATGCTCATTGAATTAACATGCTTCCCCCTACAATGTTCAGGTCTCAGAAAAGTGCTATGTGGATACTTCCTTCCCAACTATACTAATTCTCTAAACGTGAATGCACAGCTAAAGAATAACTGCACCTTACAATACACAATTCTACAAAGAAGATAACCAAGATTCAATAGGTGTCTGTTATAAACTAACTGGAATCTTGAGGACTGTACAAAATATCTTCAGAGTGGCTGGAATCAAGGCTTCAAATCAGAGCTTGCTTTACTCCAGGCCTAACTGAAAAAATGTTAGTCTTGCTATTGCTAAGAATATCCGTGCATCACTGAAACTTGTAACTGTTTTATATGATAGCATGTTGAAAACCTGTATATGCAGGATTAGGGAGGAGGGGGAAGAAATAAATCACAGCACATTGAAATAGAAAGCAATCCTCATACGAGTTGCAATACTGAATCAGATCACTACTGGGCACTAGTAACAATACCAGATGCTTCAGAGGAAGATGTAGAAAGTTCTGTATTGGATAAGGACAGAATAACCTGCCCCAGAGGTTATTTATGCCCTGAAGCATGAAGGCTTTTTTATTTACCCCATAACACTCTGGATATTCTTTATATACACACATCAATCCTTCTGAACCCTGGGCCTCCATATCCTGTTGCAGAGTTTCATAGGACTATCACATGCTCTGTGAAAAATATTTCTTTTTTTCACTTTTAATTTTGTTGCCTTTAACTTCATTCCTAGCCAGTGGGCTATGAGGTATTCTTGATAGGTCTCTCTCAATCTCTCCTGTTGAAGCTGTTCCACTGTGTATAAAATTCTTGATTAGTCATTGGATGAGAGACAGGGAGAGAGCAAAAATAAATGAGAATGAGTCTCTAGCCTGGTGTTTAGGACATGACTTGGGAATAGGGACACCTGGGTTCCAGTCTCTGCTCCAGTGACCATTGAATTATTTATACAAAGTGGAACAACTTCCAAAGAAGAGACTGAGAAAAATCTGCCCCAGAATACCCCTAGCTTATTGGTTAGGGCACGCTTCTGAGGAGGTGGAAACCAAAGTTTAAATACCTTCTCTACATCAAGCAGAGGGAGGAATCAAACTGGGGTCTCATATCTTGGTGAGTGCCCTAACCTCAGTACTAAAGGTTATAAGGATAGCAGCTAATCCTCTGGCCGTTTTCTAAATCAATTTTAAAAATGCCAGAAAACAAAACATTTTGGGTTGAACTACATTTTTTGTTCAATTCAAAATGGACTTTTTTGATTTTTTTTTTTTAAAAAGAATTTCCAGATTCCGTTTGATGCAAACCATTAAAAAAAAATCAGTTATTTACCAGCTCAACCTTTGTGATGTATACACAGCATATACTGGCCAAAAAAAGTGCTTTTGCCAATATAGCTTATACCAAAATAACTATGCCAGCAATGACACACTTATGCCAGTACAACTTTGTCTATAATAGGGCTTTTGCTGGCATAGAAGTGACAAAAAGATCACAACCCTAGCAGACACTGCTACACCCAAAGTTTCTAGTGTAGGCCTGTTTGATAATTGGGGAAGGTGGGAAAGGAGTCAAAGCAGAGCAGGTTCATCTGATCAGGCATATGAAAGGGGGAAAAATGGTAACATTTTTGCAATTTTTTAATCAGCTTTATAGTTGGTGTACTGAAATTTGGCATGGAAATAATTCTCAATGAGCTCTTTTGAGTTGATATGCACAGTACATTTTTGTATCAGTCCTTCGCTAAGTTCGTAAATATCTACTGTGCCTGGTTAACTTAGTTATGCAATGGAAAGTACAGTGGCAGGACAGGATTTTGACAGTGTCCTTTGGGACCCTGTAAGGTGCGAAAACATTAGAGAGATCTCCACACTTTAGACCGAGAAGGGAACCTTTGTCTAATGTGCCTTGAGGGGTTGACAAAGATTGATGTTAAAATATAGGGCACCTGAGTTCACAGCTAAATCTGTAGTTAACTGTCTCCTCTTCTGAATTGCACCCAAGGAAGGCTCTGCATTGAAAAGAAAGCGTGTACTGCAGACAAAATTATCAAAATAAATACTTCAAATTCTATAGATAATTTACACATAATTAGCTAAGTAACTGTTCCTGCTGGGGAATATAAAAATAGGAAGAGAACATTAGTAAAGTTTCACAAGTCTTGTAATAACATTTATTTGTTAAAGATATTAGCAGCCTTAACTCCGTGTTACAGAAAGATGTCATTCTTCCACTCACCTTAGCAACTACACTGCTGTCAAAAAAGCAGTACACAACATACAAAAATAACAAGAAGAATGAAGTCTCTGTTTTATTTTATTACATCTTTCTTGTGTTAAAGCAATGCATTCTATACAGATTGTTTAGCCGTTTGTTGTCAATTCAATTGGCCCATTATAGACCTTAAATACAGAAAAGTCAAAATTCAGGGACAAAGTTGTTACATATTAGCATGTTAACAATGCTTTTCCTACTTCAAAAAATATTTATTTAAAAGAAAGACGCCTCCAGCAGTTGCTCATCTGTTTTAGTAAAGGTTAATGGCCCATTTCACAAAACATTGAGGTATATTGATAGATGACTCAAAACTCAATGTACATTACTTTAAATGTATGTGTTTCTTTTATTAGACCTTCAATGTAGGCCGAAAATTTTAGGCTGCTAATTAATCGAGCACCTACATGGAAAGATATGAGAGTGTCCAACATCTATTAATATGTGAAAAGGAAAATTAATTTCAATGTTATATCTAGTAGCAGATGGTGTATCAAAATACTTGTGTATTTATTTTTAAAATAATCTGAGGCATCACTGTAGTAGGTATTGTTATAAGCTAGCAATGGAAAAACCCAACAAGCAAATTTTAAGACATATTTTGAAATAGTGGCATGTTTTATCGCAATCCCAAAGCAATGCGTCTCCAAAAAGTGGCCTTTGTAAAGAATACACTAGCTCTAACCTACACAATCACATTGTTAGAGCAACCGTTAGCACTGTAAAGAGGCCTAGGAAAACAGAATTGAAAATGGGGGCATGAGGTAGGGAGAGAATTGTACAGCAATATCAAGAAAAATATCACTACATTATATTTTAACAAATCATTTCCCTCTACCTGGCGCCCAGTCAGCTCTGGCATTTGTAGGAAATTCCAGTTGCAAAACAAACAAGATATATTTATATGTAAATAAAATCAGTTTGAATACTCTTGATATCTAATAATTTCTTTTGAACAGACTGATTGATTTAAAATTAGAAACCAACATGTTTTCATACTTTAGCTCTGATTCTTTACATCTTCATCAAGCTAAGTAATTCCTCCACTAAAGGGAGTTTACCAGGTCAATTGCACTCATGCACATGGGGGAAATAGGGAGCAGAGTGGGAACTAGCAAGCTTTTATCCTAATATTTGTCCATGCAGTTTTTTCTTTTTAAATTCTCCACTAATACAGCAAATATTTTCAAATACTCTTAAAGCTGCAGACTGATATTTCTTGAATTTCTGCACCTACTGTATATTGCCTGGAAATACTAGAAACAATGTTATTTGTGTCACAGTTACAATTACCAAATGATAATACACAGGCTTTGTAATCAGTATTGATGGAATTATAATAGGGGGGAAGAAGTTCTTTAAATGTTCATTAATACAGCATAATAATAGGAGCCTACAGCTTTTACTTAACATTGCCATGTGACTACTTATTAATTCACAAGTAGTCTACAAGTTCAAGAAGTTATTGACTGCTCCATATAATACTCACAAACATGTCTTTGGAATTCAACAGCACTTCATAGCCCTTTGCAGTATCAAGCGTGTAGGAGAATTCCACATCAGTTAAAATATAGCTAGCTATCTGTACATATATATAACTGCCATGTGCGTATATTAAACGACAGTTATACATGTGGAATCCACTGTTAGTTACAGAATTCAAAATTCTTGGATTTTCACAATTACACGGCCACAAAATTCTTTGGTCACAGAATCTGTTTAATGAGCTTAGCTGTACAGTACAGGTCTGAAATGAAAAAGCCACGCTACAGTGTGGCCTAGAAAGTTCCATAGAAACAAATATTCTTGCTGATTAAATACTGAAGTCCAAAAAATGTTGCTTTCTCAAAAAAAAAAAAATCACATACACAAATAAGGCATTTAAAACCACGAGTAAAGGGTTCTCTTCCAAGCCAGTGAACTTGTCATCCTTGATGCTGATCAAATGTTACATCAGACACTAACCAGTTACCCTACACTAGGTCAATAGTAAGCAGACTGTAAAAAGGGACAAGAAACAGATAAATACTAGCACTTGGAAAGTGAGAACACTGCTTTTCAATTAATTTGTTGCTTGCTCTTGTAGCTACTTTACTAGTACTGTGTTTGCTGGAAAATGGATGAGGTTGTGAGGGGAAAAAGAGCCGTCTTCCTGATCTTGGCCCCACTGAAGTCAGTGGAAATGTTAACACTGACTTCAGTGGGGCCAAGTTTTCAGCCTTAGTCATTTTGAATGATGGCTCCTCTTCAATTCTATTATACCTCCCTAATGTGATATTTGCTTTATGCCACCAGCATCCTAGCAGCTTGATTGGCTGGTGTTTGATGAAATTATCAGTGCTGATATTGGATACAGATTAAAATTGCTTAATGATCCCCCCTTGCATTTCCCTCTCTTCTTATCTGCCTCACTTTGTCTTTTCTCTGCTTCTTCCATGATGCTTCAAAGTTTGTGGTAGGATACCAATATCATGACCACAAAAAACATTGACTGTTAGCCATCCCTTGCTGTAACCTACTAGTCAATTCAAAATATACCAAAACCCAAAGTTTAAGAACGACTGCAAGAGTCCCATTTTTGAGGTGGAGAGTCAAGGGAACACTAGTATTAAAAATAACCAGAATTCCAAGCTCAGGGTGAACACTAAAAGTTTTAAAAATATTTACTTAAAAATATCTTACAAGATGTAAAAACAATTATAAAAGCATTAGAATTAGGGCTTTCACACTGGTAAGCATGATGCTTTACAAGATAATGGGGTTACATTCCTATGGTGACAAAGCTACCATCAGTTATACTCGCCTTATGCAAAATTGCATACCATGTCGCCTTTGGGGGCACCTAATGTATATCACCATGGAAAAGCAGAGATCATGTTAACCTATCCTCATCTATGGCCAACTTCTAGAAATATCTAGTTTGGAAATGTTTGCCTGTAAAGGAAGGAAAAATGAACCAACATAGCAGCTTTCTAAGGTTTAATTTTCCTTGATAACAAATCCTCTCAGACCACTTCAGATGAGAAAATGGTGCCAAAAAATGTTTGCCCAAGCGCTGAAATCTGCTGTGTGAGAGAAGCTTTTCAGGAAAAATAAATGCATTACATTTTGAATCATATACCTAACAAACTTTGTTTTAAGATCACAGAAAATTAAAAAGTACAATTGTTTTTACATTTTAGCACCATTACAGAGTTAGGATTCAAACACCTCTTTTGCCACTGTGAGTACCTTGCATCTTGAAAGCCAGAGTAGTCAAGATGAAACATTTAGGCTTCAGAACTCCATAAGCGAACAACAACTGGATTTGTTGATGACAAAATACAATATAAGACTTTAGCTTTTTCCCCCTTTAAATTAAGGTTAGTCTTCCTGATTTCTGTACAGCAGTTGGGGTGCTTCTCTGTCAGCTAAATCCAAGTCCAAGTCCCTTTGGTCTCTGGATGGCTCTGACTGGTTCTGATATCCCTTTGCCATCGGGTCCCAGGCCTGTGCCAGGAGTCCAGCCCATATTTTGAAGCATTCTGTTTCCAATGTTGTTTTCTGGGATTGGTTGGGCGTTTTCACCTACAAACCCTGAGATTAAAAGAAACACACAGCATTAATCAATACTGTGTGTGGAAAAGAGCAAGATAATCTCCTTTAAAGCATTAACCCTTCTTCTTCTAATTCATCTAATAGGTTGCTAGAACAGGCTGTTTTTGCATACACCTCTATCCCGATATAACGCGACCTGATATAATACGAATTCGGATATAACGTGGTAAAGCAGTGCTCCTGGGGGGCGGGGCTATGCACTCCAGTGGATCAAAGCAAGTTCTATATAACGTGGTTTCACCTATAATGTGGTAAGATTTTTTGGCTCCCGAGGACAGCACTGTATCGGGGTAGAGGTGTATGTTGACTCATGGCTGTATGTTAATTCTACATATATGGTCTATAGTTTCACTTTTTCTTCTTTTTAAGAATAGCTCAATTTTTAAGCATTACACATTTATTTTTGCTGCAGATCTTTTAAGCATGAGAAGAACATGCTGGATGTCAGACTCAGAGAAAACTCAAAACCTGAATAAATTTATCAATGCATGGAGAGGACGATTTGACTACCAAGTTAGTTACAGATATCAAACATGGGCCTAAGAAACATCACACCTTATCTTTCCACCCTCATTGATACAATAAATGCTTTTCATTCAACTGGAGTATGCTGAAATGTTTAATAAAAACAACCAGTTACTTATGATTTGAATTCTCACAACAGCAACAAATGCAGAGCAGACAACTGACAATAGTATTCTTCAGAGACAAGGTGGGTGAGGTAATATCATTTATGAGACCAACTCTGGAACAACAGAAGGTGGTCCAATAAAAGATATTACCTCATCCACCTCATTGCTCTAATATCCTGGGAGCAACATGGCTATGGCAACACTGCTTATAATATTCTCCAGTCCATTTGTATCCTATTTCAGTAATTTGTTTTACTGAAGATTACAGAAAGATTTAAAAGGCAAATATAAACACTGGGAAGCACAATATGAATTTTCATTGAAGAATGTTCCCTTTAAACAAAACGGTACCAACTTTTCTCTATGCATTGCTTTTCCATTTTGAGAAATCATCACAGTCTTAAACTTCCCCTAAATAAAATACAATACCGTAACATTCCAACTCTTAAACATCACTAAACAAAACATTTTTACCATCACAAAACATATCTGTGAATGTGGCCAAAGGTTGACTTACCATTAATCAGAAATAAAAGCAGATTCTGATCGTGGTTACATAGGTGTAAGAGTCAGCTGATATCAATGAATTTATTCTGGATTTATACTAGGTAACTTAAAAGAGAATCTTTCCCACTGTCTGTAAAATACTCTGAACGTGAAAATTACTGTAGGAGATTGGTAGGTTTATCCTATTCGATCTCAATTTATCCTTTTAAAAAAGAAAAAGCTTATTTTGTGTCATTGAGCGTGAGGAATCCCTTATTAATGCCTAATTGTGTGCTACTGTACAATGTAAATGAGAAGTACAGTTTTATGTATCTCAGACTTGAGAACATTATTTTTAAATAAAGTTGTTTGATATGTTTTTGAGTAATATCTTTTCTACAAAACGAGTGTCCATACTTTCATCATATGCTGGTGCTCCCTCAGTATCACTATCTGCTTGATATCCTGTTAGAAGAAAAGCAATACGCATACTAGGAGACAGAATGCCAACAGTAAAGGGGTTAACCCCAACAGATTTACTTTTCTTGTGAATGGAGAAACCAGAAGTATTTGTAGTAGCAAAGGAAAATGAAAAGTGAACGGCATTTAAAATCTAATGTCTTTTCTCTTCCATTTACTAAACTTCTGTATTACTGAGTTTTGGAGCTGATGCACTGGTAAGCTTTCCTGCATGCACTGCCTTGGATAAGTGCCTACTACTGATATAAATTCAGATAGTATGAATTATGAAATGGGGGAGGAAGTAAGCTGTACAACATCCTGCCTTGCAGGAGGAAAAAAAGTTGAAACCTCTTAATTGTCTACACTGAAGGTGAGATGTTTCAGGGAACTGGATTTTTGTTTAATCTGCTCTGAATGAATTTCCAAAGCTTGCAAGACTTGAGGCATTAGCCATTGGGGTAGGGACAATTTTTTCTTCCCCTCTGTATTTGTACCGCATGTAGCGCAATAGACTCCTGGTCCATGACTCGGGCTCCTAGATTCTACTACCAATAAATAAGTTCTTTTCCCACTCATTCATACTAGCTTCCATGCCTCCACCCACTTTTTTTTTTTTAAATAACTCTAGTAACAACTGTAGGGAGATCACAGTTATGTGTTTTTAGAGAGACTAAAGTTTTAAACTAATCATTTACCTCTGATGAGCAATTGGTTCATTATAACATTAACTTTACTAACGAGTGTTAGAACAAAAGTTGAACAAATATTGTGAAGCTCCTCAATATACAACTCTAGAAAGCTACACTGAAACAGCGTACACAGGCAGTAGTCAAACTGAAAATAAGAGATGCATATTCAAACCTTCATGATATATCTTACCTGTGATTATTGTGGCAACAAATTTACAGTACTTAAGCATTATCTACTGTGGTCAGAAGAAAGCTAGACAGCCACTATTCCAGTCCCCAAGTCAAAGAAAAAGGAAAGAGTGTTGAGAGAAAGCTAACTTTAATATTGGTTTGAAGCGGTACTTAACGTTAGGTGATAAAGCCTCTGAAGTCAGTAGGCGCCAGGCTGTGAGAGGGTGCTCTTGAACTGACCAGTACAAAATTCAATAACAAAAATCTTCCTTTCTTTTCAAGCCTCTCATAGACAGAGAGAGTTTTCATACAGACAAGTCCCTGACAATGACAGAGCATACACAGCGCAGGCTGTGGACCTTTTAAGCTCTTGCTTTTAGCACAGAAAATGGGGGAAAAAAAATTGATGTCCAAACTAAATGATGGGTAAACACCCTTACTAAAACTACAGAAGTATCCATTAACCCACTTTTTTGGGGATAACTTGAGCAATGAAATTGGTAGTGGGGTCCTAATGTCCTAAAAACAATGGGGAAAAAACAATGGAGGGGAATAAAGTTCACAGAGCTTCCAAGGAAAGGGGAAAAATGTCAAGGTGCTCACTCACTATCTCAGAATTGGATATGTCAGATGATTCCTGAGTTTGCATTAGGGTGACCAGATGTCCCGATTTTTGGGTCTTTTTCTTATATAGGCTCGTATTATCCCCCACTCCCGTCCCGATTTTTCACATTTGCTATCTGGTCACCTTAGTTTGCATAGCAGTGCCAGAAACACACTCTGGAGTGTAAACTATAGAGAACAGCCCAAAACAGAGTAAACAACTTTGCAGGTTCGCTAGAGTTCATTTAAAAAGCATAGTTAACTTTATATAAACTATGTATCTTGCTATATCAAATCCAATTCCTCACACAATAAGAACAGAATGAGGCTATAGAGATGAACAATTTGTACCCTGAAACATGCTATTTAATAAACTCATGCTTCTATTTTTGATTTTTTCCTGTAACAGAATGCATTTCCTCTTTCTGTGACTGACAGGGTAATTGGAATACATTTTGTTTTAAAGACACTTAAGTACTTTTAAAATATACAGTATAATTACTTTCTCCACTCCATTGTACGTGATTTTCTATTATAACTCTAAAAAACACCAAACTCTCTGAATTCAGCCAACAAAACGGCTTATTTTTTGTTTTGTTTTGTGCACAGAAACACACCATGTATGTCCAACAATATTTTTGGGTTTTGCTTGAGGTCTGTGCAACACCAAAAAAATTAAAGCACACTGTAAACAACTAACATACTTTCCTGTTTTTATTTTCTTAGCAAGTGTGCAGGCGGGTTGTATTTTATTTCAAAAAGATTTGGTCTCAACAGTATATTATCCCTTAGTTTAGTCAGTTTTGAAGTCTAAGTCTTACAATGTCTTTATAAAAAGTGAATCAAATTATAGTTATTTTATCCTGCACATTTTGAGTCTCTCCACTTTCTATAAGACGACAGCAAAGAGTCCTGCGGCACCTTATAGACTAACAGACGTTTTGGAGCATGAGTTTTCGTGGGCGAATACCCACTTCATCAGATGCATGTACTGGAAATTTCCAGAGACAGGTGTGTATATATAGAACAAGCAAAATCAGGGCTTGGAGTATTCAGGTTGTTCGAATCAGGAGGATGAGGCCTCTTCTAGCAGTTGAGTGGAACACAAGAGGAAGAAACTGCTTTGTAGTTGGCTAGCCAGGTCACAGTCTTTGTTAATCCTGAGCTGATGGTGTCCAATTTGCGCATAAAACTTCAGGAGCAGACTTCAAAGGAAACTGCTGAGCTTCAGTTCATCTGCAAATTTGACACCATCAGCTCAGGATTAAACAAAGACCTGGAATGGCTAGCCAACTACAAAAGCAGTTTCTCCTCCCTTGTGTTCTTTCTGCTTTTACAGATCCAGACTAACATGGCTACCCTTTGATATAAGAATTACTGGATGTTTTATCATTGCATCTTTCCCCCATTCTAGACAATCAACACTCATAAATATCCATTCCATGGTTTAAGATGGGAATAGAGTATGACAAATCCATGCTACAATCGTTTGTTACTTTTTCCCCTGTGGCTTTTATTCTAATTAAATGCAGTATTTGTCCTTGCAATTACATTAAGTCAGTCTAAATGTCATGGCATCTCTGACTGGCCAATGGGCTCAGAGAGTGGTAAAAACATATTGCCCCTCAAAAGGTTGCACTACCTCCAGACTGTTCAATCTTGGACTCAGCCTGAGCAAGACAGAACAACTCACTGCTGCCACGTCACGAAAAGCAGCTAGCAAAATGTGAACATGTGAAAGGCAGCAGGGTGGATGGAAAGAGGCAGTGGTTATGGAACTGAAATCAGGACCAGTTAATAATTTGCAGGAATTTCACTACAACCCTTCTGCCTATAGAGACTACAAATTTGACAGATAACCGTAATAATTTGGTTCTGATTGCCAGATGAATGGGTAACTCATTGAAGTGGTTGCCATGACATAATGTGAGGGGAAAGAACTGAAGGAACAGTAACTTGGATGGCAAGACAGTGCTTTCAATCTCATACCTATACGACAACACCCACAGCCCAAAAATACAAACTAGGGTATATACACACACTCATACACAGCCTCTGGAGCCCATCTCTATTATACATATGCAGCTTAAATGAAACCCATAAATGTAAATATGAAATATGCTTAATATGAAACCCAAAAAGGAAAAAAAAGTTAAAAATTTGAGGGAATATAAAAACTTCCATAAATTTTATTGTGAAATGATACTATGATGGAACTAAAGTACATTCTATAAAACATATCTTCCAGAGGTACCCCGGCAATTACAGCCTGGTAAGCTGACTACAGTACAAAAACAGGTTGAAACTATAGTAAAGAACAAAATGTCAGCATATATGAAATATATTGGAGAATACATGGTTTGTAACGAAATCAGCCACCATCTACGATTCTTTGAGGGAGTCAACAACAATGTGGACAAGGATCCAGTGGATAATATGTATTAGATTTTCAGAAAGCCTGTGCAAGGTCCTCACCAAGCTCTTAAGCAGAGCAAGCAGTCATGGGATAAAGGGAAACACTCTCTCATGGACTGTAATGGTTAAAAGATAGGAAATAAAGGGTAGAAAAATGGTCAGTTTCCAGAATGAGAACTTAAATAGTGTGTTCCCCAGAGTCAGTACCGGCGCCAGTCCATTCAACATATTCATAAATGATCTGGAAAAAGGGTACAGTGTGTGGCAAAATTTGCAGATGATACAAAACTACCAAGATAGTAAAGTCCCAGGCAGACTGCGAAAGCCACAAAGGATCTCTCAAAACTGGGTTATTGGGCAACAAAATGGCAGATGAAATCTGCTTGATAAATGCAAAGTAATGCACATTGGAAAACATATCCCAACATAACATAAAATGAGGGTAAATTACTGTACCACCAAAAAGATCTGGTCATTGTGATAGTTCTCTGAAATCATCCACTACAGTGTGCAGCGCCAGTCAAAAAATCAAACAATGTTGGGACATCAAGAAGGGATAGATAAAGAGACAAATATCATTTGCCTCATAAATCCATGGTGTGCCCACACCTTGAATACGTGTGCATGATTCGTCCATGTCAAAAAAGATTATGGAATTGGAAAAGTTCAAAAAGGGCAACAAAAATGATTAGATGGAAGAGCTGATGAAGATTAATAAGACTGGACTTTCAGCTGGAAAAAGATATGAACTAAGGGGGATAAAAAAATAGAATGGCCAACTGGTGAGACTAAAGGTCCATCCAGCCAGTAACTTGTCTACTGACAGTGACCAATGCCAGGTATCCCAGAGGAGTGAACCTAACAGGTAATGATCAAGTGATCTCCTCCGCCATCCATCTCCACCCTCTACAAACAAGGCTAGGGAAAACCTTTCTGGCTAATAGCCATTAATGAACTTAACTGCCATGAATTTATCTAGTTCTCTTTTAAACCCTATATAGTCCCTTCACACCCCTCAGGCAAGGATTCCACAGGTTGAGTGTGCGCTGTGAAGAAAATTCTTTTTAGTTGTTTAAACGCTGCCCATTAATTTCATTGGTAGCCCCTATTCTATATAGGGGAAGAGAAATAACTTCTGTTCACTTTCTCCACACCACATGAATTGTATATATCCTCTATCATATCCGCCTTTGTCTCCTCTTTTCCAAGCTGAAAGTCCTAGCCTCTTAATCCTCTCTCATTTGGGACCATTCAACCCCTAATCATTTAGTTGCCTTCTCTGAACCTTTCTCATGCCAGTATATTCTTTTAGATGAGACCACCACTGTGTATGCAGTATTCAAGATGGGCGTACCACAGATTATCAAGGGCAAGGTATATCTCCTCTATTCTCTATCTCTTTTGATGATCAACATTCCGTTTGGTTTTTTGACTGGCGCTGCACACTGCGTGGACGTCTTCAGAGAATTATCGCACATGACTCCAAATCTCTTTCCTGATTAGCTGTAGCAAAATTACTCCCATCATATTATGTATAGTTGGGTTATTTTTCCAATGGCATACTTTACATTATCCACATTAAATGTCATTTGCCATTCTGTTGCCCAACATTTAGTTTTGTGAGATCTTTTGAAGTTCTTCACAGTCTGCTTTGGTCTTAACTATGAGCAGTTTAGTACATCTGCAAACTGCCACCTCACTTTAACCCCTCTCCAAGATCATTATGAATATAGTTGAATAGGAGTCCTAGGACGACCTTGGAAACACCACTATTTATCCCCTCTCCATTCTGAAAATATACATTATTCTACCCTTTGTTCCCTGTGTTAACCAGTTCTCATCCAGAAAGGACTTCCCTCTTTACCCAACAACTTAGGCCATAATATATAAGAAGACAGAGTTAGCCAAAACATGAACGTGTGGAGAAAGTAAATAAGGAAGTGTTATTTATTCCTTCTTATAACACAAGAACTAGGGGCCACCAAATGAAATTAATAGGCAGCAGGTTTAAAAACAAACAAAAGCAAGTTTTTTCCCCCATACAACGCAGTTAACCTGTGGAACTCCTTGCCAGAGGATGTTGTGAAGGCCAACACTATAACAGGATTCAAAAAAGAACTAGATAAATTCATGGAGCATAGGTCCATCAATGGCTATTATCCAGGATGGGCAGGGATGGTGTCCCTAGCCTCTTTTTGCCAGAAGCTAGGAATGGGCAACAGGGGACGGATCACTTGATAACCTGTTCTGTTCATTCCCTCTGGGGCACCTTGCATTGGACACTGTCGGAAGACAGGATACTGGGCTAGAGGGACCTCTGGTCTGACCCAACATGGCCATTCTTATGAAAAATTAAGGCATGTAATTTTTCTTAACAGCTGTTGAAACAGGTACATTCTGGTTAAATAGTGCACTAGCATTCAATGCCATACCCTTGATTTTACAGTGATTGCCATGAATTAATTTAATTCCATCCCATCTGTAAGCTAAAAATCAGATCAGAGGTCTAATGCTGCTGCAGGCTCCACATCTGTTTAATCATTTTTGGACACAACAGCTTGCAAAAGTTCAGGATTTAAATTTGCTTAATATTTAAGAAATAATGTTTTACTAGTGTGTGAATCTCAGCAGGAAACAAACAAGTCACTGCTCAGTTTTGAACTATATGGCAAACTGCAAATATATTTTCCCTTAAGTGTAGAATACCTCTTATTTAGAACATATCAGCTTACCATCTAGGCTTCTATTTGTTATAGATCAAAAACAGGACAGTTACCCAATGTACTACTGTTGTGACTTTCAATATTTAAAAAGGGTGGAAAGCTATAATATTCTTGTTATTGCTAATGGGGCAAAATCAGATTTCAGTTTATTGACTAAACTGAGATAACTTAAATTATTTTGGATTTACGCTGGTGTAACTAAAATCAGAATCCAGTTCAGCATCTTCAATAAACTTTAGGAACTCAACACAAAGGTCTTTTTCTGGCATAAGAATAAAGGAAGGCGGATTTGTGCAATTTCAACTTTGGCCAAATTACTATTATTTTTTTTAATGCTAAGGATAATTTCTTAGAAAATTATACTGCATTGAAATTTAGTCCTAGACTCTCATCATTCTTTTATAAGATTAAAAATTTGTGAGTGGAACAACTATGCCTTAGCAGGCCATTCCACAACTATTATTTCTTCTTCTTGCACTCCTGGCAGCCCTAAATCCTTTAAATCCTTTCCTAGAAGGATCTCCTTTTGCTTGAGCAATTTTTGCAATACATGGCCTGCTAACCCTTACCTCCTACCCTGGATCTCACTTATGTCTGTCACAGCAGAGTCAGTCTTGCAAATCTTCCAAGGAGCACTGTGGATGGTAATTCACTTGTGTAATTGGCTCAAGAGATGAAAATCTTGAATCTGACTCTCTTACCCACTAATCTATCCAGCTGACTGCAAGCCTAATTGGCAGCTTGTTTAGTAATTTGGCTCCTAAAGTGTTGTATTGATGTTGGATAAACAGCCAATGGAAGTAGAGGTGATATATGCTGCTTCACTTTAAAATTTAGTGCACTTTCCCCCTGTTTTCAGAAGACATTTAATACTCTATCTTTGTTTCGTTTTTGTTTTCTGTTTCCACACCATCTAGCTGAATGCAGGGATGTAAAACAGTAGGTTTTGATCCTGATGCAAGATGCCATTCTATCAGAAACATTATTAAAATAATAAACTCTTAGACTGCATCCTCTTTAAAGAGGGTTCTCGAACAAAAGTGAAAATCTGGATTGCTGCCGAGGTGTAGGTTTTTTTTTTTTTAAACTGTATTGAAAATTTGTGTAACATCAATAGCAGCTTCACAACTGGCAGACATATTGCGATTTTTAAAATTGCTGTGATGTTCAAATATTTATAACTGTCTGATTTACAGATCCAGTTGCTGTTAATCAGATACACTACAAGTGACTATTTCAAGCACAACAGATGCAACTGTGAAGATGTCACATTATTCAGCTAAACATTTTGGGCCAAATTTCCAAACATGGGTGAGCTATATTGTGCTCACAGAATCTTCACCCATTCCGAAACCTCATGCTGCATGAACATAAACCCTACACTGATGACAACACAAAACCTGAACTGGCTTCTGGTTATCAGGCACCACAGTTCCTTTGGAGCTGCACTCTCAGGAACTCCCTCCAAGGAAATCCACTGAACCGAGAACAGACCTTGGCTTATTTTCTTTTCTGACTAAGCTCTACCAGGCCAGAAGTTGGAAAGTATGTGTCCTGTTCACCACAGCCCATTCAGTCCTTTCTACCCATAACAGACATAATTGTGTTGCATCCTTTTGCAGGAGCTTAAAGTTGCGTAGGAAGAGAAGGCACAATAGAGGTGGAAAAGTCCCCCTTACTCACAGACAAGGAAAGAGCTGTTTGCTCAAGACTGCTTTTGCACATGGATCTAAGTGAAATGATGCAGCACATTATTTACTCCACATTTTTGGCAACACTGAAAATATCACTCTACTGTGTCTCTGAAGCAGATCTTCCAGTGTAAAATCTTTCAAAGCAGATAAAAAGAAAACTTGAAAATCTGGCAAAGTTGTTACTCTCTGATAAATGCTCAGCGACTTATGTGAAGTGAATTGTGGTTTCTGCCCAGGTCCTAGAGGACAGGGTTTACATCACAAAAGGCACCCAAAAAATTGGCAGCCTTGTGTAATCTAAGCAGAAACACTAGGGACTGAATCAACATGGGGACTTACGTCACCCTTAGAACCGATCCATTCAGCACAAGGTTAGAACAGACTACCAGGACAATGTGAGGAAGTGTTCACTTTTTCTGCCCATACTTGACTCATTCTGTGAATGGGAGATTTCAGTTAAACTAGTACTTTTCATAAGCATTAATTCATCCAAAGAAAACTAGAAAACAAATATAAATGTTGTTAAGGAAAAAGGAAAAACAAATCTCCAGGTAAACTACTTACTCAGGCATTGGTACCTCCAACCAGTGTACCACTAGAGGCTATGTTAAGGATGTAGGAAAAAAATGCTATACACAGGGAGGGCAAAGAGGAATTAAGATAAAAGAAGGGGAATACTTCTAAGCCTTTTGGCTAAGATAAAGTAAAGATGAAGGAAGTTGGGGGGATCTCTACCAAAATGAAATTCTGTGGAGGATCTCTTGGGGTATGTCTACCTTGCAGTTGAGTGCTGTGATTGCAGCATGTGTAGTGTACCTGAGCTAGCTTTGAGATCACAGCTAACTCAAGTAGCAGCAGCAGTGTAGCTGTGGAAGCAGGGGTAGTGGCATGAGTTAGCTACTCCTGTATGGAAAGAGTTGTACTCAGGAGGCTAGCCTGTGCTATTGCCGTGGATACATAGCTATTGTTACTTATGCTAGCTTTGATCTAGCTAGCTTGAGTATGCTGACATGAGCTGCAATCATACTTCTTGATTGCAGTATAGACATATCCACAGTTACTCTATACCATCTGAAGATGACAGACAGCATGTCACAGTTATCAATCCTTCCTGGCCATGGATCTCCCTTCCACAATTAAATCACAGGAGAAATCATATGTCAATTCCTCTTAAATAGGCAATCTGTCACTTAAATATGCAAACTTAATGCTGACCAAAGTTCTCTCTAGTGGTAATAAAGATGTCAGAAAGCAAATCTAGGTATTTCTTAAGTGTGTGCCCCACAGATGTACACTTCTTTCAGGTTTGTAAAAATCAAAATCCTGGTGCTTTATGCTGCAAAGTGAAAGCAAGAGTCTCCACCCTGAAATCAAGTCAGTGAGTGTCTGTTTAGACACTACTGCTACTTCCTGAAGAAAGAAAACTCTGAACATGTTTATATTAGGAGCCTGATCAATGTCTCCTATGATTTTACACTATGGAAATGTTTTCTGATATGTTAAAAGGTTTTTTTTAATTTTTATTGATGTAAAATTACAGAAAATGTTATACACTGAATTGCACAAAACAAAACTACATCAGTAAGATTCTTTCCTTCAAAATTAAATTACAATGGTAACACGAAGACAGCTATGCTCTCTCATCCCTAGAAAGGGTCCTTCTAAGATCAGGGTTAAGGCACAAGGCAGACCAGGATTGAGAAGCTTCCATTACTGGTTCAAGTGCTATACTTATCCTGTTTGCAGACAAAGATCTTCTGTCTCTAGCATTGTTCACCTAGGAACTTTAACAAGTCGAACAAAAACTGAAAAAAACAAAAACAAAAACAAAAAACAAACCTTTGCCCATACTACCATGCAATATTACTTAAGACATCAATTCTAAGCTGAATGGAACATATTCTACATTTCCCACATAGAAGCAACAGGGAATTTAAATAACAATTCATACCCAGTGTTTTGAAAATTTACCCATAGTTTATCTAGGTAAGCCCAAGTCTGCCATTTATCTGTAACTATCCCAGAAAGTTGACCTTCCTCACAAGGTTAGCCTGGGCAACCTCTGTAACAAAGGTGTAATCACAACGTTTTTCAAATAATCATTTTGGCACTGCAGATATTCAGGTCTTATTTTTAATCATTGATACATTAAGCATCAGCAAAATAGTTTGCTTAGATGCTCCACAGACAATTTAAAAAAAAAAAGGAATACATTTAGCCTTTTGATTACCCTGTTAAAGTGAGTCATGACAGCACTATATCGGTGCTTGGTATGGCTGCTATAATTAAGAATCTGTCAGGTTTTCCTTTAAAACACATTTTTTTAAAATTGGGTTTATAACTCAGTCATTTCAAATTGTATCATCTTCAAGTGTGACATGCAAACTATCAGCCCAGAAAAAGACATTACAATTAAAATTTGCTTTTACAAAAAGTGATCAATATTTGTTAAGATGCATGGGATAATGTTCTGTGTGATGCCTTTTATATTTCCCTATACATTCTATGTTTTAGTCATTTGTGCTTTATCATTTTATGATAATTTGAAGAACAAAATCTGAAGAAAGCCATTTGTTTCTGAAAACCATTTACTGGAGTATGCACAAAACTTTTTTAAATTTTATTTTGCATTTGTGTTCTATAGTCTGTAAATTATGTTAATAGAAATCCACTAATGTCAAACAGAATTTGTGCATAAGGAATAGTGTGTGTTTCTGAGGTTTAGAGGTTCTAAAAGAAGAGAAAAAACAAACAGGACCAAAGGGATATAGGAAATATGATAGAGACCAGAGAGTCACTTGGGGAGCTCAGAGAGAGTGAGGTACACAGAAGATGAAAGATAATCAGAACACAAGAGAGAGAACTTGTGTAAAAAAAAGTCTATCCAGTTTACGAGTATAAACTTTTAGAATTGTTCTGTAGCAACTACAGAATGGATTAGAAATTTTTAAATGGATAATCTTTAGACTTTCAGTGAATATTTCAAGTGCATACATTTCAAGGACACACTATTAATACCATCCTTTATTTTATGTATAATTACATTTTGTTGGTTGTTAATTACTTTTACCAATATTGAACACAGTTTTGGTAGGATCATTTTCTCTGACAGGTAAACTAAATAATTAAATATACTGAAAAAAGTTTGTATAAAAATAATGTACTTTGAGGGCACTGTGTCACTGCAACGAGACGTGTTAGGGTGTCATACTGACTAGCACGACCACTCAGGTAGTTGGAACAAGCACAAAGTCATGCAGAATGACATGCACCCAAGTTTCATTGCTTAAAATGCTTTTGTAGTTTGAAACTTATTGCTTAAAAAGGTATCAATTTCTATAGAAGAAGCTGGATGGGAAAAAAAATGTAGTTGCCTATGATGTACAATGTGCTACAATCGTTCTTTGAGTCTTAAAAAATAGAAGTCACATGTAAAAATACGCAATATTTGCAATCACCCTTGTTTTAGATGGTAAACTAATTAACTAAGTTCATGCAGTATTAAAAGAGGAGGCCAGGGCTGGTGCAACCATTTAGGCAACCTAGGTGGTCGCCTAGGGCACTAGGATTTGGGGGGCACCATTTTTTTCAGCAGCGATCGCGGTGGCCGGATCTTCAGCTGCCCCCGTTGCTGCCGGCATTTAGGTGGAGAGAGCTGGGGCAAGGGAGCGTGGGGAGCATGCAGCAAGTAAGGGGGGGGTGGCACAGAGGGGAACTCCCCACCCCAGCTCACCCCTGCCCTGCTGCCTCCTCCCCGAGCACACCGTGGTTGCTTCACTTCTCCCGCCTCCCAGGCTTAAGCACCAGGAGAAGTGAAGCAGCGACGGCGTGCTCGGGGTGCTTGTGCTCATGCATCGAGCAGGGGTGAACTGGGGCGGAGAGTGGGGGGTGGGGATCTGCAGCAAGGGGATGCCTCAGGGCAGGAGTGCAGGGGGCGGGGCGCGCAAGGTGTAAGTTTCGCTAGGGTGCGAAACATCCTTGCACCGGCTCTGGAGGAGACTTTATCAAACAAGCCAGAACAGAAAATTTATTATAGCAAAAAATGCAAAATAGGACTTTACTGTTTTTGCTATCAGCTATCTAGAAACTCCCATCCCACCCATATCTACTAGTATTCCTCTTATTTTGTTCACTGCTTTTCAATACAGTTCTACCTCACTTTTAGAGATGATATTTTTCAAACAATAAAACTGCTGTTAAAACTTTCTTGCTTCAACAGTTTCTCATTGCTGTAAGAGTAAGTCTACATCCTTTGTTACTAATATACACAAACCTATTGGTATGTGACTTTGACTCAAGGCTGAGAACAGACTATAAATTTAGAAATCAATATCTAACTATCAATATTCATTTTACTTTTTCTTTCAATATAAAATACAAAGGTGAAAGAGCAGTAAATAAGCTAGAGTACTGAAATAAATTGGGTGTTCTTGTCACAATTAATAAATGTTTACCCAATAACACTGCTAGCTACAATAGTCTATAGCCTTGTAACATGTCTGAGAGTATGTACTGGAGCAGGTGCTAACCCGATTGTTCACAAAAGTACACACAACATATTTCCATAGTTAATTAGCAATCACCAGTAATTCTCCTTGGTACTATTTATCCTAAATATATAAACCATACTGTGCATATTGCTACGGAAATGCATTATCCAAGCAATTTTCTTCTGGAAACACAGATTGGGATTATGGAACTAAACTGTTCTGCTCACCTACCTGGATGACATACTAGGTCATGCTTTACTAATTTGTAGTATGTGCATCATATCCCAAGATAAAGTTTACACTCTTTCAGCTTTCACTACTGTATTCAACAAGGAAGCAGAGTAAGTACTGGTGGACTCATTCTGTTGATTTGCAGAAACAAACATCACTGTGATTGCTGTGTACGTGCAATTTTTTTTTAAAAGAAAAATGTTTCCATATTTTTTTTAGCTAATCCCAGTCATTTTATTTCTATATTTTAACTATATAGATCAGCTGGGGAAAAATCCCAACCAGGACAATGGTAGCTTGTCCTACTCTAAATCCTTTGTTGAAATGTAATGACATTAGGTAAATCCTTTTCTTTCTTCAAATAATGATATCAAACATTCAAAACAAATATCAGTGTTTTAAAATTAATTTAGTTGTGAAAAGGAGTAGTAATGGAGTGAACTGAGGTAGGGAACCCATGTATTTCCTGAAACGTTTTTATGTGAACATAGCTACCATTGTTTAATTTACTAAATGCTTTTCCAAGTTTACACTGGTTTCTTTGAATCTTTGTGGGTTTTTTTTTCAACATAGAAAAACACTTCACATTATCAAAAGCTAATACAGAAGGAAATTGAACTGCTTTTCTTGAATTAGAAAGATAAATTCACGCTAGTTAAATAGTAGCAAAAACAAGGTTTTTTCTTTTTCTTTCTATGATTTTGTATTTTTTTTTTAAAAGGCCCTGTATCTCTCTCTGTTTCAGACAAAAATCCTTTCAAAAAATGTCTTGTATATTGTGAAGATGTCACTATGTATCAGAAACACTGAATGCTTTTAAAAAATATTTATTAACTTCATTATCAATAGACTGGCTTTGCAAACTATGCAAGGGAGTTAGCTTGTGAACAGTGGAAGTCCACAGTAAAATGTATGATAAAATAAATTTCACTATACTTTATACCAACTCTGTACAAAACAACTTCCTTTAGTACTTGCAAGTTGTGAAGTCAAAATCACTTTGTAGAAATAATTGTATTATCCTCTCCTCTACCGTTAAATATTTTCCTGCTCACTTCAGATATGTTCAGAGTCTTAGAACCTGACCCAGACATTCTCTTTTTCCATACTGCTTCCACTAAGATGTAGTATTTCTGAGACTGTTCTTGATCTGTTTTTGTAACTGTTTGAAACACTGAAATATTGAGGAGGCCATTCAACTAGAATGCAAGCATTTGGTTATTCTAAAGAATATCTAGGACAGATTTCAATCAAAGAATTGTATGCATGTACACACTGTATACAAGGTACTGTAAATATAAGCTGACAAATAGCAATATATACTAGCATGTGCAGTCCAAATATGTGAAATATTTGAAGACAGACTAATAGAGATACCCACACAAAGATGCACAACCACATCCTCACCAGTCTAAATATATATAGTTAATATAAACAAACTGATGAGAATCCTGTAAATCACAGTCAAGTATTAAAAAAGTCATTTTACAGCTGTAACATCAGCAAAATGCATGTGATGGTTGTGACCTCGCATCTATAAAAATCTTTGAAAATGCACTTGCAGGTGTTAGCCATTTAACGTGCTGCACTAATTCTGAAGATATATCTTTCATGTAATTGACTCCAAACTTTCAGAGATTTGTCCAACAAATCTTGTACAGTACATTCTATTTATTCTATGTTTTCAGATACATTCTTCATTGGAAAAATACCCTAGCTCTTCCTACCTGTGTTGTTGAGTATACATGGATAGTAATCTCTTTTGTTTAAGATTTTCATTATGGGGAAACCAAATCACTTTTCTTTAATAAGTACTATGTTTGAAAAGGCTGAGAAATTGGAAACATCTAAAGAACAATTAAAAGTCAGTTGATTTCTTAATCTCTAATACTAACTATTATATTACCTGCCTAAAGGTATCTCAAGAGTGGCTGAATTTATCATGTACTTTACTGTGTTGCTGACCTACTGCTTTGTATTTTAAAGATTTAACTTTTGGGGTTTTGTTATAGGAAAATTGGTTACCTGTGGGTCCTGGCAGGGGTGCAGCTTTTCTTCTCCGTTTGATGTCTCCCATGCACAATGATCCTAAATGTACACTTGTTTGTCTGTAAGTGATTATCAGAGAAAACTATTAATAAAGGGGGAAAAAATGTCACATAAATACACAGCTTGTATAATCTGAACCTAAATCAAAACATTCTCAATGAAGATGAAGCTGCACATTGAAGCCACCAATCTTGTTTATATCGAAACATAATTATGTTTGTCGACAAGCGCTCAGCATCTAAACACAGCATCATAAATTGTTACCTGAATGAATAATATAAAAGGAATGCTTTTTAATTTTCAAAACTGGCAATCTTTCTAGCTCAACATAACACACTGTTTCTCCTGACAGGAAAATAGCTAAGATTAATTATCTAAAGAGATCACAATATTGTTGTAGGTTATCAATTGGTTACTAATGCCTTAGTGTCAGAATGACATTTATTACAGGAAAAGTATTATCAATTTCTTTTAAGGTAACAAGAAGAATGTCTGAGGTAACATGAAACAGAAAACTCTTCAAACGCATATGGAATAGTATTGTAATTTTGCTATAAGCAACTTGACATTCCTTTAGAGCAGCACAGATACTGCTAGCTGCATCATTCGGTGAAGAATTAGGAGACAAGGGAAAAAGAAGAGGCATTTATGGAGATGTATTAAACATTATAGAGTATCTAAAAACACAAGTCCAAATATTGTGATTCTTTTAATTATAACTTAGTGAATTTTGTTAAATCACAAGGTGGGAAACAAATCTAGTAAATTGGTGACAATGAAGAGTAATATGTTCCCATTCAAGGGGCCTGGGTTCAGTCTAGGATTTATCAATTTTGCTTTACTGCACATAAGCTTTCTTTAAGCTATACTATTATTAATTGTGCAACAGATCATTAATTATGTGATTTAAAAGAATTTTCAGATTTCCTGCATAATGTTGTAAAAAAAGAAAAACTACAAAACTGGGCTGAAAATGGTCATAGTGTTTAACCTTTAATGGTACAAAACCACTTTTTAACATAAATGTAGTAATGACTGCTATTTCAGATAGAAGGGCTTCAGTGGGTTATTTAAAAAATAAAATACTCCAAGGCATATCCCGGATTAATTTATTGTGCCACAACTTCAGTATCGATTAACTAAACTTCCTATTTTAACATGGGCTTTTCTTCCTTGAAACAGTCTCACAAGTTGAATTTAAATAAAAATTTAAAATCTAAAGGCTAAGTGTAGTGAAACTATCCTTTCCCCCCGCTCCTACTATCATGCAGTAAATTTCAATTAGTTCTACATTTATAGTAAGACTCTTTAAACCCCCAAATCTTTCATAACTGGTATGACGAAGTGGGTATTCACCCATGAAAGCTCAAACGTCTGTTAGTCTATAAGGAGCCACAGGATTCTCTGCTGCTTTCATAACTGGTAGTACATGTAAAAACAGTCAAAACTGGAAATTTAAATAAAGTATAGAAAAGGTCAATAAAGGCAAAATAAATATTCAAAAAGCTATTTCAACAAAGTTGTTATTAAACTTGCAGGTTTTAATTTATGTTTTATATATTCTATTAACGTAACCATTTAAATAAGTACATTAACATGGTGTGTGTGTGCTTTTTTAAAAAAAATTGCTAAAATGTAGAGAATGGGTTATGAGTCCAGTCATATTACACTTGGGAAAACTGTCTCTTCAAGAATGGCTTCTACTATCTTGATTACTCATTTTGACTCTGATATCCATAATACAACTAAATCACTCATAGAATATATTTTCTGAAACTAAATATCAGAATTAAAATAAAGGAATGGATAATATTAAAATTAGGAACTGTTTTAACTGCTAAACTGATATATGTCCTCATTTTATTCAAAACAAATATGACGCAGATAAAAAATGTGAAGACCTTCATATCTCATTGTAGTTTTTTTTTTTTTTTTTTTTAAATCCAGAAATAGGATTACCAATGAATACTAAACACGGATCACCAGCTCCCTCTTCCCAAAATCCATATCCCATTATATTATTGCAGGGACTTAGACTGTAAGAGTCTCCTGGACATATCTCATACTAGGTAGAGTGCAAAATCTGTGTCTCTTTCTCCAGCATTCCTATGCAGAGGGGGAAAAGAGAGCAAAAACCAAACCAAACCATACCCACACCAACCAAGGATGCAAGTAGGATGAAAGATAAAAATTAATAAAGTCAGCCAATTGAACCTCAAGACCTGAGCTACAGGAGTAAGAGCTAGCTGTGCTTGAGTAATTCTACCCAGAATTGATTACCTGTTACACTGCATTGAGAGATCTAGATTATTGATCAGTAAGATTATGGTACTCAGGTCCCACCACTTTTCCTCCAGGCACATGCAATGGAGTTGCAACAAATAACACTAAGTAAGGACTACTTTGTTATTGTTGTCACCCTTCATGTAGAACACAGCAGTTACTTTTTAATTCAAAATCAATGAACGTCTGAAAGGCAGCCTTGTTCCTTCAGCATAAATGAATCATTTGTCTTTGCAAAGCACAATAATTTGATCACTAGCCAAGGTGAGAGTGGTTATTTCTTTCCTATGGTTTTGAGGGAAAGCTAGAGGTTTCTGTATGCTAGAAACTAACCAATATTCTTAAGAAATTGTTAAAGCAACAATTACACTTTTTCAAATTCACAGTCCATTATGAGGCTAATAATATTATACCTTTGACTAAAACTAGATTAATTTCAAACACTGCATTTATTTCCACAGGGGATTACAACTACCTTTTACATGAATTGTTGATTGAATCGCAGGAAGACAAAAGGCTATATTTTAAAGAGCAATGGACAAAGAACTGTTCCTAATCTCAAAGATATGGTTTAGAGTAAGCAAGCTCTTACACTGTGGCTATAAACATAAACATTGGCTCATGTATATTACATTTCTAAATTGTAGACGTAGAAAGAACTCTGACCCTCACAGTGTGGCTCGGGGTTCAACAATATGCTTCTTAACATTAAAGCACAAAAGCAAGGATTACAAATAGGAAGAAAGCTACTTGCCTGATTTCTCTCTATTTATCTATAGCTTGCTACAAGCTATTATTTATAAATAGTGCTCTGGTGGGAAACTAGGCATTTTACTAGGGAAAAAATAAAAACTTGTTAAGACCACCTTGCCTGAAAACTTGGTTTTTGATGTGCTGATGACAGGGACTGGAGCAAGCAGCGTCAAATGGAATAATTTTAAAGGAAACACAACAGGAACTTGTCGCCTCATTGTATGCATTTACAAATAGAGGCTTTTCAGAGTATTAGGCCTAGTTAAAGCTGCCCTCTGGATAAAAAGTGTTCCCAAGCAGCCTCAGACAAGCTTGGGAGACAAACAGATGTGACTACGGTCCCTGGCGTTTGGCAAGAACACTCACTGTCAACAAGAAAAATATAAGCATGGACAGGGCATCAGCTGCACAACAGTGGAGCAAGCCTGCAAGTGTCATAACAGCGGTAAAGTTGTGTCAGAGGGAAGTAAAAAGGCTGCATAAGCCAGACTGGTGTGAACTTACACTAGTAGGCCAAGATTTTCATTGTTGTTATTATCATGCCTCGACATATTAAACAAAAAAGGAATGGAAAAATCTACTGCCAGCTTTTATTCTGTTTCCTCCAGTATACAGTATTTCCAGGGAAAAGGTGGTAGTGGTACTATAGCACAAGACAACACACCAAAAACCATGTATATTACTTAAAAAAAAGTTACACTACGGAAACTGCTGTCCTCATTAATGTGGAGACAGCCATTTCTAACACGAGTCACCAGTGTTCATGGCTATTCCACTGTTCAGTGCTATCTAATTTTCTTTACCTTCCCCCCTCCATTCCGGCAGTCTGCCTTCCCATTTTTTTCTGTAGATAATTATTCCGGGAAATATGTCTAAATGATACATCTTTTAAATTCCCCAGACAGAAACCATTCCATCCACACTTTTGCCATATAAACTTATTTTCTATCACCACAGTATTCTTGGTAATACAATATTTTTAATGAGCTATTTCTCCTCTGCAACTATGAATGTTCGGCTTCCAAACAGCAGCTCAAGTCAGAGTTTGAGCTAATTGGATCTTACCGGTCATTAGCACCACCCTTTCCTGCGCAAAAAGCCTTCGGTTTTATGTTGACATTTCAATCCATATCCAGCCTTCTTTGAAAGAGGCCGTCCACTTTCATGGACCATGGATACAGAAAACAGACCTTTATATGCCACTTCCACTCTGTGCATGTATTTCTCTCTATATACATTATTTTGTGAAATGATTATATTTTATATAAAAACAAAAACAAAAAGAAAAGAAACAGATTTTTACTTGTTTAACCTCTTCTTTTCCTACTTTTAAGGGTTTATGATGCTCCCAGGTATTATCACCGCCTTTGCTATTAACATTCAGATGGAATTAGAATTTCACTCTATATTTAGTATTCATTTCAGTCATTAAAAAGCAGTGTAGTGCAGTGGACTGAATACCATAGTTCTCCCCTATGACTTGCTGTGTGGATGTGGAGAAATCACTAACCACTCTGCCATTTTTCCATATGTAAAAAACAGTACTCCTCCAAAAACAATTAATTTTCATCCCTACTACTCTGGAAGTAGGAATTATTCCATAGCTACTTCACAAAGGTGTGTGGTGAGAATTAAGTTTGTATAGCAGTTGTATTCATATGTGCAAGTATGTTTTCTAAGACCCTGATTCCAATTAGGGGCTTTTGGGCACTACTGCAATACAAAAAACACATTTACTTATGTATTTATTTTACAGGTCTACTCATTGCTCCAACATCCCCGTTGGTTACTTTACTCCAGTGTCATCTTGCTTTTAGGCAGGGTGACCAGACGTCCCATTTTTATAGGGACAGTCCCGTTTTCTGGGACTTTTTCTTATATAGACGCCTATTACCACCCACCCCCATCCCGTTTTTTCACAGTTGCTATCTGGTCACCCTACTTTTAGAAGTTTTTGCTTTCCTCACAAGCTGTAATGCTTTGATATCAATATTATTTACTATTCTTGATGTGTTATAATTACACAATTAATTGCAATGTTAATACATGCACACCTCATTTCCTCCCCACAGTTTGTTTGGACTTCTGTTTACACTTCAGCAAAACATCAAGCCATTTGCATTTTGCATTTACATTTTGTACCTCTGTAACTTGGCACATATTATCTGTACATGATGGAGATCCCTGGTTTACTGAATTTTATACATAACTTGAACTTTGAAAGTAGCAGTTGCTGACAGAGGTAAGAGTGGAAGAGTTTTCATGTTTTGTTCAAAAACATTCTTACGTATTGGATTTCTGTGTAGCTGATCTGGAAAGCATAGATTATGTTGTATGCTACAATGATGTTGAAATAACACTTTAAAACTAATTTTCACAGCATAATTTAATGAACTGATATCACCCAATACTTGTCAGTCCATTATATACTGATTAACACCACTTTCGCCCAGCTTGGGCCTTGAAATACTTTGTAAACAGCAACATCTATCCTAGCACAGTATCACTGAGTTCCTGCAGATGGCTGTAGAACTCTTTAATTATATCATTGGATGCTGTAGCTAGTGCTAGGCTTGATCAATTACTAACTGAAGCTCTTTAGAAACAGATTTTAGTAAGGCTGAGTCAACTGGTTTGAATTTTAAAAGGATCTAAGGACTTTAGATCCTTTGTCCAATTTCAAAAGAGTGGGTGAGAGTGGAGACATGACGACGTGATGATTGCAACTCACTTGAAGCTTGAAATGGTTTGACAACAATTTCTTAAATAGACAATGTAATTATGCCATTAGGTGGCATGTTTGGACATTGCTGGTGGTGATCTACAAGTTTGATTTCTACTCTAATAATTTTAGTTTTCAAACTACAGAATGGTTTCAAGATGAGATTGAAAGAGTGACCCAGAGGCTTGGAAGAGAAGTATGGAAAGAGCTCATAAGATAAAGGAGATTTATGAGTAACCTCTTTCCTCAACTATGACATGTCACAGAAAGGAGTCCAGATGTGTAGTATGAGGAAGGGAGTATGGGGAGCAGTGGTCAGAACAACAGGGAGAAGTAAGATAATGGAGAATGTCTAAAACCAGCAGAGCAATTCTGAATTTGGATTCATAAATACATATTACATAAGAAAGCCAATAAAATGACTCAAAATGAAGATGGATGATTTTGACCATTTTTCTTGAACAAGAGCACAGCCTGACCACATTGTCTCATTATTCTAGTGTCCTTAATGTAATAACTGCGTAGTAAAAGATCTCAACAATTTTTTTTTTTTTTTTAAAAAACACAGTGTGGCCCACATTTTACTTTAGAGGTTGCTTTCTGGACCACATCTCCTCCTCCAACTGGAAGTTGCATAGACTGCCTCCTCCAGTTGACGATGTAACTCTGTGGCGATTAGCAACTGCTTATATGGAAAACTGGACACTATTTAAATGTATTTTTAGGTGTCTGTGTTCTCCACAGACTGCTAGCAACTGCTTCATCACCTACCTGAGGACCATGCACCACAATTTGAGCACTTTAGCAGTATACAGCATTACACAATGTCATGTAGGTATTTCTAAGTTTCTTGTCATCTAAGTAAGGTAGGGGGATCAACACAAGTTTCAGTGATTCAATTTGATTAAGCTTCCAAAAGTTTGGATGCTTATGCAAAGTCACCACCTTCCATGCAATCACCTTCTAGTATTAGGGAACATTTTCTAAAAATAATATCCCAATAGAACTGTAACATTTTACAAGAAATTATCCACCAGCTAGTTAGCACTGCAAGTTTGGGGACAGTACATAATATTACTCATACATAAAGAGGTATAATCCTGCCTCAAATGCACATCTCAACACAACTAAGTATGGTACAGTTATGGCACCTTCACAATATGGTACTACAAAATGCAAGAGATGTATGCTGCAAAGCAATATATATGCAAAGCAGTGGTAAACAGGTTCATTAGAAAGGGTTCACTCCTAAATTTCAACCCCTTTTTTCCTTGTGGCACAGAGCTATTGTACCAATTTTTATAGTTCCTTTGTTCTATGACTTTTTCCAATCATTTAGAGGATGTCAGTCTGTCCAACAGAAGGGTAACTGTCATTGTTACTGATAGGGTCTGCCTTGATCTAACCTGCATGATTTGGGAGTGCTTCTCTGTGGAAAGTAGAAGAAAAATCGTTATATAGATATTTAAGGGAAGAGAGAAAAAACAACCCAAAGTTTATAACACTAAATAATATCAATTGACTGAAGTCAGAACATGCATCTCCCACTTTCCCAAGATGTGAACTGTAACTGTCCAGTATGTGACAAGCGCGCCACACATCTTAAAGCACTCTCCTTAGGTTATGTCTACACTGCCCATGTTGCAGCACAGTCACGGCAGTGCTGTGACATGGGCAGTGTACACATGTTTTATCGCCGGGTAGTAGCTTTACTGCCAGGAGTGCGGCTCCTGGTGATAAAGCACGGTCTATCTTGGTGCTTTTCAGTGCTAAAACATTTGTCACTTAGGCGGGTGTTTTTCACACCCATGAACGACTAAAGTTTTAGCACTGAAAGTGGCAGTGTAGACACAACCTTAGGAAAGCAAGATTTAAAGTTAGTTTTTTAAGATGCAAAGGGGTACTGCTGGCTGTGCTCCAATCCCATGCATTTGGCTGCCTGGTCTCCATTTGAAAAGCAAGTGATTGATATACTAATTACTGCAGGGCTGTCTCAGAAATCTAGTATGTAGGGTTTTTTCTGCCCCCATGCCCCATCCATACACGTTTCATATAGCAGGATACTGCGAGTGCAGTATTGCTAAGTGCATAGCTCATGGCTGTGACAAGAGTGCTTCTGTAGACAAAGACAAATAAGAATGATCAAAATTTTTTCCGTAAAGATGGAAAATTTGGACCTCACCCGATAGTATTATTGTATAGGTTTCTCTTTAAAAAAACAACACGCCTCTGTATCACTTTGTTAGGAATATTTGAGATAGATGTCACCCAGTATGATTGGATTTGTCTAACTTTAGGTCAAATCAATGTCTGAAATCTATTTTGTTGTTTGTCATAAAAAGCTATGTAGCATTCGTGGCAGTGATTTGGACAGTCAGTGTCAGCAAGAAGTGCCAGAGTACCAGCTAATTTCTACTGATGTCACTCTGACAGGTGCTTTGTTCTCAAGCAATTTGTTCCCCCCGTTTCCAACAGTTGATTTTGGGGGGTATTTAGCTCCTTTCACTCAGGCTATAGATGAGGGGACGGGTTTTTCCTTTACAGCCACATCTATCCAAACATACTGAAGGGGAGAATGACAGAGATTAGATATTTAATTTCATTTTTTATGGAACCAGTAAAAACTGACACGGATGGTGTGAAGTAAGGGATCAGGCTTTGATGACCATGTGCATGGAGATTTTGATTACGGCTTCAATAAACATATTTATGAATATCATCTAATCACTCATATCAGAACCTATTGCTATGGGGAATATGGCTTATATGCACTGGCTTTGATCAGTGGAAATGTGCAGGAGCCAGACTGAATGTATGGTGAATTTGAAGAACTCTATATTCCAGTGCCCGGAGTTAACAAAGAACTAGGTAGCAGACAAATACATTAAGCATTCTTGAATGAAACAGTCTAATATATATACCGGGTAAATATATATTAAGTAAGGTCAGTGTTTTTAAATTCACATTAATTTTGCTATAGGCAGATACTGTTTTATCAGAATATATACACCTCCACCCCGATATAATGCAACCTGATTTAACATAAATTTGGATATAACGTGGTAAAGCAGTGCTCTGGCGGGGGTGGGGGGTGGAGGGGGCCTGCACACTTTGGCGGATCAAAGCAAGTTCGATATAACACAGTTTCACCTATAATGCGGTAAGATTTTTTGGCTCCCAAGGACAGAGTTATATCGGGGTAGAGGTGTATTATTAAAAGGCAACTCAGCCATTTTCATCTACCATAAAATTAAATATTTAGTATAATGTGCCACCAATAGCAAAATTCCTTGAAAAAATATATTGCAGATATCTGTAGCATATGGTAGCCAGTTTGAAAATCAATATTTTAAAACCAAAATACCAAGAAAAAGTAGGCCTTATGAACAAATTGCTTACCACATGGAATTAGAAGAATTGATGCAATTTTAAATGCAAAAATAAGGTGCACCAGCTGTGTTTGCTTTTGTATTTTTATTACCTAAATCCTAAAGTCAAAATCAAAGACAAAAAAATTAGGACAGTCAAGCGATTAAAAAAATTAATCATGATTAATCGTGCTGTTAAATAATAAACTACCATTTATATAAATATTTTGGATGTTTTCCACATTTTCCAGCATATTGATTTCAATTACAACACAGAATACAAAGTGTACAATGCTTACTTTATATTTATTTTTATTATAAATATTTGCACTAAAAAATAAAAAATAGTATTTTTCAGTTGACTTAATACAGCACAGTACTGTAGCACAATCTCTATCATGAAAGTTGAACTTACGAATGTAGAGTTATGTACAAAAAAACAACTGCATTCAAAAATAAAACAATGTAAAACTTTAGAGCCTACAAATCCACTCAGTCCTACTTCTTGTTCAGCCAATCACTGAGGGTACGACTACACTACCCATCAGATTGGTGAGCAGCGATCGATTCAGCGGGGGTCGATTTATCATGTCTAGTTTAGATGCAATAAATCAACCTCAGAGCGCTCTCCTGTCAACTCCTGTACTCCACCGTTGCCAGAGGCGCAGGTGGAGTCAATGGGGAAGTGGCAACAGTCGACTCACCATAGTAAGTCTATCTATGTGAAGTTGCGTAACTTAGATCGATTCCCTCAGCCCAGTGCAGACCAGGCCTCAGACAAACACGTTTGCTTGCTTTTGCAGGAGATAATGCTGCCAACTTCTTGTTGACAATGTCACCTGAAAGTGAGAACAGGCGTTCTCATGGCACTGTTGTAGCCGGCGTTGCAACATATTTGTGTGTGAGATGCACTAAAGATTATGTCCCTTCATGCTTCAACCATCATTTCAGAGGATGTGTACATGCTGATGATGGGTTCTGTTCAATAATCATCCAAAGCAGTGCAGACCAATGCATGTTCATTTTCATCATGATGAGTCAGATGTCACCAGAAGAATGTTGATCATCATATTTGGTGTTTTGGGTTCTGTAGTTTCCGAATCAGTGCTGCTCTTTTAAGACTTCTGAAAGCATGCTCCACATCCTGTCCTGATCAGATTTTGGAAGGCACTTGAGATTCTTATATCTTGGGTTGAGTGCCGCCGCTATCTTTAGAAATCTCACATTGATACCTTCTTTGCGTTTTGTCAAATCTGCAGTGAAAGTGTTCTTAAAACGAACGACATGCTGGGTCATCTTCCGAGACAAATTTAATTAACACTTTTTTTTTTTAAGCAAGCATCGTCAGCATGGAAGCATGTCTTCTGGAACGGTGGCCGAAACTTGAAGGGGCATACAAATATTTAGCATATCTGGCACGTAAATACTTTGCAAAGCTGACTACAAAATGTCATGTGAACGTCTGTTCTCACTTTCAGTGACATTATACAATGTCTCACTGACATTGTAAATAAGAAGGAGGCATTATCTCTCATAAATGTAAACAAACTTGTTTCTCTTAGTGATTGGCTGCACAAGAAGTAGGACTGAATGGACTTGTAGGCACTAAAGTTTTATATTGTTTTATTTTTTGAGTGCAGTTATGTAACAAAAAAAATCTACATTTGTACGTTTTGCTTTCGTGATAAAGAGATTGCACTACGGTACTTGGAGGTGAATTTTTACAGTGCAAATATTTGTAATAATAATATACAGTGAGCACTGTACACTTTGTATTCTGTGCTGTAATTGAACTAAATATATTTGTAAATGTAGAAAAATATCCAATATATTTTATAAATTTCAATTGGTAAGCTATTGTTTAACAGTGCAATTAAACTGAGATTAATCACTATTTTTTTTACTGTGATTTTTTTTTATTTAATCTCATGAGTTAACTGCAATTAATTGACAGTCCTAAAATAATAATAATAATAATAATAAAAAAATATATCATTCCTGGGCTGCAGCCTCTGATGCTAATTTTCAGAAACTCCATATATAGTTATAAACAACTAAAAAGAGTGTACGTGTTACTAGTAAGATGTGCAGCCTCTTGACTAGAGTCTTGCTGCTGTAATTAGGATTGTCTGCAAAATTTACCAAAAGTGTCTATAGCAATTGTCATAAACAGATTGTTAAGGGTTAATGCCTCTTTTACCTGTAAAGGGTTTAAAAGTTCACCTAGCCTAGCTAACACCTACCAGGAACCAATGGGGGAACAAGACGTTTCAAAAGGAAGGAGGGAAGTTTTCCTTTGTTTAGGAGTTTCAGTTTCAGCCAGAGTGAAAAAGATCAAGGAACCAGCCTCTGATCAGAGTAGTAAGTTTTAGAAAGGAATAAATAGGTTTATGTTTATTTCTTTGTAGCCTGTCTTATGCAAATTGAGGTAGAATCAAATTGGGTATTTGAGTATTTTTTTTGTGTAACTAAATTTGTGCCAGGGGAACATCCTCTGTGTTTTGAATCTGTTGTCTGTGAGAGTAGCTGGTATGCTAATCTCTCCCAGAGGGGTTTCTTTTACCTTTCTTTTCTTTAATTAAAAGCCTTTTTTCTTAATTACCAATTGATTTTTCCTTCTTTTTTAGATCCAAAGGGATTGGATCTGGACTCACCAGGGATTGGTGGGGGGAAAGGAAGGGGGATGGTTAATTTCTCCTTGTTTTAAGATCTAAGGGGTTTGGATCTGTGTTCACCAGAGAATTGGTGAAATTCCTCAAGACTACCCGGGGAAAAAGGGGGTACTTGGGGGTGGTGGCAGCGATACCAGATCTAAGCTAGTAATTAAGCTTAGAAGTGTCCATGCAGGTCCCCACAGCTGTACCCTAAAGTTCAGAGTGGGGAAGGAACCTTAATAGCAATCTTATTCAATTATTAATAAAAAGAAATTGTCAAAATAATTTTGTATTTACATCTACATACTCTGAAACCTGTCTGAAATGGGTCACTCTCATTACCACTTCAATTAACGGCAGGATACCATGGGAGGAAAAATAACTTTTGAATTATCTTGTTAGACTGACCTTACACTTGGTAAGGCAACGCATATCTGTTCATGTATTTATACCTGCTCCTGTATTTTCCACCCCATGCATTTGATGAAGTGGTCCTAGCCCACGAATGCTTATACCCAAATAAATTTGTTAGTCTCTAAGGTGCCACAAGTACTCCTCATTCTCTTTATAGTAAATTATATGTACTATATATAAATATAGAACATTCATTTCTAACTCTTACAAGGATGGGAGGATACCTTCCAAGTGTTATCACTTAAACAATAACAAAAACACTGTTCAGATGTAATCAGAATTCCACCCTAGATCTAGCTACTCACTTACAAGCTCTGAAGCTTTTCCCTCAGACTTGGTTATAAGAATGACATCACCACCATAATACAGATTGCAGCATCTGCCTCTACCAGTGTGAAGACTATTACATTAACCATCAAAAACGATGCACTTTTTTTCTTTTTATTAAATGTTAAAAAGATGTGATAGAACATTGTTCTATGTCAAACTCCTTTCATATCAAGCCAATCTGTTCAGAATGCAACTTTAAACGTAAGAGTGACATTCGTTTTAATGGAGTATTAGCACAATTGAACTACAAATGGGAAAATATTAATATTTCTTGTCAGTGGACTCTCTCATTACCACCTACGGTACTCTAACACTTGTCTTCACATTGTCTTTTCCCAGCACTTCTGAGACTTAATTCAAGTTCACCGGAATGAAGAAAGTCTCTATTGGCATCATGTTCAGCAAATCCAAATGGAAATCAAGTCCAATTCCACAGTATATGCCACACCACCCAAACTCCAGAGACCAATGGACTTTAACTGTGAACTAGAAGTCTTTAACAAGAAATCCGTATTAGAGGTTTACTGTCCTCAGAAAGGATAATGCATTGTTTTTTCTTCTTTCTAATTAGTAATTTAAGCATATGTTCAGCATTTAACTCTAAACATTTCCCTTTTCCCCAAGCTCTAAGACAGCTGTCCAAGACGTGAATGCCAGAAAACATTTAAATATCAACATCTGTTGAATTATGTTAATTTAGTGTAATATAATTGGACATTAGTTGGAATTGATCAAAAGTATATGAATTAGACAAAGGCAAATCCAAACCAATATCCTGGTGCACAAACAAGTCAACAAAGAGCGCTAGGAAAGAAAAATTCTGTTTTAACAAAATTAAAACAGATCATTCAAGACTATAGCTTTCCTCACAAATAAATACCACCATTTTGTACTTTTCATCATGGGAAACTCCTGTGTCTACAATTCTGTCACCTGCTGAGACAGAGGACTTGGTATGATTTGTAATGAAAAAGTCATGTTGAAAGAATGACTCTTAAAATGTCCATAAAAGGGTATTATAATAGCTATGAAGAAAAACCTAACTTAATTTGTTTTTAGAAGTGAAGAATGAGAAGATATATTCTATGATCAAGAGAGTTCACTCAACTGATTTTAGATTACAGAATTCTAAACATAACGTGTATTATGATTTTTATGTCAAGTAACAATTAAAAAAAGATGGATATGGTTCATATTTAAGTATCTGTGAAATGCAGTTAGCAAAGAGATTATGTTATTGAAGTAGAATGTTGTTACAGGATAATGGTCTCCTGCTGTTTCAGAAATTCCTAGGCAAACAAACCCTTTTGCTCTAACCAGGAAAAGGGATATTGTGCCAACATTCTTAACATGAATTTCCATTACATCAAAGGTATAGCTACACTTTGTGCTGGGGGTGTAATTCCCAGCTTGAGGAGACATATCCCCACTAGTTCTGAATGAGCTGGCATGCTAAAATTAGAGTGTAGGCATAGTGGTGTGAGGGGTTAGCTGTCCAAGTATGTACTTAACATCTCTGATGGGTGTGTACACGCATGTCAGTTGTACATGGTGTTGGGGCCACTGGAACTGCATTGACATGAATCCTATGGCTAGCCTCCATCCTTGTGTTTGGTGCTGGTGCGGGGCAGGCATCGACACCCTTTCTGTGGTGTGTAGGTGATTAGCAGGAACTCCTATGTGGACATTTGCTCAAGTTTCCCAGCACAGCTCCTAGACAATAGTTAAATGGTGTGGAGGGTCTTGACTAGCCCTCCTCAGCACAAGTGAGTTTTGTTCAGACTTTAAGGGTCAGATTTTCAAAACTGCTCAGCACCTCCCGCTATTTGTGTAGATCACGGTAAAATGCTCGATACGGCTAAAGCAGTAGTACTGAGGAGCCCCGTGGAAATCCACAGTTAAAGCTCAACTGAGTTTTACACTCAAAGCAAGAATTTAACCACTTTCTTATATATAAAGAATACAGTGTATCTTCCCCCAAATGACAGCATGTTCACTTGGTAAAACCCTAGAAAATTATTCTGTGCCCAATCACATCCATTAATTAGTTTATGAGTTACAATTAATTAAAAATATGTTCTTTAAGAAATTAAGCATCCAATATCAGATTATTTTTATTTCTCATGCTATCTTATTAATGGAAGAACAGAGACTGTTCAAAGTTTCCGTATAGTTAAAACTTCTTGAAATATTATATGTGGCCTATATTCCAAGGTTTTTAAAAAAGGGATTAAAGTTCATTTTTTACTATTACTCTTTTTAACTGAAAGTCTTTTTTACTGCAGTGCCTGACAAATAATGTTCTACTACAGAGAATTCCATGAAAAACTGTTCTTTTTCAAAACAGCCGCAATCTTCTATTTTTCTCCATTAGACTGAATCCTAGCTGCCACAGAGAAAGTGGTAGCCATTGATAGTATGCCATTGCTCTTTGAGGGTGACACCATGAGGAAAAAGGTAGTGTCTTTAAAAATCATTTTAATTTAATCTGCAACTAGAAACACTATTATGTATATGCAATAACCATATTAAGATTATTAATGTCACTAAAAGAAGAGTTAAGATTGTCTGAATGCTTTAGCTATCTGTTTCTATCTTAACATACACCTTTTAAGTTTAATCTTAATTCTCAATTTCCTGTATTTGTAGTGGATTGTATCTGAATTACTACAACATCTCTAATTTTTTATACTTTAATTATGGATATATATTCAATCTTAACTCCAGTTTAATATACGTTTGTTGGGAATATAAATAAATGTGTAGGATGACAACAGTGAGTAATTATTGTATAAAATATATCAATTCTTAGATATACTGATACAAAGCTATGTGTTCATTTTCCTGTACAGTGTCTAAAAATAGACAGTTCACATCTTCTGGTACAGTAATTTCATTCCACAAAAGCCATATTAAACAATTATAGTTCTTGTAATTAACCAGTAGTCTAATGTACAGTTTTCTTATCCCAATCTATTAACAGCTGCTCAAAAAATGTAGTAATTAATGGTTTCATTTATTTTTGGCAAACCTGCAACACGACAAATAGTTTTGTATCTGCTGCAAATTAGGACTCCTTCCCAAACAACAGATGACATGGTGGCAAAAAGGGAGCAGACAGCATCCTCGCACATCTTTGTCTCTTTAGAAGATCAAATAAAGAGCAGCTGTAATTCTATTTGTCACATCTGTGTAACAAAATACAGTGATCTGTATCATCAGAAACTGAATGAGTTCTGTTGTAATGTAAATGGCGATTTTCTTTAAGATCTGATGGAAAGAAGGCTGAACTCAATATTTCTACATCTCAAGCAAAAATATGCTTTTCAAATCTCTGATCACATTTTGTGTAATTTTCTGATTTTAGAACCCTCCATTTCATTATTAATTTACACAGAATTCTAAAATAAAATAAAATCACAAAAATATAATATAGATGATGCATTATTTTTTCCAACCTATCCAAAATATTTAGAAGTTTGGACAAGAATGAGATTTGAAAGGGTTGGTGGATTACAGAAAACCTGGAAAATGTATGCTCAATATTCTTATTAACATTTATTATGTATCACTATGTGACATTTTTCTTTCATACTATCCACTATATCTCTTGTACCATTTCCCCAACTTCCATCCCTAACAGGCTTCCCTCTTTTAGGGATGTAGAGAGACCTGTTTCAGGCTGTGCTGTTTCCTGTGGCCTTCAGGAACAGCAGACTTCCCAGAAAAGAGGAACAACAGATAGACTCAGGGTCCTGAGTGCTTGTCTTTTTTTTTTTTTTTTTTTTTTCCTCCTTT